>NC_086184.1:17886107-18193711 GCF_023053635.1 Elgaria multicarinata webbii | reverse complement strand
TGTAAAATTATTGCCTCTTTTAGCTTGCCTTGCCCCTGCATTCCATAAGTCACTTACGGGTATCTTCGTACATACATGTCACATAATTGGTTTTATATTTTTGTGCCTGTCAAGAAGGATATCCAGAGTGGAGTTGTGCCTGTAGCCTTTTGTTACTTCCTTCTCTTTGTAAATTATATTCTTGACAACATAATGACCCAGTTTCACGGCCGTGGCGTGGTTAACAAGCCAACAGTGGCTTGTTAACCCCACTGCTCATGCCGGCCAGATTTCCCAAATTACCCTTGTCGTGTCGTCCAAACGCCCAAACCCAAGCAACATGGCTTGATTGATGGAGCAACCCCATCAAATAACCAATGGGCTGTTTGGTTGTGTGAGCATTGCTTCCCCGCTGCCCTAACAAACCATGCCGCCCGGGTTCGGACAGCACACAAGCTGCACCAGTGAGGATAATTAGGGAACTCCGACCAGCACACACAGGGGAATAAGCCACCTTAGCACATTACTCACACCACGATCTTGTGAACTGGCCCAATAGGTCTGAACTAGCCTATGATGCAGAATATATAATCGGATTCTTCTGTGTCGAGCCCATTGGTCTATTACTTTAACCATTCCGTGGCTGTTCAGGTCCACCAGTCTAGATTTCAGAAAATTTCCTTAGGAATGTAGTTGTCTTATAAATCGTCAAGGAAGATGAGTGATCATATAGCCTAATTCTATGCACATCTACACAGACATAAATACCAGTATGTTCAATAGGGCTCACTCTCAGATAGGTGTGCATAGGCTTGTGTTAATACGAGTCAAATTTTGAAGATCTGTCACACATCCTTTCTGGGGAGGCTGTGCTTTTTTACTCCCATTTTTCCTGGCCATTGCCCTGATAACACAAATATTCAAGGGTGTTTTGTGCTTCTGAGCCCAGCGAGGCAGGGGGCAGTGAAACCTGTGGACCTCTAGGTGATGGACTTTAACTCCTATCAGCCTCAGCCAACATGGCCAATGGTGAGGGATTATGGGAGTTGTAGCCAACAACATCTCGGAGGGCACAGGTTCCCCTCTCTTGCAACGACGAATCAATAGGAATCGGCGAAGTTGGACGCTTTCAATCTCGCCTCTGACCCAAGCTGCTGGGGTGGTGGGGGAGGGATCATTTAAGTTTCAGGCAGAAGACGGACCATTTGTAAGCATGATGGGCAGTTTCGAAAGGTTGCCATCATTCTCAAACGAGAGGGCCCTCATGGAAGAACAGCAAATTCTGTGCTAAAATATGTCTGCATCAGTTTGAAAGAGTAAATTTTCCTGGAATAAAATTATACAAAAGGAGGAAATGAGTCTTCCATTGACTTTGTATCGCTCGTACCTTGACACTTTCTTCCCGAACTTATAAGGCTAACAGAGGGCAGTGACAGGAAGGCGACAAGAAGCGATGGGTTATGCGAGCCCAAAGTGTACAGACTAGATGTGGGGTACAGCTGGGCAGAGCAAAATTACGAGGGTGATGAAAGGGAAGGGGAATGTGTGTACAGGCTTTGTAGCCACGAGCATTTTTCTCTGTTGAGCCCACTGTTCTGAGCTGCAATGGGCAGCCGAGGCTAGCTATTTCTATTTCCCACAGTGCTTCAGATATACAGCCACTCTGGTGCATTGTGGGACATTAAAATGGCAGTCCTCAGCCAGCGATTGCTGCTGCCAGCGAAGCCCACTGAGACAGAGGAAGCCTCCTAAATGCACTTTATTTAGGTCCACTTGGACCTGGAACTGGGCCCATTCACAACACTGGACTAATAGTAGCTAAATTGCTAAGCATCCTCCAGATATTTTGGACTTCAACTCCCATCAGCCCCACCCAGCATCAGGTTTTACCCTGTCTGCACTTTTTGGACCAAGCACCGATTCACACGCAACCTGAGGTTGAAGTCCATGCGTTTCCAAACTTTTTGCAGATTTTCTGCATTAGCAAGGGATTGGATTACATGACCATTTATATCTTTTCCAACGCCATGATTCTATGCATGGATGAACTAAGCCTTAGAACCATGTTCCAAACGCCATTTTCCCAGCATAAGTGTAAAGGGTGGGGAGAGAACTTGTGAACAGAGTCATGTGTGAAACTCCCCAGCCCCCGAAATCTATTTTGTTGTGATTCGGAGAATTTCAGCAAGATAGTGTTTGGTGTCCCCAGATTTTACTTATTTGAAAACAGTTGTGTCCCTTAGGAAAAAAAAAAATCCCGAATGTCACTGCAATGTGTCTCAGCTAACTTAACATAAATCAAGACATTTGACAATACTGTAAAATTAACTGACTATAAGGACTTACGATATGTATTTGGATTTGTATCCAACTGAAGCCCAGGCTCAGTGTGGGCAGAGTATATTTCAATGAAATCCCACGAATGCTACCTCTAGAGGGGTGTTATTGTCTTGTCAATGTATCCCAAAAGTTGCCCATTCAACTAAAGAGGAGCATGCATCTGGTATATGTCTGAAATCATACTGTTCCAATGAGAAATTAAAGCAGTTTCAAAATTGCTCCATTTAATCTGAAAAAGTACAAGATAACTTTAAGCCGCTCCAGCAATTTAATAAATAAGAGAAGGAATGTTGAAATGTCTTCGAGATCTTCTGTCTCCTCTGCTCTTTTCCTTCGACCCTGCAGAACTGCAGCTTTATTAAATAACAAGAGTTGCTTTCCACAAACAATTCTGAACACATCTCTTAAGACGACCCTCTGTACACAAATCATACATTTTAAAAAAATATCAAGCAGCATCTATCACGATCCGTCTGTATCAATGCAACAAAAGCATGCCTTCCAAGGAGGAAACCTGTCCTGTACTCAAATTGTTTAACCTTGCACCCGCATTCGCAAATAGGGATCAGGAAGATATTGGAGTTGGAGTGTCAATAAAAGGCAGATTTTTAAAATATGTACATGCACCTTTTTTTTTTTTTTACGTTTATCTTGTGATTAAAATGCATATGGGCCATGGATCCAACGTGCCTGTTGGTTTAAGTCCAGCTCACAATGACCCTATAGATAAGTGTTAAACTCACAGAAAGATCCAAACAGGTAACCTCATTTCATTGAAGGGGCAGGAGGGGAAAAAAACCCATGGAATGTGAAGAGGCTTTAAGGTTTAACTCTGAAATACTCCAACCTTTCAACATGTGACATTTTTATAGAACTCAACAATGATGCCACTCATGATTTAGTGGAGTTCTGTAAACAAACTCTCTTTATGTTGCAAACACTGCTCAAATTCCACTCAAAGTGATAGTGCCATTTACTATTCATCTCATCTCAAGTTGACAACACATTCCTGCCAAAGTACTCTTTCTCCATCTAGAGAAAACACCAAAATGTTATTGCAACTGTCTCAACCCTTTAAAGCCAGGTGAAGAGGAGAAAAAGATTCCTACAACAATGGCCTTGTTCAGAAGACACTTTAAACTGTGGCGTTAACCATGTTGAATAAAGCAAAAAGCCTTATTCACAATGATTAAAGGTGTGGTTTAAGGTGTCTTCTGAACATGGCCTGGCTTTCTGGCTTAACCACCATGGTTAAAACCATGGTTTAAGGTGTCTTCTGAACAGGCCCCTTCTCACAGCTTTGAGGGTTGTTTTTCTGCTCCTTCTAGCACCATCAGATGAGCAAGGAACTGCACGCATGGGAGTGGGGGATATGGCAGACTTTGCAAAAATACTGCAAGGTTTTATTTATTTATTTTATTACATTTATATACCGCCCCACAGCCAAAGCTCTCTGGGCAGTTTACAACATGGGCGGTTTATATACGGAGTTCATCTAGACACTGCAATTGCACATGATTAGTACTAAACTGGGAAGGAGAGATTTGCAAGTTCACCTGAGGCTCCCAATCATCACAGCATGTCTTAGCTATCGAGCTCCAAAATGTAGAAGAAACAGGCCACAATTATGGCATCTCTGAAACCCCACAACTGAAGTGGGTCACAGAATAGAGAAACTCTCTAGCTGAAACTCTCTCAACTTCACAGATTGGATAACACGATGAGCCACAGGACCTGCAAAGGTTTCTTTGTTTTCAGGGAAGTTGTCCCCTTAAAAGTTTTGGTTTTGCTTAATAATAAACTTTTGCAAACATCTGGGTTCCCCCAAGCCCACTGATATCTCAGTTTCTTCTCAGGAGCCTGTTTTACGCTACAACCCTGTTAGCACTAACCAGCCAAGTTTGCTATTAGGCATGATTTCATTTTTACCTAGACATCCTCCAAGGAGCTCTGGGCAGCATTCTTCATTTTATCCCCACAACCACCCTGTGAAGGAGGGTTAGGCTGAGAGATAGCAACAGGCCCAAGGTGACCCAGTGGGTTTCATGGCTGCGTGGAGATTTGAATCCAGGTCTCCCAGATTTTAGACGGACACTCTAGCCATTACACCACACTGTCCCCGTAACTAAACTGTGCAGCCATAGAAACTCACCGTGGCCATTCTGTGGCAACAGTAATGTATAGACAAGCCCTGGAGTGTCAACTCATCAAAACAGCTGGAAAAAAGTAACCACTGATGTTGTCTGTTTGCTCTCCTTATATCATTACAACCCTGGAGGTGAAAGTGCTACAGAAATTTTTAATTACAAAAAAAACAATACATCTATAACCACTTCTCTATTGGCACTACATCTAGCTGGTTTTTTCTTCTTCTTCTCCTCAAGTCCCATCACTTCTCTCTCTTTTTTAAAAAACTTTTTTATTTTTACATGCGGGAGGCCCATCTAAGTAGTATATGAACCAGCTAAATAATATAAACAGAAGCATTTTAGAATAACAGAGGCAATCAATACATATTTACAAAAGTTGAAGAAAACACAGGGAAATTATAAATCTCGAGGTTCTCATTCTGCAGAAAAGCACTTTACAAATAAAAAGAAGCACTGAACTCTAGGGCTTACAAAAAACGTAAGCGATATTCAGAAAAAAGGATGTGCTCACTCCGTTGTTTTCTTAAAATCGGTGCCAATTCTCTTTTTTTTTTTTTTTTTTTGCCCAGCCCATCCTGAAGATGCCCAGCAGACAAACCTCCATGCTGTTCTTTCAAAGTGCCCCAAGTTCACAAAGCAGTTTGAGGGTTGAGTGGAAAACCTATCCAAAGTACCCATCAAGTGGGAGGTAATATTTATTTATTTATTTATTTATTGCATTTTTATACCGCCCAATAGCCGAAGCTCTCTGGGCGGTTCACAAAAATTAAGTAGGAAAGAACTCAGGGGTAGCAAGTGTCATTTCACACTTAATCTTCAAACTGCATTTTTTTTGGGGGGGGAGGGGGGGAATACTAAGAACACAGGGGGACTCAGGATGGGGGAGCTGTTCTTTCTGAAAAGGAAACCCTGAGATTGAGAAGTGAGTGCAAGGAGCTAGGTTTTTGCATGGCGCAGGCCACAACACGGAGAACCTCTTGAGCTGTGGACAAAACTTGTTTCTTCTTTGACACCAGCTTCTCAATGACAACGCAAAGCCATTTTAGAAACTCCCTCTGGTTTCAAAACCTACCAGTCATGCTGTGCACAGGGATGCCGCTAGGGCGGTTGTCAGAAGCCCAACTGAGCATGCAGACTATGCCAGGAATCTCAATCTCTCTCTGTCTCTGTCTCTCTCTCAGCAAAAAACAAAGCACAGTTTCTATAAACCATAAACGACAGGGTAAATCTATTTCTATAGACAATGCTGCATGTTGCAAAGGCTCAGTATTCGGTGCCGATTTTTTTCATATGTTCCCATCATAGCCTGTAGGTCGTGGTCAGCCGGAAGCACCTGAAAAACAAGGAATCAAGCATTAAAACGTGTCTCTGAAAATGCTGTGGGCAATTACATTAAACTAGGGATGTCCATCTCTGTGGAATCTGCCTCTTTTGGGGGGTCAACAGGCTCCAGGCGAGCACCCGACTCGGCTCCCTTTTCCCAAAACTGCATGGCACAAATAGTGTGATTTAGGAAAATTTTGGACGCAAATGATGGCTGAAATTTGCATGACATCCAAAACCAGGTTTACTTATACGCGCCCAAACAAACCGGGATTCATAAGCCAACAACAAACCTAGTTTAAAGCTGGCTTACAAATCCTGGCTTACTGGGGTGCACTCAACCATGATCCCAGGTTTGGGTGTCACACAAAGCTATCACTTCCTGACTTCTTTTCCTGTTTCTTGCCCTAAAGTGCAAATATGGCCACAGGTTCTCATCACATAGGGTGACTCACCATGTCTCTATTAACGTACTGGAATGTCATCTCATACTTGCACTGCTTAAACAAACGGTGTCCACTATGACATCATTGAAATATTCTCCTTCCTTCTAGAGATTCAACCAAAAGCTAGAAAAATTCTACAAAATCATCTGAGCTAATTTGGCCAGGGTGGGGTGAGTGGGGGCAATGGAATTAAAGCCAAAGGGATGGACGGGCACTTCTTTCTACAAATATCAATAAAAATGCACGTAGAGTTTATTTACCTTTGCCAAAATGCTTTAAAACAAAATCATGAATGTACACTTACAAGCACTGGAGAAGGAACTTTAAACAGTGTTTGTTTAATGAGCCAATCTTCATAGAGCTGATGAATAGTTTCTAAATATTGCTATTCAAAAAAGAGGAGGGTAGGGGGAGAAAGAGGTTTGTTACAGCAGACACAAAACTCGTAAGACTAAGACATAGTCTGATCAATGAACACTGATGTAGTTGGAAGAATTCAATTCATACTGATTCGTATAATCCGGATGCAAAATGCAAACCAGTTGAAATAAATACCGAACGCTTCCATTCGATGTGGTTAGCTCTTCTTAAGAACGTAAGAAGAGCCCTGGTGGATCAGGCTATCTAGTCCAGTGTCCTGTTTCCTCAAAGTGGCCAATCAGATTCCTACAGGAAGACCACAAGCAGGACATGAAGTCAATAGTCTTCTCCTGCTGTTGATTCCCAGCAATTGCCTCTGATACTGGTGGCAGCCCATAGCCATCAGGACTAGTAGCCATTGATAGCCTTCTCCTCCACAAGTTTGTTCAACCCCTTTCAAAGCTGTCCAGATTAGTGGCCATCTTTACATCTTGTGGAAGTGAACTCCATAGTTTAACGATGATCTGTCCTGCTGCACTCCCACAAAACAACTTTGCAGAATGACCATGGGTTCTGGTATAATGGGAAAGGTAGACGTTTTTCTGCTTTCTATCCGCTTTCTCTACACTGTGCATAATTTTATATACCTTTATCATAACACCTGATTTCCCCCCCTAAACCAGAAAGCCCCAAACAAGAGCCTAATCTACACCAAGCAGGATATTGCACTATGAAAGTGGTATGAAAGCGATATATAAAAGGCAGGTATGAAAAGTGGTATATGGCCTGTGTCAATGGGCCCCCAGCTGTTGTCAGTGCACTTCAATACTGCTATAAAGCAGTAGCGTGGCTCCTGCCTTTTATATACCACTTTTATAGTGCAATATCCTGCTTGGTGTAGATTAGGCCATTCTAACCTTTCTTCACAGGGGAGTTGCTCCAGCCCCCTGATCATTTTGGATACCCCTTTCGGCACCTTTTTAAGCCCTTCAGTGTCTTTTTTTAAAAAATGCAGGTGTCATGCAATCCTTGGGGGAAGACACACAGCCCATTGGGAAAAATCACTCCAAAATCCCAAAAGTTGGCTTCCTCCTTACCACGGGAATGACTTTCTCTTCATCCCTGCACCTCCTTTTCAGCCTCTCATAACATATTTCAGGAGAGGTCTGCAGGTAAACTGCCATTAAAAAAAAAAGAATCATATTAAATGTTGTCGGTCTTCCAGCCCTATTCTGGAAGGCTCAGAGCGGAATTAAATGTATGGCTCACTCACTCTTCATGAATATATATCCAGGCGACATTTTAGATAATTAGAGGAGGCCTTGCAGGTCATTCCAAAATGAAAGGAATGTCGTCATGAAGAACCCCAACGGTGGGGCCTTCTCCATAGTGGCACCCACTTTCTGGAAAACCCTCCTGCCGTACAGTTCGGGAGGCAGAAAATGTGGCATCTCTCAAACACCTCCTAAAAACACACCTTTTCACCCAGGCTTTCCCTGGGCTATAAGTACCATTGAATTTTGCATGCTAATTTTAAACTTCTATATTATGTTTTATCTTGTTGTATTGTATTGTTTTAATTGTTGCGAACCGCTCAGAGAACCTCAATTTTTGGGCAGTATGGAAATGTAATAAATAAATAAACATTACATGAGCAAGTCAGGGATCTCAGTTACAAATTTAGGGCATTTCACACTTAGGGAGCAACAATCCTATGGGAAAATGTGTGTAAGGAAGCCTTGATGTCATTGATGGTGTGAAGGGTTGAGGCCTACAGAGGCAAGGTAATAAGAGTCAGGCTTAGAGGCCTGGGGTTTTGTTTTGTTTTTGTTGGGAGGGGGTATTCCTAAGAGGAGTTTCATTTCTCTGGTTAAGTATCACTTCTTCAAGACCGGAACAATACTTTGTTTTGGGAGGAGAGGGCATAAAAGAGTGAGAAAGCCAGCCAGGGGAGAGTCAGAAAAGAGCAGAGCATGAGACAGAAGCAGCCTGAAGAAGTCTAGGTGCAGCTTAGGGTAAAAGAACTTGTGTTTTTGCATCTTTTATTTTCTTTTAATACCTTTTGTATTACTCAGCTCTATTAACAAAATACTTTTAATTGCAATTTGCTGTTTTAATTTACAAGTAAACTGTTGCGTTAAGCCACAAGGAGTCTGAAGTGCCACTCACCCCATGTCTAAACCCTACATTATTGGGAAGGGGGAAGTAAAAGAAGGAAAGTGGAACTCTTAAGGAGGCAAGAGATCCTTAAAGAGTTGTTCAAGGGGTCCAGGGTACAGAAGGATCCCTGACAGTGGGGCTGGTGAGTGGATGGGTGACACTTCATTGTCTCTCTACTCCAAAATCACTCTGCATGCAATATATGTACACACACCTACCTTACAGGGCTCCAAAAATGGTAAATATGAATTTTAAACTCTCCAGGGGAAAGAACTACCGGGGGGGGGGGGGGTTAGAGAAGACAAATGGCAGGAAGGGAAGGGGTTAAATCCCTCTTTTTGTTTTCAAAAAAGAGAGAGGGGACGAGCATGTCAGAACTCCGTTTCACATAGCTACATAAGATGCTGCTAGCCCCTTAAACATGGGACAAAAGCTACAAGGGCCGGCCAACTTGTGGACCCAACTGGTGAATGGGATGCAAAGAAAGCTGTATGTGAAAAGACCACCAAACACAGACATTTTACCTATCAGATCAATGGAAATATTCATATTCTTTATGATCCACTCAAACCATTCTGTCAATACAACGTAATCCACTTCTGGCATTTTCCCACTGCAACAAATAAGAAAGATACCATTGAATAAACGTGCACAGTTGTGCAACTTAAATAAAAATACTTCTAAAGAGAGCTCCGTCTGTTAGACAGCAGATGGTACCATCTTGAAGCAAAACACACACACACACACACACACACACACACACACACACACACTTTTTACATCTGTTCCCTTGGAAACCCCCACTGCAAACCAGCTATGACTTCCACCGCGCCCACAATCCAGCCAAAATATTTCGTATAAGCTGACTGATGTATCCATCTTCAAGCGCTGTTCATTGGAACTATTTCAATGAGTTTCTGAATCTGCCTTGTCCAAGTCAAGTTTATTGTATTTAGCAACCAGCCGTTATACAGTTTCACATAGATGTGCCTTGTATTTAACAGTTCGCCCATAGGCGACCAGGAGTTCCATGAAGGCGCATGCATGGACTTCCGGGCAGGCAAGTGAATGGGGTAATGGAAGAAATGGACAGATCATTCCTGACATCTTTTATTGTTAAATTAGATTATGTTGAACTATGCAATAAATTTCAGAGAAGCAAGTCAGGTGTCTGCAGCTTTTCTGGGCCCTTGAGCCCCTTAACGATGGCTGTGTGGGGTTTCCAATGAGGGAAACTACCTCACCCATCTCCAGGATTAGGTCAGCTGGGAGTATCTTATGCTTCCATTCAACATTTCCGTATGGCTTAGTCAAGACATGGTATCTGACATAACAAGTGGGTAAGCCAAAAAAGAGTAAGTAACTGAACCTCAAGAACTATTTCAGCATTGCAGGTTTTGAGTGCCTACTTCTTCCAGAACCCAGAAGGCTGCGGAAAGCGTTCTCCAAAACCTTCTGCGGGCCCAGGTCGTGTGGGCTCAGCTCCTGTTCCTTAAGCCAGAAGCGCTGAAGGTTCACGTAGCTGCTGGAGCTTCTCATCAGTCAAATATCCCAGTACCGCTCGGGGCACCTCTCCACGCACTAGCTCCAATCCCTAAGGCATCTTCAAGCTCTCCCACTCACTGCCGCCGGCTCCTCCTCCCTCCCTCCCTTCTCTGCCATTCCGCTTGGTTTCCGCTCGAGCCACACAAGAAGGAAAGACCTCCATGACCAGCACGGAAAACATAGCGGAAGGGAGAAGAGAATGATACCCCCACCTCCTCCATCAACCTGGTTTGTACCCGTCAAATTTTTACTGGCCTGCTAAGAGACAAGTAGCAGGCATTTTCATACTGGCTGTGGAAGAAGGGGCTTCTTCCACGGCCAGCACGGAAACACGGGCTACACTTAGCAGGCCAGTAACATTAAAAACAAGATTGCTGCACAGTAACTTCTGATGGCTTTATTTACAAGGCTGTTCTAAATAACGCACATGACAACCATCTGCACCTATCCAATCTATATCATTACAAAATTCATGGAAGGAGAGGCAGGGAAGCATACCCTTTACCGTGGAGTAATTTCAGCTTTTTAAAAAAATCATATTTAACTCTTCCAACATCAACCCTATCCCTTTCAAAAGCCTTAAATATTGTTTGGTTGAAATGCAACCAACTGTGCCAATTCGCTATACTGCAGTTTGCTGTAAGGAATTCAACAAATCTGACAGGTGTTGCTTAGTTCCTATGGGTAAAATGCTTATTCTATTGAAGTCAAAGATAGCTTCAGCATTAAATTTAAGGGCTTAACTAAAATGTGATGGTGAGATCAGGGGTCTGGAAACAAAACCCTATGAGGAGAGACTGAAAGAACTGGGCATGTTTAGCCCTGAGAAGAGAAAGCTGAGGAGAGACATGATAGCACTTTTCAAATACTTGAAAGGTTGTCACACAGAGGAGGGCCAGGATCTCTTCTCGATCCTCCCAGAGTGCAAGACACGGAATAATGGGCTCAAGTTACAGGAAGCCAGATTCCGTCTGGACATCAGGAAAAACTTCCTGACTGTTAGAGCAGTACGACAATGGAACCAATGACCTAAGGTCATGGGCTCTCTCACACTTCAGCCATTCAAGATGCAGCTGGACAGCCATTTGTGAGGTATGCTATAATGCAGATTCCTGCATTGAGTAGGGGGTTGGACCTAATGGCCTTATAGGCCCCTTCCAACTCAACAATTCTATGATTCTATGACCATATGCAATGGAAGGGGGGGGGAACTCATGTCTTAAAATCCAAGCAAAAAATTGATTAAATAATCACTTTTTTGTTTAGATGTTAAGATATGAATTTGCTCCCCACACCTCTTTGCTTACGTGTGTATTATCAACATATCTTGCTTCTTTTCAATTTGGGACAAACTGAATTTTTCAAATGCATCTTTTGCATAATCAAATCTACACCTTTTTCAGTAACCTAAATTTATCTCCAAAGAGTCTGTGTAGCACAGATGCCACCTTGTGGATTAACAAGCAGCCACTTCAGAAGGGAAACACTTTTGTTTTGAGATCTTTCAGAGCAAAAAATAAACAGATCTTCTTCAACATAGAGGGACACATTGGAATTATTATAATAATAATTTATATATCACCCCATAGAACAAATAAATCAGGAGGGAGACAACAGCAGTTAGCTTTTATATTTTGGTTAGAGATGTAAATATGATTAGTTCTTAGGTTAACTTTGGGTTCTTTAACCCACGAATAACCCATAGTGCTCAGGTTGGCATGCCATGCAACACCCTACAATTGAGCCCAATTGGAGATTGATTATACAAAATGGATGTGGCACACAACCCACCACTAAAATCTGAACAGGGCCAGTGACTACTACAGCGTCTAACCTAAATAAGACCAGAAAGAGATTAAAAAACCCAAACTGTCAAGAATGCACATTTTCTTGACATAATAGTCACTTGCTGGGAAACTGAGCATGACTTGGAACATCCCTAAACGTCTATCAGTAAAAGATATACTATACCAATACTTTAATACGGAATAGGGAAAAATGTTTCTAAATGTTTTTAGAAATCATTTTGTAGGAACAAAGGCTGCATAGCACTACTACCTTGTTTTAAATGTTTTATACTTCCTTCTAAAAGTAAATATTGCATAATCCAAAATTGTTCTATTTTTTTGAAAATAAAAAACAAAAAAGGTCCTTGGAAAAAACTTTTTTACACATATTTTTCTGTCTTTTTCCCCCCCTGGCTTCACATCTCTAATTTTCATTACCTCTAATTAGCCAATCTACACATAAAACATGGAGTTTGTTAAGCTCATGGTTCTTGCTATGGAGTATCTTTATTCAGAATATATTCTCCACATGCCATGAACCTTAGATACCTCCTTCAAAAATATATATATATTAAAACGGCCTCACATATCATGAGATTTGAAAGTCTAATCTGACTTTGCCCTTCACTTTTCTTGTCATTTGCAGCGACATTTTAATCAACTGTGTTTACCTTATCTGTCCTTCATAAAATCAAAAAACACAGCACGATGGATTGAGTTCGCTGACGGAGTACAATAAAATTCAAGAAGAAAAATGCAAGTTATAACAGACTAACTTAAAAACAAGGTGTTAAAATTTCACAATTTAAACATGATTGAAGCTTTTAAATATATATATAAATAAAACAAGAACAATACTGAATACCTTCGGTATAGGTTTTCTACAAAAATGTATTTTGCACTGTGAATAGACCTCTCCATCATTCTTATGGGAGAAATCTGCAAAAGTAAAATGTCAAGAACCATTTAGTAGTTTTCTTTTCTTTTCTTTCTTTATTACATTTATATCCCGCCTGTTTCTTTCCAAGGAGGCATACATAATCCTCCTCCTCTCCATTTTATCACCACAACAACAACCCTGTGAGGTGGGTTGGGCTGAGCATCTGTGACTGGCCTAAAGTCACCCAACGGACATCCATGGATGAGTGAGGCCTAGAACCCGTATCTCAGTCCAAACACTTTAACTATTACACCACATTGGCTTTCTTTTCCAGTGGTGGGCGGTCCCAAAGGCTAAAGTGAGTGGAGCCAAAGGCTAAGGGGAGGAGACAAAAAGGAAAACTAAATGACCTTTAGGAGAGACATTAGAATGGAGGAAAAAACTGCCAGAAAGACAGGAAAACACCAAATGATAGAAAGGGTGAGGTGGAAAGGGTGTGTCCAGGAGTCATGAATTTCTGCACTACAGCATGGTGTTTTGCCATGACCCTGTTCAGATGACACACTAAGCCACGGTGGTTAAACATTCAGAGCAAAACCTTATGGATTAGTGTGGCATGTGAAACATGACTTAACATGTCATGTGAACCATTCCTAACCATGGTGGCTACATAACCATAGTTTAAACACGCTCACTAGCCATTTGCTGCAAAAGGCTTAGCAGCCTAACCATGGCTTAGTGTGTTGTCTGAACAGGCCCCATAAGTGTTTGTGACAAGCGGCTGTCCCAAGAGGCTTACAATTTAACATTCAACCCTGGAGAAGAAAATAAGGGAGGCAAGGGGAGGGAGAAGCAAAAGTAATAAGGCATAAATATGAGCAAATGAGAATTATACACACACGGAGGTATTTTTTCAGTCAGGAATGAGAACTCTTTGCATTGAAAGAAAGAAACAAAACTTCGAAACATACCATCGGCCTCGTATGCTGGTCCAACATAGTAAGCTGCACATAAGTCTGTAGCGTTATCCCCCACCGTGTTGCATCTTGGTACATTAAGCCCTGGCGTAAGGAGACACAGTATTCCCCCCGCAGCAGTTATTTTGTTTTAATTGCGGTTTCACAATATAGATGATATTAGAATACAGTGCAGTACCGGGATTCTTTTTTGTCTCAGCCAATGTAAAATGCTGAGGTAAACTTTCTCTAAGGCCCTTTCTACACCTAAGTATTATCACAGGAAAATGGAGGGATCGTTCCTGCCTGCTCCCGGGATACCCTGTGTGTCACTTGGATGCACAGGGATGATCCCAGGGAAAAAGGCAGGTGAAGAAACGGCCTAAGACAAACAGATCCAGGGAAGAGATTTCCCACACAGAGTTTTATTTTTGAAAACCACAGAGAGACTGGGACAAACAAAAAATATTATCCCAAAGAGACTAGTGGTTTTTTGCCACTGAACTTTTTTTTTGCCCAGCCAATGAAAAGCATTGGGTAAAATATTGTCCCATGAGGTTTTTCAAATAGGGATGTATACTTAGGGCACAATCGTATGCATGTTTAGATAGAAAAAAGTCCTACAACTCTTCGTATTCCCCAGCCTGGTTGGCTGGGAGTTGTAGGACTTTTTTCTGCCTAAACATACATAGGATTGTGGCCTTAAGTGTCTTTCTTCTGACGCCTCACACATGGATATGTTCGATGATATTTTCCCTCCCAGAAATACATCATAGTTTGGCTTGGGGTAGTAAAATGGCACTAAAGAAGTTTCTGTCAGATTTCCCTCTCAGTGTTAAAGAACTTAAATCTGGGAACTTACCAGAGGGTTATGACCCCGAACATTCCTCCATTTTGACACTGGTTCAGTCAAAACCTGAGTTTGAAATATATAATGACATTTATTTTTCAGGACTGGAAGTTTTCAACTGATAATACAGACCTAGTTCACATGTAATAACAACCCAGCACAGGTTGAGTATGGATTGTTGTTGAATCATGGGTTGTTACATGCAAACCCTGCACTGTGGTTTAACTGCAGGCTGTTAACCACAAACAACCCAGAGTTCACAACCCAACAATGGACCATGGAGTATGGGTTGTTGTTGAATTGTGGGTTGTCGTTACACACGACAAACCACAATTCAATGTGGTTGAATTGCACTATGGTTTAACATCATGTGCAGTCAGCCTTTGCCCTCTTCTATGTGATAGCCCTTCAGATATGAAGAGTGCCATCATGTTCTCACTTGATTATCTCTTCTCCAGCTGAACGCATCCATCCAGCCCAGTCACAGATAACGTTTTCAGGCCTGCAGGCACAACATATTTGCCCTACGGCCATTTCTGCCCATGGGGATTTATTTTCGGGGATTCTTTCTTTTCTTGCCCCCCACAACTTGCTTAGATTCCCATTTTAATTCCCCCTGCCCCCCTCCCACTTGGATTCCTAGCGTCAACTGGTTGCTTGGATTCTTGCAAGGATTTCTGGACTAGATAGATCTTGATCAAATCCAACAAGGCCCTTCAGCAAGAGTGCCCATGAAGGATTACTTAACATTTGAAGCACAATTCACCTGTGTTAAGTGATCCGGATTACGCACTCAGGCTCTGCACATTAAACACATCAGTGGCTTATTGGGGTTCTAGTAATAAAGAAATAAAAGTGGACCATTCAAGAATGAAACCTGACCATCTCAGCACTAGTTAGCAACTGGGCTCCCTAAGCCAAATCTGGCCGGTGTGCAGCTTACTTTCTTGACCTTTATTGCCAACCCAGAGACCAAAAAGGTGTGGCATCTGCCAGTCCTTTCTTCAATGCAGCCTTCGAGGAAAACCAGATATGGTCCAAGAACAACATGTGGAATTCAAAGGAATTTAGGGAAACAATATCCAGATAACAGGGGGTTCCACCGAACGTCAACCCAATCCTAAGCACGTTTACTCAGAGAAGTTCATCAGAGCTCGGTTCTTTGTTAAATGTACTGAGCTTTGCAGCCAGACTTAGATCAAAATTTAACCCCAAAATACTGTTATGAGTTTGACCGAAATCTCAAATGCATCACCTCAATATTGGTGTTTTTTGCAAAATAATCCAGGCATGTTGTTTTCCCGCTTGCAATATTGCCCTCGATGCAAATCTGGGGAGAATCAAAACAACAAAACCGATCAAGGCTGTGATGCTAAATGAACCGCCAACTGGTCAGCAAGCTGTTGACTAATACACAAAAGTGATGCTTCAACTTTGTAGAGGAAAGCGGGGCGCAGGGGAGGTTGTATTCCTCCCGATCTTATAAAGCATAGCTTTTTATATTTATAAGATGTTGGGGGAGATTGTTAAAAAAAAAAAGCTCAACGTTTTGGTTATTTCATGTCCTCATTCACGCTACCCGAGGTGAATGATCATCATTTTGTGGTCAAATCAGAACTATCCACACACAAGCGCCCAGCTGTGAAACATCATGTTAAGTCGGAGCCCTTTTCCAGGGTACTTCATTCCATTTATCCACTTCTCACAACCCCTCCAGCCTTTGTGGGGAAAGCTCCCAAAGTTTGTGGAAATATCCCCCCCCCCACAAAAAATAAAAAAATTAGGAGTCAAAAAAGTCCTGTGAGGGAGGGCAGAAACCAAGAGCAGTCTAATGTGTGGAGTCTCTGTTGGGTGGGGAATGGAATGGAGTACCATACAAGAGATCATGGCTGGCTGAGTGACACCATGAACAGGAACAATCCACACTGCCATATTCTGTCGCAGGGCCCACTCACTTATTATATTCTACCAATGTTTTATGGTTCCAATGTTGTCATTGGAATCTATTTTGATGTATTTTTAAAATTTAGCAATAGCCAAGAATAATGAACTGAAATATAGAAGGCTGTAACCAATTTTTTTATCTTCAATGGATCAGATGGGCTAAACCATTCATCTACATTGTAATTGTTGTGTTGTTTATTTGGTGCGTGTTTTTATGTAAACTGCCCCTGGAGATAATTTGAAGGTGCAACCCTATGGCCCTTAGCCATTGTATACTGGGGGTTTTCACCTCTGAGGCTGTAGATAGAGCTACAACTTTGGAAGTGAAAATCCTGGCTCGGATCTTCAAACCCACCCCCTCTCCCAGCCACTGCAGAAAACTCCACACTGGCATCTCTATCATCCCATGGAAGAATCGGGAAAGGAGAGGACAGCAGCAGCCTAGCAGGGCATAGGAAACTCCAAACCCTTTGAGATCAAATGCTTCTGTCTAGCAAGTAGCAACCCAATGGAGTTTTACCCTTAGTATTTTATTTATGATGTGTGTCTTTTTTTAAAAAAAAATCTATTTAAATTTTAAAACATCCAATTTTAAAAAGAAATCATCATTTTATATCCACCCTGCTTCAAAAAAAAGTACTATACAAGTACAATTATTTCTCTCCCTTCTAATGCAAGGTCTATACCAGCATTCAAAAATGCACCAAGGCCATTATAATTACTGCATTATAATTACCCTACGTATTTTGTAAGAATCTCATATGCTATTAATGTTGCCTTTATTAGTGGGGTGTGGAGGAGTCTCATACTTACAACTGTCTTCTTCCCTCCTTCATTTGCCTGGTTTTTATCTTTTAAGAAAAAAATAAACACACATATTAGTAAGCTACTGAAGTGTAACTGGCGCTGACAAGTCATTTCAATTTTAGTGATATTACAACTCAAGAGATAATGTGGTGTAACAGTTAGAGTATTGACTAGGGAAACTCAGTTTCAAATACCCACAGTCAGAAAGCTCCCTATTGGGCCACTCACCATGGGTTAATGGTGGGTTATCCTGTTGTCTGAACACATCGTGTTTTCCACAGGGTGGCTTGTTTACCACGAAGTGTGGTTATTTTTTTTCTCAAATAAGCCACCTTGAGAAACCATGGCTTGTTGTTGGGTTGTTCAGAATGGTTAACAAGCCACACTGGATGGTTAAAAAGCAATCATGCAGAAAACGCATCACATTCAGACAACACAATAACAGACCCTGTGGAAAAAGCACAATAACCCACCCCACAGAAACGCGCTGTGTTCAGATGATAACCCACAGTTCAACAACCCACACTGGTAGGTTAGTGTGTTGTGTGAAACCAGGCAAAATCTCTCAGTCTGACCTATTGTACAGTGTTGTTATAAGGCTAAAATATGGGCCGGGGTGGGTGGGAAATCATTCACACCATGAGCACCTTAGAAGAAAACGGCAAGATATAAATATAATAGAAGAACAACCATTCCTTCTATTTCAGAAACTGCGTGACTTGACTGCAAACTATATATAACTGGTCGGTGAACATTACTTACAAAGAGTATTAGCAATTCTAAGCATGTTTAAACAGGCAAAGTCCCTCAACTCCTACAAAGGGAGTTGGGGAATGCTGGAAGTTGTAGAATGTTTCTGTCTAAACATTAAGAATTGCAACCGCTTTAACAACTCTTCGTTGTGCAAGAAGAAAAGGAGATAGGATCAAGTGAAAGGATGGGTCAGAAATTCATTGGCTTTTCATTTTTAATGCAAGATTACCCAATTTGCACTTCCCAGAATTGAACGTGGAAAGAAACGCAATTTGCCATCAGAAAGCCGTATCTTAAGGAGCTTGCAACGCGATTCGCAAAACAAAAACACTTTTAAAAACACACATACACACAAATAAAATAACAAGAACAAAAAAGAAAGGGTCTAATTTTTTCGCTGCAAGGCTTCTTCTGTCCCCATTCTGCGTCTGTGGTTTGTTTCTTCTGCAGAAAAAGATTGAATGAGCTGAACAAGATTGCACTTAACAGATTCACCCATCACTACTCAGCTGCAGCAGCTTGCATTCCCATGAGGTGTTGGCAAAGGCATACTCCGGCATGAGTACAGGTGTTGCAAGTTCAGCTGCACAGCACAAGGCCCTCCGGATGTGGACAGGGAGAGGCTGCCGCACCGGCAGGATGTGGGAGAACAAATGTCGTAGGTGCAACGCCGCCCCCCTCAACAGGGCCAACGATCTCCTGGTAGCAGAGCAACGCTACCCAAAACCACAAATCAACATCTGTGCAGGTCTAGGTGGTATTAAACTCCATCATCCTCTAAACAGAACCTGAGTTGCCAACTAGCAGGTGCTTCTAACATGCAGAGAAGCCGCTGCTCGCAATGGCTAAAGAGAAACGCCATGTTCAAAGCAATACATTGCACTGATCAGTTCCACTTGTGAGTTCCCCAGAGACATCTATCTAGTCACTAAAGAGAAAAGGCTGGATTTTGGACTAAGCCAGCAGAGTCCTCTCTTGGCATTGTAAGCCCTTCCCACTGCTGGTTCCTAAACGCTCTGCACACAGAGGGAGATTTTGGTGGGATGCCTTTCTAATTTCCGTATGCATCCTGAAGTGGTACAGGCCCACAAGAGGGCTGTATTGCAAAGTCTTTACCAGGAATTGAAACCACGCTTGTCATGGCGCCCAGCCAAGACACCTGCGATGCTGTGGTGTTTTGAAGGATAGGAGGCAGGATGGATGTTGCCGGACTACAGATCCCACCATTCTGGCTGTGGTAAAGCAGGTGTAGGCTAGAAAGGGGATTAAGCCGTTTGGGGAAGCCTCGAAAGCCACAGTGAGAACCCAGGAGGTCAGATTTGATCCCCAGGGGGCCAGGGTTCTCCATCCCTGCTTCAGACAGCAATGACTGCCCAGAGAGATGTGAAGCTGTCAGATTCATAACATCAATTAAAATGGCTGACTAAAATGACTAAAACTTCCTCCTTTGGCCCAAGACAGAGCGCATAACCCCAGGATATTTTGCATGCACACCGGTGGGGAAATGAAGCAAGAACATCCCCAACCGCTGTTTTATGTAATATACATGTAAAGTCGTAAACACATGTACACGCGAAGAGGTGCAGAAGTGAAGGAACTGCAGTATCAACGTAATTTGATGCACACTGGTGTAGCAGTTGTGGGGAGAACCGGGTTCTAGTCTCCACTGTACCATGAAGCTCACTGGGGGACTGAGAGCCAACCTCTCTCAGCCTAACCTACATCACAGGGTGGTTGTGAGGGTCAAACAGGAGAGAAGGATCGTGCATGCCACCTCAGGCTCCTTGGAGGAAAAGGCAGGCTATAAATTACTAATTAAATAAGTTAATGTTGACTCAGGAACAAGTCCCATTGACTGCAGTTAAGTTTATTTCCTGGCAAGCGTGCACAGAGATTGTAGCTTTGTTATCTACTAAAATCCTGGCACCTCTTGAAAATTTACACGATGCAACATTTAACAGCACAATCTTACGCATGCTTACTCCGAAGAAACTCTTGGTGGATTTCATTATTAATCTACCAAGGCATAATAGGGCACAATCCTATGCATGTTTAGAGGGAAAAGTCCTACAACTCCCAGCATGCCCCAGCCAACATGGCTGGTACACCTATTAGCATCACCACTAACCTAACCTACCTTTATTGTGGCAATAAATGGACAGGAGGGGGATGATGTAAGCCACCTTGGGTTCTTTGCAAGAGGAAAAAAGGTAAGATATAAATGCAATAAATAAACAAAATAAGAACAAAACTATCTGTAAGGTTTTGTGAACCGCCAAGAGACCTTTGGCTATTGGATGGTATAAACATGCAATAAATAAAAATAATAAAAAATAAATAAAGTTAAGGGTGCCATCCTATGCATGTTTACAGAAAGCAAAGGGGTGTTTCAACTCCCAGTATTCCTCAAACAGCGATGCTGGGAGTTTATTATTTTATTTATTTATTGCATTTTTATACATTTTGTACACTGATGGTGCTATATAAATAAATAATAATAATAATAATACCGCCCAATAGCCGAAGCGGTTCACAGGAGCATTTCTCTCTCTAAACATGCACAGGCCAGCACCCTTAGGACTACATCTTAGATTAAGTGCGGGTTAAGTTTACAAATACAGTTATATATTCTCTCTCTCTCTCTCTCTCTCTCTCTCTCTCTCTCTCTCTATATATATATATATATAACAAATTTACAGAGCTATTTATATGCCAGCTGCGAGAGCGGCCGTTCCTGTTTGCACCTTCCGAACGAGTAGACGGGTAGTGTCTGGATTTTATTTTATTATTTTATTTGATTAAAAATAATAACAAAAACACTGACGAATACATGCGTAGCCCTAAAGTGGGAGGAGCAGACACGTACAGGCGAGGTCTGGTGCGGAGCCGGTCGCGCGGCGGCGATGCTCGCCCTGCAGGGGAGGCGGACGGAGCTCGGGAGGCCTGGTCTTCCAGCGATGGAAGCCGAAGGCCGGCCGGCCGGCTCGGATGCACGCGGAGGCCAGCCAGGGCCGGTGGCGGAGCGCTTGCCACGGCCACATCGCCCATGTCCGGACGCGGGACCGCTTGCAGGATTCGCCGCGCGCCGGGAGAAGCAGCGGGTGCTGCAGTGGCAGCCGATTCTGCGAGCGTGCAAAGCCCGCTTCCTTCCGCTGCTGCTGCCGCTGCCTGCTGCTGCGGCCTCGCTTCCTTCCTGTGCTCGATCCAAGCGGCGAGCGAAGGCTTGGCGAGGGAGGGCCTTAAAGGCGCAGGGCTTGGCAAGCTCCTCTATCCGCGCGCGGGTCGTTTGCCTTCATTCACACGTGCGCGCTGTTCACTGCGGGACAGAACGCCGAAAGCGAGGCATGGAAGGAAAACGGAATGAATGGCAACTCTGGGCAACCGTTGGTGTAATATCTAGAAATAGCCGGATCTACACTCCTGCTTTAAAGTGCTTTATAACAGTTTTGAAAACGGTATATGAAGTGTGTCCAGGGCAGGGCCGGTGCCAGACTATTTTGCGCCCTAGGCAAGGTGAGCTACTTTCACCCCACCCCACCCCAAAAAATGCCAATTTTGATTTTTAAGAACAGATGTTTCCTGGAAAAAATACGAAGCACAAAACTTGAAACTGCAAAATTTATTTTAAAGTGCAAGAAATACGTCATGCCAATTATAATAAACAAATTGGAAAGGAACTTCCAATCTATGGGTCTAAAATGCATTATTTGATAGGAATATCACCTCCAAATCATCCCCCCCAACTCACACGCATGCACGCACACACTCAGCATCACTCACTCCAAACACACGCATGAACACATGCATTCACTCAAAGACTCCATGCACCCCATTTACCCATACATTCTCTCTCTCTCTCTCTTCCAGGCGCGTTCCAGAAGTCTGAACATGGAGCCGCCCCACCCCAGTATCCCTGGCTTCGCTTCAGCTGGGCGGGTGCAGGGCGCCATCTTGCCCACCCAGGCCCAGCTGAATCCTTGGGCTGGGCGTCTCACAGCCAATGCGCGTGAGTGCTGCGCTGTGCCCTGCGCCCCTCTTAGCTTGGTGCTCTAGGCAGCCGCCTGAGTGGCCGCTATGGTAGCACTGGGCCTGGGCCCCAACAGTTGTCTAAACTGTTATAAAGCACTTCAAAGCAGTAGTGTAGATCCTGCCAAGAAAGGGTGCATAGAGAATATGCGTCCTGGACCAATGCGGGAGCGTGCATCCAGTTGGACTGGCATCAACTGCCCTGTGGGAATGAAGGACACAGGAGCAGACCCAGGGAACATCAGGGACTGCCCCAACTGGACTCACACACACACACGGGAAGCATAAAAGGGCCTGGAGGCAAAGGCTATTAAATGGCTACTACTAGCCCTACTAGATTCAAGCCTAGCTACTCAAAACAAGGCGCCAGAGGTCTAACAGGGCTGCACTGTACCAATGAGAAAATTGCATACTCTGTTTCCATGTAAAGTACTTCATGGTACACAAGCCATCACACCACACAAATATTTAGAAAGAAAGCACTTGACAAACCATCGGTACCAATGTATCAACCCTATCTTGTTGGGAGAGAATAAAATGGAGAGGCGGAGGAGGAGGACTGAGAGAATCATAGGCGCCTCTTTGGATTTGAAATTTATTTATTTGTTTATTTATTTATTGCACTTCTATGCCGCCCAATAGCCGAAGCTCTCTGAGCGGTCCACATGAATATCACAAATCTATTGGGAGAAAATGTAAAAGACAATGCTTATGGGTGACCATATGAAAAGGAGGACAGGGCTCCTGTACCTTTAACAGTTACATAGAAAAGGGAATGTCAGCAGGTGTCATTTGTATGCATGTTGCACCTGTACAGCACCATGTACATTGATGGTGCTATATAAATAAATAAATAATAATAACCTGGTGAAATTTCCTCTTCATCACAACAGTTAAAGTTGCAGGAGCTATACTGCAGCTATACTGTGACCAGATTTAAAAGAGGGCAGGGCACCTGCAGCTTTAACTGTTGTGATGAAAAGGAAATTTCACCAGGTTTGCCATATACATAAATGACACCTGCTGAAATTCCCTTTTCGATACAACTGTTAAAGATACAGGAGCCCTGTCCTCCTTTTCACATGGTCACCCTCCCCAGTGGTTCGTTTAATTGTACGGCTATCCGTCCAAGGAGCTCAGGGCGGCCGACGTGGGCCCTCTTCCTCTGTGTTTTATCCTCACAACCACCCCGTGAGGTAGGCCGGGCAGGGAGCGAGGGAGGGGGAAGCCAAGGCGGCCCTTGCTGTCGACGGAGGGAATCTGGCCCGGCGCCGGGGTGTGGGGGTGGGCAAGGCCGACTAAGGCCCAGCTAAGGCGGCTGCTTTCGCCTCAACGGACGTTCCGCCGTGCTGTGAGGGGCAAACGGGCGGCCCTCTTCGGGCTCCCGCCGAGCGACCGGCGCCCCTTCCGGCACCGCCCGCTGGGTTCTGTTGCCTCAGAAGCGACCATGGTGGCCGTGAATCAGGCTTTCCTGCGCTCCGTGAGGGGAGGCTTAAAGATCGCCCGCATGGTAGGAGGCCAGGCTGAGGGGAGGTGGGGAGGGGGCTGAATGCCGCCGCCGCCCCCACGCTTTTTAAAATTATTAAATGTGTTTTCAACCCCCTCCCCCTGGATGTGGCATTCTTCATTTGTGTGTCCCCCCCACCCCTGGCGTCTGTTTTCACCCCCGGGCGCTCAGTTGGGAAATTAAGAGCTGGAGAGACCGTGCCTCTGAACGTGTGCAGAGTGCATTTCCGTCAGCACCGCGGAGAGTCCCCCACCCATCCGGGGATTTAGGGATTCCAGCTCAAAGGAGGTTAGAGGAGGGGTGTTTCCCTGAAGCCCTGACATATCTTCTTCCTTTTTATTTTTTGGATACTAATTAAATGCCCAGCAATCAACCTGCTATACTGGGAGCAGTCTTCTCCAACCTGGTGCCCTCCACATGTTTTAGGTTACAACTCACAGAGTTCCTCACCATTGGCCAAGCTGCCTGGGGCTGATGGGAGTTGATCTGGTTGGGGAAAGCTGTCCTAAAGCAACAAAGTGACTTTAGATCCGTAAAGAGAACTAAAAATTGCATATTTTTCCATCCCCCCCACACACACAATTTCCGTCTTTTTCATGGCTTCAAAATTTCCAGAAATTTTACTTCTCTAGTGCACATGCAATTAGTCCTGAACAGAACACTGATTAAGTAAATTACAAATTTTGAATGTACTGGTTTTGGTAGTGTTTTAAGCTTTGTGTTTGATTCAGATAGATGGTTTGGCAGTACTATTGTATTTTTAGTGTGACTGTATTCAAAATAAATATTCGGCCTTTCTTCTTGCAGGTCATAGCTCTCGCTGCAACCATCAGTTTTGGAGTTGGCAGTTCTCATGAAGCTTATCTCACACTTGCTATCATAGAACTTGTTGTCACTTCCTTATTCTTTGTACTCTATTTGCTGGAATTGGAAAAATTGATGAAGTGCTTATTTTGGCCTTTGGCTGTAAGTATTAATCTGCACAAATCTATATGCGCATTTCGAAGCCAATGCTAAGATAGGTGTTGGGCTAGAATTTAGCATAGCTAGGAGATATAAGGATTCTTGAAAAATAGGCTAGGTACAAGTAGATTTTTGCTCTTGAATACAGTTTTGTCTCTGGATGTAGTATGTGTATATTTAAACATGCATATAATTTGCTCAGGCTGCACTCCTAAACACACTTACAGTACTAGGGAGTAAGTTCCACTGAACACTGGGAGTCAGTGTGATTATCCCATTTTGCAAAATGGGGGACCAAGTTAAAGCCACCTAGTGAATTCATGGCAGATGCAAGAATTAAACCAGGGTCTTCCTGACTTTGGAGTTCAATCTCTTAGCCACCATGCTTCACCAACTTTCAATTGATAATTGATTTGACTTCCACAGCAGCTCCTGGGCTTGTTGTAATTGCATGCTGATGTTAGTGCTAATAGCCTTCCCCAACTCCGTGCCCTCCAGATATGTTGAAACTCAAGCTCCTATCATCCCCAGCCAGTATGGCCAATAAATGTGAGTGCATACAACACGATTGGGGATTATGGGGTTTGTAGTCTAACACATCTGGAAGGCCCCAAGCTAGGGAAGACTGAATTACATCCTCGTTGACTCTTCATGCTAGGAAAGGTTAGTTTATATTCTTTTCCAGGAAATAATGATAAGCGTGTTCAAACCAACTCGAATTATTCTGGATGTCAGAACTACGTCATCATTATGTTATTTATTTCTTAATCACATAATAAATGAGGCTCTCTTCCGGATATACCATAAGGATAACAATGATGAAAAGCTGCCTGCAAGCTTATATTCTAAATATTTCTTTACCATGTGCATCATCTGTGTTTCAAAATTATGACGTGTGAACTCCATAGCAGTTTTGGGGCATTACTGGTAGATTGCCGCTTGGTGTCGCTGTCGCATGGATTTGGATATTCATCTTTTGCTTTTTACATGGTCTAAGAAAGATGGCTCAAAATTATTATAACTGACTTGTTTTGTCTGGTGCTTTGTCTGCTGCCCAACATAGGATTAATTCCAGTCCAGCATGTATATTTAAGCTCACCCACTTCATAATTTTATAAGCAACTTTTTCTTATTGAATTTATTAGAATTTGCATCCTGGTTCAATAAAACGAAGGTAAAAATGAAGAAACACACAGAAAAAGAGAATAGATAAATGGGGTCGATGAACAAATAGTGCTAAGGGAGTTCTACAGCGATGTAGTTAATACATATTATTTGAGTACAGGTTTTGGCGAAGACCATATCATATATACTAACAGCAAATTCAGTTTTCCAAGTGCCGATCCTTATATAGCCCAAACGGCAGCACTCACACACAAGGAGCAGGTATCAGGCTTGGGGGAAATAGCTCCTGACATTTGCATAAGTACAACAAAAGGTGAGGGTTGCTATAATGGAAAGAAACAATCCCCAAAGAGCCTAACAAGGACTGAGTAAAGTCAGTGGACATGGAATGCTGAGTGGGCGGAATGGAATGGAGTATCCTGGAATGGTACACTGAGCAGAAGCACACCACACTGCAATATTTTGATGCAGGTCGCACTGATTCCATATCAATTACTTCTCAATATTCTTATTAGAAATGGCAGAGTTCCTAAAAGGAAAGGCTGTGCAGGTCCATTATCCAATGTCGAATCAAGGATGGGGATTGGACAGCTTTTGCCAGTGTTTTACCGTTAGGCAGAATGAGACAACCATCTAGGGCAGCTGATTTGGGGAAGCATACAAGGACAGCAAATCGTTAGTTATAGTATTACATCATCGTCAAGGTAATTTTTACTACTAGAGTGGGGAGTAGGAAGAGGTGTTTGTGGGGTTTTCTGTCTGGGGTGTCAAAATAACTTGGTTGGCTTTGAGTAGTACGCTTGTGGACTTGGAGGCAGCGGGCCATTTACTGCTGTTTCTTAAGCAGCAAAATGTCTTGGGCCGACTCTGGTTGGTATTTAAGAGTACTGTTGTTTTTTTCAGGACGCCTTCAACTCGCTGGTGGCAGCACTGTTCCTCTTCATTTTGGGCCTGTGTGCAACCATAATAAAGAGCACACGTGAAACTTTCGTTGGAGGAGTAAGTAAGATACTATTCTAAAGAACTAATGTATGAAAATACTTGCATCTACGAGAGAAAGACCTGTTTATGTGGGCCAGAGAGCAGGTTTTGACCTTACTACAGCTGTACCCCACCACAGTGCTTTAATTAACTATTGGAATAAATGACAACCATATATTCTCAAGGAAGAAAGTAAAAGGGGTATATTTCGGGACATCAGTGGATCAGAGGCTAAACCTGCTAATTGGCTCTGGTGACTGCAGTATCTTGGGTAAAGTATATGTCTCTGGTTTCCTATGTACTTTGTGCCATAGAACTGAATGGGAGCCAATTGGTCCTTTGGGATGTAACATTCCCAGTTTGCTTAACTATATTTGTATCTTAACTATTGGCAGGAGCTTTCCACCTGATACATATAGCTGGTGTGGGTCCTCATCCAGATTGGGATCCCAGCACACTTCTGCCCCCACCACGGTCCTAATCCAGATCAGAGGCCACACACCTGCTACTTACTCTAAAAATATATATCACTCAGTTGCTATTTGCAGGAATGGTCACGTCTCCTTTGGGCTTAGTAACTGTAAAATCCATGGGATTTTGCAGAAGTTAACTCTCTTCCATACTTAGCATATTATTGTTGTTCAAGGAAGACCAGTAATCACATTAAAACAGATCAGCCAGTTCAAATCATCTCTCATATTTGAAAGGGAAGACTATCATATGCTGTCAAACTTACTGACTTTCCAAATCTGTTAGGTACATAAATTAGGGAAAGTGTGTGTGAGAGATTCTGAGGAGAGTTAATTGAAGAGACTGAGGGAAGATTGGGAAGCCGTGGTATAGCAGTAAATTTTGAAGTGCAGACGCTCATCATGACAATTCCCCAAGGCTACACCCTCACCACCCAAAAGCCCAAAGATGCAGGCAGCTGTGTTGATCCATTTCAACAAACCAGTTCTAGGGGGTTTCATCTCCAGGAGCAGGCATTTGGAAAGGGTTAGGGTCTTAATTCCCATTCAAGGCCAAGACACCTGGAAATGCTTTGCATTAAAGCAGGGAGCAATATCTTGTTGCTGGGAAAATCCAGTTCTCCCCCAATTACTGTGAGGGTTGCAGTTTAGCTGAGAGGGAACAGGCAAGTCCAAGGGGGGTAGCAGATGTTGTCAGCATCCCTGTGGGCCATGGTTCCACTATACCACTACTGGAAAGTAGGTTCTAGCAGGGGAGAGCAGCTATTATATACCCTTGTTTGAAGAACAGTACACTCCTATCTGGGATGGTCATCCTCTTACACCGGGAGGGATGCGCATGGAGAGGTGAGGAAGGAAGGGGGAACCACCTAGCGAGCTAGATCAGCTGAATCAATGCTGGCAATCAATGGGGTGACAGATGTCGCGGCCAGCTCACCCTCACAACCATCCAAAGATGGTGGGAGGGCAGCAACAGCCACTGACACCTTCTACCCTCACACAGTGATCATTCAGCAGCAGCAGCTAGAAGCTGCACCCCAGCCCAGGACACTGTGTAGCCGGAAACAGATGTGCTACATCCGTTGCTGTCCAAATCTGCTATGTATGTAAATTAGCCTTCTCCCTTATGTTCCAAGTTTTGTCTGAAGAACAAACATTTCCATTTTACCAGTCAGGGTATGCATGTTGAGAGAGAGAGAAAAGTCCTACAAGTACAGCATTCTAGGACTTGTAGGGCTTTTTCCCGTCTAAACATGCATAGGATTGCGTCTTCGGAGTAGCATATCGAGGTGTCCTTGGCATTTACTCGTAGGATACAACTGATGAAGCTGAGCAAGATCAAAGGAGAGGACTTCCAAGTAAAAGGGGAGAAATTACTTTTATGAAATGTGACATGGAAGCAATCCAATTTCTTACTTCTCTGTCACAAATTAAATATTTACATGGAACAGTCACAGAAGATAAGTTACTGAATTTTTGTATTATGGTAATTCAATTAAGAGAACATTCAGTACATTTTTGATCTGGAATCTGAATCACTTTTTATTTCATTTGCAGGTGTTTTTGCTAATTCTGTGTGTTCTTTGTATAGCAGATGCTGCTATACTCCTGAGAAAGGTTACTTTTAATAATGCTTCAATAAGGAATATTTTTCGAAGATAGAATGACCAACAACACAAAGTCTAATTTATAATCCATTTGGAAAACCTGTTGAGTGATAGGCTGTTCATGTTGCTTTTTCTTGTTTTTTTTAAAAAACCAAGAACCAGTCCAGCCAATCAAACACTTTTGATTATTATTGATTTCAACGGGACAATTTTTAAGCATGTGCTCAACTCTCCCATCAAAATCAAGCCATCTAAAAATGCTTGATTTCAGCTGGCTTGTGCTCTAGTTTAAAATATATATATCTAGGAATGTAAACATGTTTTTCTGCCCTTATTTTCTAAAACATCTTCCTTTTCACTGGTACGAACATCTGTAAATAAAAGTGGTCCCGTGTATTTCATGAAATACAGCAGTTAGCAGTTCTAGCTAATGTTACGTTTCAAATGATTATCAAGTGATGCTTTCTGAACTGGTTTGTATGAAATTTTAAATGTGTTAAATTAAAAGGCTTACCTGTAATAATATCCAATCACAAGTGTGTATTGTTGAGCTTGCTTCTCTTTGCTGCAAGTAGTTAGAAGCGCAAGGGTAGCACTGAAAGGTTTCGGCTGAAGTCCTTACCACACTTGCTAGGAGCAAGTCCCATTGAACTCAGTAATTTACTTCCTCATAAAGATGCATAGGATTGTTCTGTAAGGGTTTTTGTTTTAATGAGAGTACTGGTGATTCATGGTGTCTTTGCAACTTGTGCTTTATTTACAAATATATCAGCAGAGCACATTGGAAGCAAAGTGATTCCTAAAAAACAGACAGCAAAACTATTGTTCTGGCATCAGGATATCAGAAAGCAACATTGTAGACAGGGAGGGAGCTAGTCTTGGGAAATCCAGCTTCAAATTCACACTTGGGCATGAACTCACTGGGTGACCCTAGGCCAGTCACTCAGTCTCAACTAAAAAGGTACTGTTTACACTACTGCAACATCCTTGATGGAAGAGTGGGATATGCATAGATAGGGCTAGCTCCCCACTGATAGCTTCACCCACGTACCTGCTTCCTTCGAATTATCCCCGTAGCGCTAAGCTTTTGCCGTTGTTGTTGTTTTTGCTACCGGGAGTCAGCGATCCTTTGCATACCAGGAAGTGAGTTTAAGGGGGGGCAATGTAAAAAAATCATTAAAAATCAATGAATGACCCAATTCAATTCAAATTTGGTATGCTTAAAGCTCTCCCTAATATCTATTACTGTGCCAATTTTGGTGTCTTTATCTTTAAAGCTTACACAGATGTAAGCATTTCTTTAAAATCCTGCTCCTGCGCCCCAGCGGTGGCTTGGAAGATACACTCAAAATATAGGGGCTAAATAGGGTGAATCTTTTTGCTTTATTACACATTTAAGGCAGGATGCATGGAAGTACTTCACAATCAAAGCTGATTATAAGGTGGAAAACTTCTGAGTCCTTTGCATGCCATTCACAGTGATTGCACAGTATAACGCTGGTGTGATAAAGCTCTGACATCCTGTTCCAGCTAAACAGCGGTCTCTGCCTCAGTCAATGTCTAAAAACATTTTTAAAATGTCAAGTGCTTTCCAAGGAGGAACACAGGTCTGGATCAGACCAAGGGTCTATGTAGTCCAGCAGTCTGTTCACACAGTAGCCAAACAGCTCTTGACTAGGAACCCACCAGTAGGACAGGAGTGCAACAGCACCCTCCCACCCATGCTCCCCAGCAACTGAAACTGGCACATAACCATCATGACTAGTAGCCATTGGTAGCCTTCTCCTCCAGAAATTTATCTAACCCTTTTTTGAAGCCGTCAAATTGATGGCAGTCACTACATCTTGTGGAAGTGAATTCCATAGCTTTAATTATGCACTGTGTGATGAAGTTCTTCCTTTTATGTGTCCTGAATCTCCCACCAATCAGCTTCATGCGATGACCCCAAGTTCTACTATTTTGAGAGGGGGAGAAAAATGTCCCCCCCCTCATCCACATCCTCCACACCATGCATAATTTTGTACACTTCTATCGTGTCTCCCCTTAGTCTCCTTTTTTCCATGCTAAACAATTCCAGCTGTTCTAACCTTCCCTCAAAAGGGAGATACTCCAGTCCCTAGATTAGTTGTCCTTTTTCTGCACTCTTTCCAGTTCTACAATACCGTTTTTTTAAGGTATGGAGACCAGACCTGTACACAGTACTCCAAGTGTGATGCACCATAGATTTGTAAAAAGGTAAAAACATCAGCACATACGAACCATTAACTCCCATTGAGGTAATATCAACTGTTCATGCATAGCTGTTCAGCATTCAGCTTAAAAAAGGATATTCATCCAGCATCTGTATTACCATATATATGCAGTGTTTTATTTAAAGCGGGGTGGGGTTTTTTTTTCAGCCTAAGGACCGAATTCTGGGCAAGCATATTGGGGGCTTGCACCCCCAAAATGGACAGGGCCATTCCACTACTGGCATGCAGCCCCCGTGGTGATTGACCAGAGTCCACTGACACTAACACACACCATCCTGCCCACACTGCAATCAGACTTTTAAAAAGCCTCCATCAGTGGCCACGGTGCCTTTTTAAAAAGGCTAATTGCAGTGGAGGAGCGGTGATTAGTGGGGAGACCTGCAAATGGGAAGGTTGGGCCTTCCTTCGCAGCAATGATTCCCCCCCCCCATAAAAACCTCATCCCTACACTACAATGAGACTCTTTTAAAGCCTGCTTTGGTGCCGGATTGCAGTGGACAGGTAATTTCTGCAGAGGGATAACAGCGCTAAAGTTAGCCCATCCTTTGCCAGCGGTGGCACTCCCACTGAAAAAGCTTCCACTGACACCAATGTCTTTGGGAATTTAAAAGCCTCTTTGTCACCAGCAGAAGCTTTCTTAAAGCCTGAGTTGCAGCGTGGGAGAAGGAATCCCTTATCTCTGATCAGAAAAAGGGTAGGTGCTGGACCGGGATCTCCCTGCCGAAGGTTGCCTATCCCTGATTTACAGCATAGACTTTGACTGCTTAGCAAACTGTTTAGAGTGAAATTGTATATTACCTGTTTGTTTGCTTTTAAACTAAGCTTTCTAACCTTGGGAATGGAAGACACTGGTCCTTTTCGGTCATTAATGGTTGCAGAAAGGCGTTTATTCATGGTGCAACTCTAATTTTCACGGTTTGGGTCTGACAGTAACCATTTTGCAGGGGAAAGGTCAGGTTCAGACGAAATGTTAAAACCCATAGTATAGTGCTTAACTCATGCTCATGACCTGCAGCGCCACTCTCCTCCTGCCACAAGGAGGAGATCAGAAGCATTTGCTTCCATTTTCAACTAATTGCAGTTCATCATTTGATTGCATTAGGACAAACAGTGGTTCATTTACACTGACTCCTCCCACCCACCCCAGAACTCTTGGCTTAACCATAGTTAAAACAAAATGTAGTTCCTGGTTCAGATGAAATGACAGGTGCACCATAGGAGAAAAAGGGGTGGGAGAACAGACTCGTGCATGTTTCCCTAAACTATGATTTAGTGCAAGTTCCCCCAACCTTTTTGGACCCGTGGACACATTTGGGAATTTGAGGGGCATGTTTAAATAGAAAAAAGTCCTACATCTCCCAGCATTCCCCAGCCAGTATGAGCAGTCCCCACGGGCACCCATGGGTGTTTCATTTGGGACCACTGGCTTAGCATTACATCAGACCCAAGTCAAAAACTTTCTATGCAAGTAGTTTGGTTTCTTGAACAGTGTAACATCCGAGTGACTCAGGCCCAAATGTAAACATTACACATAAAGGCATGTAATTAAACCCCAACATATGCTTACTGGATCCCTGCTGGGGAAGCAGCTTGGAGGAGATGATTCAGAACAGAAGTGGCAGGCATGGGAAGGGTGAAGGAGAAAAAGATCCCTCTGACTATAATTATGATGCTTTAAATCAAACTACAATTATGATGCTCTAAATGTGGCCCTTCAGATATTGTGGCCTACAACTCCCATGATTCCTCACCATTGGCTATGCTGGCTAGGACTGGAGGATGTTGTAAGCCAAAACATCTGGAGGGTCACTAATTGCCCACTCTTTCTCTAAATTGACTCTTCCCATGTACTTGAATGACATGTGTTGGGGTTTTTAACCAAGAGTCATGGTGGACTATGGCAAGAACTGAGCAACCAGGTGGGGAAAGGAGTAAAGAGATGACAAGCCAAAGGTTAGGCCTACTCAAATATGCAGTTTATTGCAAAAAAAAAAAAAAAAAGGTACCTTGGCAACATTCCGAATGAAGCGGCCATTATCTGGTTAAATCTATAGAGATGGTGAGAATCAGGGAAGGACCAGGTGATATGGAGCAACATGTGAAGGATACAGGAAGCCAAAGGACGAGAAACTAATGCCAAATAAGGGAATAGGAGGCTGATTGGGAAGAGACCAGTGACGAGACTTATCAAGTTGAGGAAAGGGAGAGAAAGAAAAGTAGGACTTTGAGCCAAGGCAACATGGGTAAATGAGATGAGTTATTTAATTTATTTATTGCATTTATATACTGCCCCATAGTCGAAGCTCTCTGGGCAGTTCACATAAGATAAAACATTTAAAAACAATATACAAAAATTAAAAAACACAAAAACATGCAACATTACTCTTAGAGAGAAGGAGGAATTAGAAAGAGAAACCAAGAGTACAGATATTACCAAGCCCAACACAGAGGGTAGAAAGAGACGCTTTCTCAGGGGCCTGTGATCCAGAAGTTTGCCTTTTTAAAAAAATCATAGAATAGCGTTGGAAGGGGCCTACAAGGCCATTGAGTCCAACCCCCTGCTCAATGCAGGAATCCACCCTAAAGCATCCCTGACAGATGGTTGTCCAGCTGCCTCTTGAATGCCTCTAGTGTGGGAGAGCCCACAACCTCCCTAGGTAAGCCCACGCCTCCTCCCATATGTACCTGCCCGGACCCTAAGGTTATCCTCAGGGGTCCTTCTCCGTGAGCCCCTGCCAAAGGAAGTGAGGCAGTTGGCTACCAGGAGGGGGGCCTTCTCTGCTGTGGCACCCCGGCTGTGGAATGACCTCCCTAAGAAGGTTCGCTTGGCACCTACATTATATGCTTTTAGACGCCAGGTGAAGACCTTTTTATTCTCCCAACATTTTAACAATCTATAAATACATTTTAACATGGTGTTTTAAATTTGTAATTTTGCATTGCTGCTGTTTTTATCTGGTTGAGCTTTTATATTGTATTTTATATTATGGTTTTATACTGATGTTTTATACTAAAAATGGTTTTAATTTTTGTGAACCTCCCAGAGAGCTCCGGCTATTGGGCAGTATAGAAATGTAATAAATAAATAAATAAATAAATAACTGATTCCATGGTCGTACTGCTCTAACAGTCAGGAAGTTTTTCCTGATGTCCAGCTGGAATCTGGCTTCCTGTAACTTGAGCCCATTATTCCGTGTCCTGCACTCTGGGAGGATCGAGAAGAGATACTGGCCCTCCTCTGTGTGACAACCTTTCAAGTATTTGAAGAGTGCTATCATGTCTCCCCTCAATCTTCTCTTCTCCAAGCTAAATATGCCCAGTTCTTTCAGTCTCTCTTCATAGGGCTTTGTTTCCAGACCCCTGATCATCCTTGTTGTAAATATAAATAATAGGTTATAAATAATAGGGCTATGTAATATAGTGTCTGGAAAAGAGGAGTGGAGAAAGAGAAGACCACATTGTCAGCCAGAGCTACCAGTGTGCCCCCTACTTATTATTTCTATTATTTATTACATTTATATACCACCCCACAGCCGAAGCTCTCTACCCCTTTGTTCATGCCCCGGCTATCTGATTCTTACCTTTGCTTGCCCTGGACAATCTCCAGCAGGAGGAAAGCTTTGAAGGCACCTCCCCATAAACACACACGAGATTTGTTCACAGAGCTGAGCTTGTTACCTCTCTTTCTGATATTCAGGCCGTGATCTACCCCTGATGTAATGCAAAGTCTTTTGGGGGAGCTTGGTCTGGAATGGGAAATTAAGACCTTATAAAAGACTTGCCCCATGGTGATGAAAATGGCTAGAACTGGCTTGTTAGCTTGAAGATAAAATGATTCTCCCTGGTACTGGGAAAAGAAATTCTTAGGAAAATCTTTATCTACACAAACATGTAATAAATAGATACAGCTATCTGTGTTTTGGAGCCCTCCTTGGGGGTGTGGCTATGGAGGCAGTCATGATAAGTGCCTGCACTTCAAAATTTAACACACCAGTGTCATTGCATATGCAGCCAAAACACTACACACACACAAGAGGGAAAGTGTCAGCAAGCTTCAAGGAACTCCCAAGATTGCCAGTACAAAAGAACTTGGGGAGGGAGGAAGGAATAAGTGAGAGGGGGACCCCCAAAACTACCCCAATTTGGAGCAAGCATCCTCAGAGCATATAGAATGCCATTTGACTGTTGGGGGAGACGGGATAGAAAAGGGTAGGCGAGGGGAGGGAATGGACTGGAACCCGGGGCAAACAGGGTCCCCACACTGCAACATTTTGTTGCAGGACCTATTTGTCTCTGGGATTCCCACCAGCTGGGGACAAAAATAGGGCAGCCTTCACTTCCACCTCCTGCCACTGGGAATAGTGGGGTAGCAGACATCACCTGCCAACCCCCAACCTTCCCTGTTCCCTTTGCTGCAATCCTCCCAGGAGCTGGAGGGTGTTTTTCCAGCAACAATATATCCTTCCCTATTGTAATGCAAAGTACTGGGATTGGTTTAGAATGGGCAATTAAGGGTAAAATCCAACAGAAGTCCTACCTGAGTAGACTCACTGAAATGAACAAGATTTAGTTAACCGTGACTAACTTGAAGTTCCATTCATTTCAATGGGTCTACTCTAAGGAGGGCTTACGTTGGGATTTACCCTACCCCCCTTCCCTTTCCCCAAAGGCCTGATCCTGGAGCAGACGAAAACTCCTGGATCGGCGCAGCTGCTGGATTTGGAGACCCTCTTCGGGGACCGTGCTGTTTGATGAGCGCCCGCCCGCCTGCCTGCCTTTCTACACCGGCCTCAGTTTACCCGCGAGCTGCAGCTGGGCTCCCCGGCCGGCGCCAGATCCACCCGTGTCACGCTCTGGGTTTGCAAAGCGACCCGCCAGCAGCTGCACGAGGAGGACTGGGAGAAGGGAAGTTCTCGCTCGCTCCACCCGCCCTGGCTGCAGCAGGGGGGAGCGCCCGGGGCTGGGTGTGACCCAACGTGGCGGCGCTGGGTTCCCCGCTGAAGAAAGGGGGCGGGGGCGGAGATCGCAAGCCTGCAAAGGGGGCGAGGCCGGCGGGTGCAGCATCTCCCCGTCCCCAGGAGAGGCTCTTGCGCGGCTTCTTTCGGCCCCCGGTTTCCGCAGCCTCAGGATTTCCGTTTCGCTGCTCGTTCGGAGAGATTTCGGTCTCCGGGGCGCTGAAGCGGCGCGCTTTTGGAGAACTCCGCCGCCGGGACGCTTTGCAAGCGAGCAGGGCTTTCGCCTCGGCAGCTTCCGAGGCATGGAGCAAGCCGGCGATGCCGATCCGGCCGAGCTGGCGCCGGGGGCTCGCCTTCTCCTGGCCTTCAAGGAGTTCCTGAGCTCCCGCAAAGGGCTGTTGCTGACGGCCCAGGCGGTAAGAGGAAGGGGACGCGGGAGCGGAGGGTGAGAGGGAGACGCGTTGCTGGGGGGTTGCGAGCGGATTTCCTTGCCGATGCGAGGCAAAGAGGGGCGGGGGTGGGGGCCATGAGCTCATCTGTAACAAAGAATGCGAGGCTGAGTCCGGACGACACGCTAATCAACGGCTGTTTCCCAGTCTGTTCCTATTATCCACCCACCCACCGACCCCCCGTTGATTAGCGTGTCGTCCGAACTCAGCCACAGAGTCGCCGAGGAGGGAGGGCGGTCTTTCGCCCTGCGAAGTTCAGTTCCTGCTGGCGAAGGCTTCCCTCGCCGCTGCTGCAGGAAGTTTGCCCCGGGGTGGGGTGGGGTGGAGGGAGAAGCAAGATGGGGCTCTTGGATCGTGTAAACGGGGCCCGCTTAGCCGCGCGCACTGGTGGCCAAAGAGGGGGCTGACGCCGGCAGATTGCATCGTGTGCAATCAGCCTCGCTCAGCCGCCCCACAGAAAGCAGAAACTTTTGGGGGGGCGGGGGGGACCCTGCTGCCACGCCCACTCGGGCAGGAGTCGGAAGAGTTCAGGCCAGGGCTTTCTTTCTGGGCTTTCCGTTGTAACCTTTTCCAGAGGAGGAGGAGGAAGCGTCTTCATCTGTTGCAACAAGCAGCAAACAGCCTCGGGACACCTTAGGGTAAAATCCAACGTCTACTTAGAGAAGACCCATTGAAATGACTGGGACTTCAGTGAGTCATGACTAACTCGAGTCCTGTTCGTTTCCATGGGGTCAACTTTAAGTAGGACTAATGTTAGGTTTACCCTTAAAGGTAATTTATTCTGGCATGAGCTATTGCGGACGGCATCATCAGATGCATAAAAACATAGAACATAAGATGAGCCCTGCTGGATCAGGCCAAGGGTCCGTCTAGTCCAGCACTCTGTTCACAAAATAGCCACACAGTTGCTCATGGGAAACCCACAAGCAGAACAGGATCAACACCGTTCCGCAGCAACAGGTGTTCACAGGCGTACTACCTCTGATAGATAGTATGTAGCCATCAGGACTAGTAGCCATTGGTAGACTTCTCCTCCAGGAATTTATCCAACCCCCTTGAAAAGCCATCACTATATCTTGTGATAGTGAATTCCATAGTTTAACTATGCGCTGTGTGAAGAACTTTATCTGTCCTGAATCTCTCACCAATTATCTTCATGGATTGACCCAACTGGGTTCAAGTATTACAAGAGGGGGGAAAAACGTCTCCCTGTCCACCTTCACCACACCATGCATAATTTTGTACACAGTTATCGTGTTTCCCCTTAGCCTCCTTTTTTCAATAAAGAGTCCTTTCAGTTTGTCTTTTTCTGTCAAGCAGCTCCCTAACAGAGTCTAGTTAAATTAAATTAGAACGTCATAGAGACAGTAGACTGCACTTCCCCTTCTGTTCTGAGAAATCATCCACACTAGAGTCTGCATCTTAACCCTCTTCCCCACCGCAAATCCCTCCAGAGTTATGAGAGTGGGTGACACACTAAGCCACGGTGGTTAAGCATGTTGAGCTAACCATTATGGCTTAGCGTGTCGTGTGAACCATGAATTAGTATGTCGTGTGAACCATTCTTAACCATGATGGCTACATAACCATGGTTTAACACTCTCACTAGCCATTTGTTGCAAATGGGTTAGCGGTCTAACCATGGCTTAGCTTGTTGTCTGAACAGGCCCAATAAAGATGTTGCTGCTGGCTATAGCCTATGACTTTTTCTCCTGTTCTGTCTGTCTGTCTCTCTGCAGCAATCTCTGAAAACGGTCCCAGCTCGTGGGGATTTGCATACTTGCTTTCTCAGGAAACTGCTTTGCATGACCTGGTAGAGGCTGACCTAGAGGTTGACCACTCTGGCTTGTTTCTGTAGGAAAGGAGAACTCTTTGAGACGGATGTGCTGAGAAAGAAAGAATTAGCATAGAAATAAGGAGGCAGGCTTTGGGAGTGTCACCCTGTGCGGTGTCGCCCCTCTGCAGGATGCCTGTAGCACAGCCCTCTTTGGCTCTCAGAAGCTGGCATAGATGACTGAAAAGCTTGGCCCAGGGAAATCGGGAGAGGGTTCAGAAGAGATTCTGGGGGGGAGTTGTTTGAAGAGACTGAGGGAGGAATGGGAGACTGGGCAGCCATGGTGTAGTAGTAAATTTTGAAGTGCAGATGCTCATGATGGTGGGCCCCCATGACCCCCCTCTCCCCAGAGAGTCCAAAAATGAAGGCAGCTGTGTTGATGCTTATCAACAAGCCAGTTCTCCCAGTTTTCATCCCCACCAGGAGCAGGCCTTAGTAAAGCTATTGGATCTTAATTGCACGTTCAAGGCCAAGACACCCAGAAATACTTTGCATTGCAATAGGCAACAATAGATCGTTGCCCATGAAAATCCATTTCACCTCACCTGCTGTGAGGATTGCAGCTTAAAGGAAACAAGCAAGTCCAAGGAGGTAGCAAATAGAGACCTGGTTTGCACAAAATGAGAAACCACCATGGGGAAATTTCCCCAAGTGGCTTCTCATCCTGGCAGTGGGCACCATTTTAGAATATTTGAGACGGGGGTGGGGTTGAGCCTGGCCGGGGTGGGTTGTTGGGGTGATGGACAAGCTGTTTAGGTTTACAGGTGGCTTGTCCACCACCCGAACAACCCACCTTCACCAGGTTCACACATAACAAGAGGCTATGGACAAGTATGCCCTGAATATTCAAAATGGTGGCCACCCCCATAGCACAAAGTGGCTTCCCATCATGCAAGCTGGGCCAACATCAGCGTCCCTAATAAAAAAGTGTAGTCTGTATCCCTGCACCCCCTCGCTCCACTACCCCATCACTGGGAAAGCTACAGAGGGAGAGAAGTGAGAACCACCATCCAGAAGATGGTGGGAGAGAAGCAGCGGTCAATGTCACCTTCTACCTTCATGGAGTGGTCATCCAAGAGCAGCTGCTAAGAGATCAAGGCCAACAGCGGTATCCCAGCCCATGTAACCAGAAATGGCCAGAGAACCCCATTTGTAGATCACTTAGTTATTGCATTCTTCCCCCTCTTCTTGTTATTCGGAGACTTACTCATCTTGCTTGCTTCACCCTTCTTCCCTCTTGATAAATAAAGCCCAGTTTTCTTGTGTGTCTGTTTGTTTTTCTATTAACTTTCCTACTGGTTCCCCCCACCTCCTTTCAGAAAACGTAAGGGCTGGAGACTCAAGAATGTAACTCCCATCCCCCAGCAGACCCTTCACTTCTATATCACAACCTGCTTGAGACTCTCTTCTCCATTTCAAAAGATTTGGGAGTGGGAGGTGGCTGGTCTACTATTTGGCAAAGGCACCACCTGAACCCTGTGCTGTGGATCTCAGCCGTGGCCCTGCTCCCTTCCCACTAACAATCTAACACTATTCCTTCAACAGCAAGCAATGGCATCTTGTATAGCCCTTGACTGCTGGCACATTTTCAGCCAGAACTTAGAGACAGCAATGGTATAAACGACAATGAAGTGGGTCACGTACATCCTTAACTTCAGAGACATCAGTGTCCTATTGTGAGCTTTTCCAGAAGAGAAATCATTTCCAGATTCTAAGTAAAGTGTGTTGCATAACTGTTTCCGAAAGGCTGACGGACTTTCTGCTGCAGCTCGTCTTTTATGTGTGCTGCTTTGCATTGCTTGCTTGAACAGATTTCCTGGATTTTAAAAGACAAAGAGGGTTCCTGCTTCCTCTCAAGAGCTTCCTTGTTTAGAATAATCGAGCAGAATGACAAAATCAGACCAAATCAAGTTGTTCGTTTTTGTCGTTGATGGACTTTATTCTTTTTTCTTTTGTATTTCTTTGCACATTGCCTGGAGCGTTCTTTGAGCAGAGCGCCAACCCCAAAATACTCTAAATCAATAAAACACCACCACCACAGAATTCACTCGAGAAGGGCCTCAAACAAAGAACTTCAGGCAGATTGTTATGGGAGGACACTCTCCTTCAACTATTTGGGTCTCAGTCCATTCAGGATAGGGGTACAGAAAAGTTTTGCGGTGGTGGGCTGGAAGTCCCCACAACCAGGCCCTCCGTGTGCCGGATGATGTCAGATGGTGTGTACACACCCACTGATGTCATCACCCTATCCCTTGCCAATTTCAACAATTCTCTGCGAGCATGGAGAAGGGGACTTGGCTGACCCCGGAAGGACCAGCCACTCCTCGCAGCACCGGCTGAGTTACTGGCTTTGCATGGCGTCTCTGTTGGGGCAAAGAGACTTCGCCGTCAGCGATAAGACCAGCAGTTCTTTGCGCCAGCGGCCGGGTCCCTGGGCCATGTGAAGCAACTCTGCTACCCATATCCCATCCGTTATCTTCAATCTCATAACTGCCAGGATTCCATCCATTGGGTGAGGATGAGGCTCCAATGGCTAAATTATGGAGCCTGGTGGGCCAGGCGGGTTGCACCTCTAATTTAGGGATTAGACAAATCCATGAAGGAAATAGGTCTTCTCAACACGTTAGCCATGATGCCTCATTGGGACCTCCATATTCAGAGGCCATGTACCTGTAAGTATCTTGGAGAAGAAGACTATCAATGGCTACTAGTCCTAATAGATAGATGCTACCTCCAGTCTCAGAGGCAGTATGGAAAGGGCAACGTTCAGATATCTGCTTGGCCATGGTAGGTTGAGAGCTGGTGAATGGCCCGAGCAGGTCACCTAATGAGTTCCACAGCTAAGTCAGGTACTTCTTCACACAGCGCATAGTTAAACTATGGAATTTGCCACCACAAGAGGCAATGATGGCTGTCAGTTTGGATGGCTTTAAAACGGGGTTAGATAAACATGGATGGGAGGGTGCCATTTCACTCATGTCCTGCTTGTGGATTCCTGGTCAATAGCTGTATGGCCATGGTGGACTAGATGGACCCTTGGTCTGATCCAGCAGGGCTGTTCTCTTGTTCTAGCACCTTGAATTGTCTTAGGAGCTAATACACAGCTGATGTAGTTCTTTCAAAATAGCCAGACCAGTTAGAATTTGGGCAGCCAGGTCTTGCACTAAATCAAGTTCCTGAATCGTCTTCAAAGACATCCCCCATGAATTAGAGTAATCCAACCAGGAGGTTTTTACTGTGACCATGCTATCTCTGTCCATGAACCACCACAGCTGGCAAACCATCTAGAGCTGGTAAAAGGTATTCTGTGCCATCGAGGCTTACCTGGGCTTCAAGTGACAGCACTGGATCAAGAAGTAGCCTCAAACTGTGTCCTGGAAAATTGCTGGAGAGTTCAACTCCATAACACTATTTACCATGCACACATTCCATACTCCAGAATATAGCTTAGTCAGGAAGACACACATTTCACTCACTGCATGGATGGCGAAGTGACCTCTGCCATTATAATGTCTAGTTCTTAATTTGCTTTTCTCTCTAAAAAGAGATTGCATTAATCTCTCAGGTTCTTATTTTTGAATTCATATTTGAACAGGGACAGACAGATGAAGGCAGCGCCCGCCCATCATAACAACTTATTCCCAAAGATTTCGTTTTCAGAATTTGAACAATGTTCAGTGAGCATAAACGGACCCAGAGAGTTGACTTCCCAAGCAGAAGTAACAATAGTGAATCAACTCGAAAAGCCCAAATGTTAAATAGAAATTCATGAATAATGGCTACATAACTTCCCACGCACCTTGTTAGCGCACTTTAGTGAATACTGGAACGTATCCCATTGTAAGAGCATATTTGTTCCCTTAATTTCAGAGTTGGGCAACTTGTGGTCCTCCAGATGTTTTCGCCTACAAATCCCCTCAGCCCTAGGCAGCATAGCTAATGGTGAAGGATCATAGGAGTTGTAGAGTAACCACAAATTGCCCACCACTGCTTTAACTCCACATAGAGTCATCATCCACTAAAATATGCTCTATTATCTGGTTTAGGATGACTAGAAGCATTGAGATAGCGCTTCCAAGAAAATCTGCAATGCACTCATTAAATAATCACAGTAGGAAAGCATCTAATGATAAGAAGGTGACACGGAAGCATAATTGACACTTCCAGTAAGAATGTGGGATGCCTGATTGCTTTAGGCACTTTGCTTTATTGTTAAAGATAAGTATGATGTAATGGTTAGTGCGTTGGACTGGTACTCAGGAGACCTGGGTTCCAGTTCCCACTCAGCTATGAAGCTCACTGGGCGACTTTGAGCCAGTCACTGGCTCTCTGCCTAGCCTACTATTTGTGAGGATAAAATGGAGAGGAGGACTGCCTTGTTTACTTTCAAGAGGTAAAAAGGTGGGATATAAGTTTAATAATGAATAATGGCCAGGATCTGAAGAACAGCACAACTCCTTCCATGTACCCAAGGGACCTTTGGATTTGTGTGTCTCCAATAGCACACTCCCCTCCCCAAACTCAAAGATCTAATTAAATCACAGTTTGAATATTTAAGTGACAAGAGCAGCCTTGCCCAAACCAGTGTCTTCCAGGTGTGTTGGACTACAAGTCTCAGCATTCCCTGCTAGTGGACTTTTATCTGTATCATATCTGAGTGATTTACAGCTAACAGCTGAACCAGGATGGTTTGATATTGCCATGCTGTAGTTACTGTAGAACTTGGAATGCTTTTAGAATTCCATTTTAGAAAAGGCATTAAGGTGCCTGTTCTGCACGGTTTGCTGTTGTTTTCCTCCTTATGATTTTATCAGCTTAGACTGATATACAACTATGTCCTTATATGGACAGACATAGCCTAGCTATAGTTATCCATGCTCTGATAACCTCTCGTCTGGATTACTGCAATGCATTATACGTGGAGCTGCCTTTGAAAATGGTCCAGAAACTTCAGCTGGTACAAAAGAGGGCAGCAAGATTATTAACAGGGACTGGCCAACGGGACCACATTATTTCCAGCTTCACTGGCTGCCAGTCCAGGTCCAGGCCTGATTCAAAGCCCTGTACTCTTTTTGATGCCAGGTGAATATTTTGAATCTCTGCATTGCTGCTCGGTTTTATTCTGGTTGTACTTTTGTGTTTTTATATTGTGGTTTAAGTTGTATGCTTTAAATTGTACTTTATGGTTTTTGTTTTTGTGAACTGCCCAGACAGCTTCAGTACTGGGCGGTATAGAAATGCAATAAATAAATAATATCCTGCCTTTTTTTCCTCCAAGTAACCCAAGGTGGTGTACATAAGTCTCCTCCTCTCCATTTTATCCTCACAACAACAACCCTGTGAGGTAGATTGGACTGAGAGTCTGTGGCTGGCCCAAAGTCACCCAGTGAGCTTCCATGGCTATGTGGGGACTAGAACCCAGATCTCCTGACTCCCAATTCAACACTACACCACACTGGCTCTCAACACTAAAGCCCACAAACTTCCACCGTGAATAAAATAAAATTAGCTTGTTCTTCAGAATTAAACTGCCCGGGGTATTCCCTCCCCAAAAATTGTTCCAGGACATGGGCAGACATACACTCTGCCCTTTAAATTTATAGATAACTACCCATTTTCTCCTTTGTCCCACAGGTACTGTCATTTATCATCTTCATCTGTTATATTGCCTCAACAGCTGCATCTTTTTTAATGGTACCATTATTAACATTTCTGCTGGCCCTGTGCTTTTTCTTTGTAAATTCCTTAAAGCTGAATGAGAAGTCCAAAGGAATCTACTGGGTTTTGGCGGTAAGTGGACGCACACATAAGAAATGAACAAGTGGAGCCTGCAAAATAATTCTCGGGAGTTCCTCCTTCTCTCTCTCTAACCTTTCTCCAACCTGATACAGTCTCACACATTTGTAAGACAACTTATTGGCCATACTGGCTGGGGATAATGGGAGTTGTAGTCCAAGGCATCTGGGGGGTTGAGGAAGGCTTGCTCTATGATCTCTCTCAACTGGAATATTTAAAGGTGGGAAGAGTGCCATCATAAGAACATAAGAAGAGCCGTGCTGGATTAGACCAAGGGTCTATCTAGTCCAGCATTCTGTTCACACAGTGGCCAACCAGCTACCAACGGCTTTAAAAGGGGCTAAAACAAATTCATGCAGGAGAAGGCGATCAAGAGTTACAAGTCCAGATGGCTCTGTGCTACTTCCAGTATGCCCATGGACACCAAATGCTGGGAACACACAACCAGAAGGGTGCTATAGCACTCATGTCCTCCTTGGCGGTTTCCAACAGATGGATGTCTGGCCACTGTGTGAACTGAATGCAGATGAGATGGATCATTGGTCTGACCCAGTGTGGGTCTTCTTATGTTATTACCATTGCAGGCAGGACCCACACATCATCTTGGATATGGTATGGATGGAGATATGTCTCCTCAGACGCCTACCATCAATAGCTACTGGTTACTCTTCAAACCGACCACTAGGTGCTGCTGTGCTTCCAAACCAATGTTTTATTTGGCCAAGCAGTATTGGAAAAATGTGAAGTTACACTCCAGTTTAGTTCCTCCCTGATATTTCCTTATCTTTCATCAGCTGCCTGATTTCTCTAAGCGTCATCAGACAGGGGGAAATCGTGTTTCTCTACCGTCGCTTTTCTGTCCCACAATAGGGACAAGCATCTTGCTCTTTCTTCACACGGGGAAGGAAGAGGAAGCATCAGTGATCACATGGCCCATTCAGTGGGTGTTTTAATCACGCTGGTTTTCCTGCACACAGCAAGAAATGGCAGCAAGTTTCGCTTCAATAATAATTTAAAAAAGGATTTTCTGGGTCTTATTTTGTCACAGAAAATAGAGCAGAAGGAGCGGAAGTCTGATGAACATCTGTAAGTGGCTAGTAATGAGCATGCTATAAAATGCTTGTCTGATGATGTTCTTACTGCCTCTTACAAGCTCCAGTGGCATAACTAAAATACATAACCAGTGTGTCAGGGCAGTGCTAGACATCTCCAGTATAAACTCAAGGACAACTCGCCCTTAAATGCACACAAAATAGCCCACCTCTCTTCCGCCACTTCTCAGCATACTTAATGGGTCCCTCCAAAAAAGTTATAAAGGGGGGAATTAAATGAACATTAAGTCTATTAATAGCAGAAATTAGAATTGCACAAAGCAGGAATCTCTTTACAACCTCCAAAGGATTTGCTTCTTCGGACGACAAACTAAAGAGGCTTTCCCCAAAACATCCTGCAGACCCGAATAGTAAGAAAGATCCACCCGCGGGTTGCCATCTCTACATCCACTCTGGACACATATAGCTGCATTGCAAATTGCACACTGGACATATTTGGATTGCAGTGTTCATCTGGGCTCTACTGAACTAGCTGGATTCATCTTTTGATGCTGCGGCACATCCCCATCTGGGACCTCTTAATTGTTGCACAGGATTAGTGCTGGGCCCAAAGGTTTACTTCAACTCGTTTCCTGTTTAAAAACTCAGTCAATATAAATGTGGTCCCTGGGCCAGAAATGTGCCTTTGCCACGCGAACTCCAGTCACTTCATAGCTGATCTGGCTCTAAAATTAATTCTGCACTATTTCTCTATCTAAAATCTATCTAAAATGATTTCTAGGCCACTTTTAAGGGTGAAACCTTCCCAAGGCAGCAAAGAAGATAGAACCACACAAAACAGATACAATTTTTAAATCCCTAAAAACAGAGTTTGCCAATTAAAACCATTAAATATTAAACTTGCCCATAAAAAACAACAATAGCCCCAACTCAAGGGAAGTCTAGCAAACCCAGGAGGGTTTTCAGAGCTTTCTGGAAGACCTGCAAAGAAGGGGCCTGACGAGCCCTCAGTAGAAGTTGATCCCAGAGGTGCGGGGCCACCACTGTGAAGGACCTCTTCCTAGTACTCACCACCCTTGGCAACAGACAGGTAAGAAGGGGTGGGTTCTTGTCATTAGCATCATGGGATCTGCCGTTGTCATGCTCTTTTTTAAATTTTGGGGTAATGCACAAAACCCCAGGCCATGTGGAGGAACCCATGATGGCTACAGTCTAGGGCACCTCAATTTGACCCCAGCAAGCACAGAAAGGAGTGATGCAACTGACTCCCATTCTGTTGAGATTATGTAAGAATCCAGACTTACTAGGGCATCATGGTTGATGAGCGTGTCCATTTGAGGATGGTTGGGGCTTCAGATACAAAACCCAAAGAGCCCTGAAACTGGGATCTCTGTTTTCCCTGCTTTAGATTGGAACCACGGGGAAAATCTTGATCACACCTTGTTTATAACGTGGGTAAGGGCCACCAGATCAACTGATTTGTGGCCTACCAGATGGCTCACTGATCTTGAGCTACTAATGGGGATTTCCAATCTGGGTCCAGAGTTGGGCTGTAGCTCAGTGGTAGAACACCTGCTTTGCATGCAGAAGGTCCCAGGTTCAACCCCTGGCTTCTGCAGGTACGAAAGGAAAGAATGCTGCCTGAAACCATTGAAAGCCGCTGCCAGTCAGTGTAGACAATACCGGGCTAGATGGACCCAGGGTCTGATTCAGCATAAGGCAGCTTTCTGTGTTCCTATCTTCAGTGTTGCAGGGATACTCTGTGTGTAATCTTGACCTTTATCCCGTGCATAGCTTCCTCCCTAAGTAGATTTCAAAATGCTTATTGTGCAGGATTTCTTATGCGGCATCATCGCTGCTATTATCTACTTCGCCATCTCCATTGCTGCAGTCTCCAAGTATACTGACACCGCATCCAAGGCAGCAGGGGTAAGTTATTATGTCAGACTAGTTCCCAGTTAGACCTTTATAGCAGACTTTAGGCTTGCGGGATCAACTTTGTTTTCCACTAGAATTCAGGTCCACCAGCCAAAGCCATATGCAAAGTAGCGGCACAGGCTTTCTCTAGCTATGATTCCCGCCCCCCAAATAGTCCAACCCTGTCCCATTAAGCAAGTATGCTTTTTAAAAGCTCCCTTGCCCCCCCCCCCAGCAGGGCTTTTAGAGCAGGGGTGGGCAAAGCGTGCCAACCAAGACCCCCTGATGTGCCAGGGAGGCCCCTGTCACTGACCTCCGCTGCCCCTTAATCTCCCAATTGTATGTATTTCTCTACCTCTATTAAAGTCAATGGATCGATACTGCTCCATTTCATTGGAGGCTGTTTGCTCTGATGCCAGTGGGATGGTGATTTCGCATCTTGGATGACTCCTTTTGCGTTCTGACTGGTGCTAAAACCCGGAGCAGATTCACTGCCTCACTGACATCGGAGCCACCAGCCCCCACTGCTACATTAATTTTAAGGGAGCTGGAAGAAAGGGTGCTCTGCTGAAAAACAGCTTGAGTGGGGAGGAAGCCCACCCACCACCAAAGACCCTTGGGGCAACAGGGTCCTTAGAGGGGGTGGGCTTTTCCCTCCCTCCAGCATCATTTTTGGCAGGGAGCCCTTTCGCCCACCCTCTATGAAAGCCAGTGGAGCAATATCGTGAAATCTTATGCTCTGCTTTTCAGCTGCTTCTGTGGGGAGGGGGAGGGGGAGCTATAAAAGGTTTAAACTGCCCTTCGACAGAGAGGAGTCAAACTCAGAGCAGGCAATTCCAGGAAAAAGTGGGAGGTGGCGGAAATGGTTTTGATAAGCTGCTCCTGCCCATGATTATTTTTCTTTAAGAACTTGTAGGAAGCTTATAAGGCATTGTAAGTGAGCTTATTTTAAGGTGAACTGCTATATGAACCTGCCACAAGGGTTTTGCTTATGTGGAAGAGCAGTAGAGATAATATAACATGGGTCAAGGATGGGCTAGCTTAAAGAATCAAAGATTACTAGGCCTGGTGAAATATTGGCTCAGTAGGCCTAGTTTGTCCCAGGGTAAAATTTTGGGAGGTATTTGTATGGGGTAGTGGAGTCATTTGCACTTTGGAAAAGGTAGAAGTTTAAGAGAACACATTGCAGTTAATGTAACTTTTCTGCATAGGTTGCCACGCGCAAGGTAGAGACACCGCATACTTAAAGAAATGTTAGAGACTTATCGAAATATTCTGGAATTCGTCAAAACATCAGTAATGACATTTTCAGGAGGAAGGCACTTAGATTTAATGTAAGGGGCTTAAATGAAACTTGGCCATCTTATAATAGCCAATCAAAAAGCTTATAACATAATCAATACCAAGAATGGTATTAGATAAAGGCTTGGCATAGGACTTATAGGGATAAAAAGTCATTTTTACCTGATGGGCAACATTCCTGCCCTTCTATCTCAAATCTAAGAGAACTTCTTTTTGAAGAGAGTGGAAACAGGGCTTCTGCCAGTAGAATTATTGTAAGTCTAACTCTTTCTTTTCTATTTCTGTATTAAGCATGAATGGTTGCAAATGATTTTTTTATCATAAAAAGTACTGCATTTCACTCTGATTGGTTGTATGTGTACATAATATATTTGTACTTAAAACTCAGCACTTTCTGGTGTGAAGGCAGTCAGATCTCCTGACCCAAGTCAAATTCTAGAAGGCAGGACGTAAAATTCTGCCCAAATTCAGTTTCTTTCATACTCATTCATCATGTTTTCAAAGGCCTTCTGTTTGCTGTTTAGGTATTTGGCTTTATCGCCACCATTGTCTATTGCGTTTACGTCTACTTTACCTTTAACGGCCTGGTAACACTTCTCAAGCAAGGAGAGTCTTCAGATGCCGAGCCACGTAAATCAGAAGGTAGGTACAAGCCAGATTTATGTGGCCACCAGCCACAGGTCCAAGCCCATCAACACATGCATGGACTGTTTTGGCGGTAAGTGCAAGTATCTTCTCCATTATTGGCATCCCCAATCCAGTGAAAGCTGCACTGACAAATCGTCGTCTTCTGCCTTCAGAAGAAATTATTTTTATGTGGGCATTTGATTTGGGTTTTGTCACACATTTCAAGTTCTATTTTTTAAAAAGCCAGACAGGGCTGTAGGCAATGAGGAAAGATAACAAGCTACAGGAGCAGGACTGGCCACATAGATGCTACAGTTGCCTGGAAGCACTTGACACGCCATCGTTGACTTGGCCAGATGTAGCATTAGATGTGGATGCCACCTCCTATCCGAGACCACCATTTGTTACGGGTGACTGGAGCTAGGTTGCAGCCAATGCTGTGACTTTTGGTACAGAGGTGTAGGAAAGTTTTCAAAATGGCAGTGCCTGTGGAAACCAAAAGGCTGTACTGCTTTCTGTGCAATTGTATTTATTTGTGGCCCACTTGGCAGGATCTCTTAGAGCGGAGCTTCTGAAGATGATCTTGAGGGACAGGCTGAACATCATTCACCCTAGTTGGATCAACCACAAATAGTATCTCCATCTTGTTTTGGTTGTGTCTCAGTTTCTTTGCCCTCATCCAGTGCATTACCATGCCCAAGCACTGATTTAGGACAGCCACATCATTACCTGGGTCTGATAAAAGGGAGAAATAAAATTGGGCATCATCTGCATACTGGTAACACCTCAGACCAAATCTGATGTATTCATAGTGAGCACATCAAAAATATGCCCAGTTCCAATTGTCTGTTTTTAATTCATGTCCCATCTCTTTTCAGATGATTCAGATTCAGACTCAGACAGAAGCTCAGAGCCTTGATGGATTGCTGAACCAGAACGGAGAGAGGACAAAGGACGTGTCCTTTCATTTTAGCCTTTGTAACCTGTTTATGAACTTGTATTTTTCTATCATTGTACAGAACATGACCAAAGCCACTGCCAAAGAACCCCCAATCTCATGGGGAACTTACTCAGAAAAACTTGATCTGTTGCTGTTTGAGCCTTCATGTTTGAGCCTTTACCTTTCCTCATTCAGCACTACAGCGTACTGTGTAGACATGCGCTTTTAAAATTAAACCTTTTATAAACAGGCTTGGTTTATAGAACCAGGGTTGAATGTATATAGAGCATTGCACCAGGCAAGCATGGAGTTCATTTGGTACTGGGCACAGAACTCTGACCGACCTTGTGAACTTTGGAAGCCTTGCTAAAAATTTAGTTTTCTACACTGAGGTTTTTTTTAAAATGTATCTATATTTTTAAGTTAGAGAGAAGAGGTAAACAAAGAGCTGGGTCAACTTTTGCTGGAGACATAGATGCCGGAAAAGGATGCAAAGGGGGCGTATTAAATCATGATTGAATGCTAACATTATGTGCAAAGATGTGCAAGAGTCCCAACTCGTTTAGGGTTGCTTTTAAAGGAAAAGCAGTAGGGTTACAGTAACCCCAGTAGCTCAGCTGGGGAATTTTAGACCCTCGACTTAATGGAATTGGGAAGTGGGGGGCTTTAGATGGCCATATGTATCACTTCAATTGCAGAGCGCAGAATTCACATTTCTCATCTCCTCCCTGGCCACAATCCAGGCTTTATAACTGCTTCTACATTCCTGGTGTGTTAAAGCAACAAACCCAAATTAAAAAGAAAGGAATTCTAAGCACGGGCATTTTAGACTAAAATCCTAGCACCATCATGACTACATCTACAGGAATGAAATGGACCTTGTTGCTTCTGTTGTCCCGATGTCCTCATTACCTGTCACTCCCTGGGCGGTCATTTGGGGACCTCCTCTAAGATCCCAAGCCCCGGGTTTCAACCCCAATGTCTTTGGTCCTTATCCTGCCCACCATTTCTGTACTCCATATGCCCCCCAACACACACATACACACACACACACACACACACACACACACACAGAGAGAGTTTCCTACTTTGTGTTTAGCTTTCTGCCATGATGCTGAGAGAGTAACTGGAGTTAAGCATCCCTGTTGCTTCTCCACATTATGGCCTTCCCTTCCAAAGCTGCTACTCCTTAAAAAAAACAGCAGCAGCAAGGCTCTTGACCAATTTGCATGCAACATGTAGTTAGTTCCTAAGGTGCAGCATACTTGAGCTGATAGATGCCAGTAGACATACAGCTGCCAAGCATAGCATGGCCTTGGTTCTCTATAAATGCCATCCTTTTGGTCATTTTTTTTTAAAGGAAAGGTTGTAGCCAAGTAGTAGAGCACCTGCTTTGGAAGCTGCTATTTGCATTGGGAGGAAATCCCCAAAAAGCAAATAGTTTCAGAAAAGGTATCTTCCGTAGGAGCACCGCAGGGAAAGAAAGGCTTACGTTCACCCTCTGCTTGCTCTGATCGTTGTAATAATTAGTGCCCCTTACAGCTCATGCTATTTGCACTTTTTAAAGCCTACAAATTAGATGCACAGATGCATTTAACATCACATGTAATACGGCCCCGAGACACTAAAAAACTGCAGTGAGTCAGGGTAGTATCAATACAAACACTCCAGGTGTGAGAGACATACAACCTAACACTAGGCCAGCTAGTTACAAAATGTATAATAATTAGAGGTACAGTTGTGCCAATTGGTTTACAATTCTAAACAGTCACTCAGGATTTCAAAGCAACTACAATCAGATATGCTGGTCTATTTCAAAACAGAAATAGACCAGCATTACTGATATAGTTGTTTGAAATAGACCAGCATATCTGACCTACTTAGTTTTGAACTCTTATAATCATCAATCAATTGCACAATAGTACCTCAAATTAATTTAAGTGTTGTAACTAACTGGCCTAGTGCTGTGTTGTAGGTCTTTCACACCTGGAGTGTTTATACTGATACTGTTATAGTTGAGCACCTTGTCCTTTTTGTTTTCTGAGTCAGAGTAGAACATGTTGCACTTAATGGACTAATAACAATGCTTTCATGATAATAGGACTAAATTACAAATAAGTTGGCAAGAGTAGGTATTAGTGGAAATTTTCAAGCATTGATTAAGGAAATCAAAGAGGCTCATTCATTATCTGCTCGTCCTCCATTGTATATCTAGAACCTTAAAGGAATAAGAGCAAGCACAGATTTCAGCAATGACAATCAAACGTTGCATCATCCGGGCGCATATGTGCTTGTGCCACAGGCACCAAAGATCTGCTTTCAGGGAATGTGCCTTGTAGCAACGGAACTCTGGGAAATGATGCTAAATTGGGGTGCATTTTTCTTCTAGATCCGATGTTCCTATTTATACAAAAAGTGTAATAGACTAGGCGAAAAGAAAAGAAAAATGACAGATATATGAGAACTGCAGTAGTCTACCAGCCTGAAGAACTGTAATAGCAGAACAGCAGTAATGGTTCTGAAGAAGTAAGACTGGAACATCACTTCTGGGGCAAAATTAACTATTTATATAAAAGTAAGGGAAACAAGACACAAAGGTACCTTTTTCTATCTTAATAACCTACATGAACAGTCCCTTCCTCAAACGTGTATGATATATATATATATATATATACACATACATACACACACATGGGGAGGGGGCAGCTAACACAAACTTGGGATGCATTAAGAGAAGCATAGCACCCAGTTCACAAGAGGTAATAGTCAGACTGCAACTGCAGTACTGTGTCCAGCTCTAGGTACCACATTTTAAAAAGGACATTATCAAACTGGAGGATGTCCAGAGAAGGGCAACTAAAGTGATGAGGAGGTCTGGAAACACAATTCTATGAGGCACAGTTGAAAGAGCTAGGAATGTTTAGCCTGGAGAAGATGAAGGGGAGACATGAAACTGGTCTTCAAATATCTGAAGAACTGCCATGCAGAAGATGGAGCAGACCTGTTCTCCGTTGGTCCAGAGGGCAGGACTAGAACCAATGGGTGGAAATTACAAAGGTGTAGATACTGGTTTAACATTAGATGAAACATCCTAATGATAAGAGCTCTTCAACAGTGGAATAGACTGTCTTGGGAAGTGGTGGGATCTCCCTCGTTAGAGGTATTTCAGCAGAGGCTGGTGGCCATCTGTTAATGAGTGGGATGATTTAGTTGCATCCTGCATTGAGCAAGGAGTGGACTAGATGATTTCTAAGGAGACTTCCAACTCTAACGTTTTCCACCTTTTTTCTCAACTGTATCTATTGAAGGAAACTATGACACGATGTATTATTATACAGTATTTACAACATATGTTGACAATGCATGAAATACTAATTTTGTACATAACCAAAGTCATTAACACAAAACAGGGATTCCTTATATTTCACTGAATGTTGCTAGCAGGCTCCTAGCAATGCACCAAAGTGCTTTTCAGAAATGGCTTGGCTTGATAGTATAATAATTTCCCTGAAGGCTGGCTCCTTCAGTGTAACTAAAAGTCCTGCCATGTTCTGAGACAAAAGCCTTGAGACTCTCCAAATGAACATTTTATATTGCCGCCTCTTTTTACGGGCATTTCAATGTGATTTTATGTATACAGTACCTGTGTGTCTTCAGTTGAAGCTTTTAACATATTGCATGTCAAAACTGACACAGGGTTGGCATTGGTGAACCATGCTGGAATAAATTCCATTGATAAGACATTAAATGTGTAGCTTTACTTCAGAGGTTGTTTTAATCTTTACAATCAGCTCTACCCAGGTAAGCATAAGGGTCCAGAAATATTGAGGTATCTTGGATCGGAGAGGGATTGTAGTAGGCTTTCATGGACACTTAATATTTATTCTTTAATGCTCCTTTTCCAAAGCAGATCCCTCAAGAACACAGTCCAGACTTTTCCTCCTTTTGACTGGTCTCTGAAAAGATTTAAGTCACCTGTTGGCACGCGAATCACCTATTTTTATACTACTAAAGCTACGTTCCTGTGCTGAAGCACTTCTTTGATTCAAAAGCTCTGTGATGTGTCAAAGGTTACACATGGGCTGAACAACTATATACGCATCCACCCAGAGTGTTCATGGATTCATTAATGGAATCATGGGCACAGGTACAAAGACTGTAACGTCGTTTTGGAACTCCGTCTTCACTACAGCTTCTGATTTTGAAAAATTGCCATCTTTCTTAGTATGGATTAGCAAACACTCTTGAATTTCATTGCACTTATCTACGTAAAAATAAACAACAGCTATTATTCTATTCAGTTTGCCACTATCATGAATGGTAAAAATTCTGAATCATAACTCATGTACAAAGACAGCATAGACATATTTTTACTCCTATCCATTTATTAAACAAATCCTTTACAATGATTCCATACAAGATTAGTGTTCAGAAAACCTATGATTTTCTCTACATACAAAAATACAGATTTTTTTAAAACACTATGAAAACAAACATGTACCATGAGAGTTTTGTAGAGTTCAATATCTTGGTGTATCAAAAAGAACAGAAAATATTAGCGTAGATCAAAAGGCAGAAGAACAGCCACATTAAATTGTAAATTACAAAAAAAGGTGCCAATATACAAAGCAATACTGATAAAATACACCGCAAAAGAATAAATTTTAAAACAGACATAATCAAGCAGCGATTTAGTGATTGCCTTCAGTATCACAATAAGTAAAAATCATTACAATCCTTCATCTTGAAATTTATAAATGTATACTAATATTGCAAATTAAAAGGAAGTGCATGGCATACAACTACTACTTGTCTCCATAAAGGTTTAGAGTGGTTGAACAAAATGTTTAAAAGGTATTCACAGCACAAATAGGACTTCTCATATATGGAGCCAGAAGGAGCTTCATGTGTGCTCAAGTTAATTGCTTCCTGCACTTAACCAGAGAGGCAAGAGACAACTCCACACTTAAGGAGTGTTGCTGGCTGAAACGCCCCACACACCCACTGGTAGGATACCAGTGAGGGCTGAAATACCACTGCAATGATGCCAGCACTAGCCAAATCAACATGCAGGCCACACAGGTGAGCTGATGGCCACCAAAAGCTTACCATATGTTACTGGAGCACCATGGTAGTTGCTTCTACATCACTTTAGTAATGATGAAGCCAAATTGTGCAAGCATAGGTCCATTCCATGTGACTCCAACAATGTATGAATCAGACCTATGTTGGCTAAAACAGGTGAGGATGCAGATTCTGGAATGCTGAGAAAGTGACACCAGTCTAGAGAGCAAAGTAGAGGAGATCTCTGTGTATTAACTACATCACTTTGAGTGTGGATTTTGTTAGTGTAAACTTGCTATGATTTGCTCCTAAATCAACTATGAAGTCTGACCAATCTATGTGTCTGAATGTATCTTATATTGAAAGCCCAGGATGAAAGCCAGTTCGACTGAAATCAACAGCAAAGCCTATACCAAGGTTGCGACTGGAACAACTTTCTAACCTTAGTTCTAAGTACGTGAACTGTAAGTTAAGTCCCAAGCATTTCAATTATTATTATTATTTGTTCAGAATGGGCTTGGTATTGTAGCTCTAGACACATGACTATAACCACAGTTATTTGGAAGTAAGAACGTTTAAGTCTGTGGGACTTGCTTCCAAGAGTGTTTAGTACTGTGGAGCCAAGTTTTGGATTCTCTAATGCTTTTCTGTACTCAGTAGGAATGTTCGATTTTTTTCACAGCGCTCAATAAATCTAGAGAGAATGATTAAGAGCAGCTGCACTTTACCAAAAAGGAAAAGTGGATCCATTCTTGCTAACCCAAGAGCAAATTTTTTAAAAAAGCTAACTCTGGATTAACGAAGATATTTTTTGTGACCATTTCTGAGCTTCCTGACATTGAAACTAACTTAAACACAACATTTTAAGCAAGATGTTAACAGCAACATTCTGGTTTTAAAGAGTATGTGATATACTATATAACTGAATTTTGTAGAGCAACCCAAATGTTTATTTCCATATACACTTAGGAACAAGCTTCCATGAGTCACAAGTATTAACCTGAAAGGGGAATATCACAAATACAAAAGAGCAAAGTCCATGGTGAATCCAGATAATGTTTTTGGTCACAAGTGTTTTGGAGCTCAATTTCAGTCAAGGAGAAGGAAAGACACATGGACTGCCGCTACTTAAGACTGGACATGGAAACGTAATGCTCAACTTTACCAGTTTTCAGAGGCAGTCCCTTAAAAAGCCAAATGCATAGAAATGCAACCTTTGTAGGGACCTGAAACTGTTTTAGTTGAAGAAAGAATTGCCTGTTCACTCATTAATGCTGTGACCTTCAAAATACTGCCTTGGGCTTACCCGGAAACTGGGGATTGCTCCTTTGCGGCCCCCATTTCCATTTGGTCCCACCAGTAGCCCAACAAACCTGTTTTATTTTCTATATAGATCCACAAGGTTCTTTCACCAAACGTTGTTCTACCTCTAACAATACTGGATTTTGGTCGTGGCAATGCAAGGGGAATATACTTTCTATTTCTACCTGGAAAGCAGAAGCTTTAGTGCACAGGCCAAAGAAATGCCTGTTTCCATTAAGGCTGGAGTCTAACACAACTTTTTTTTAAGAACTACAATGTGCTAGGAATTCATGGTTATAAAAATAGTGTTTGTGTGGAGGATCTCTATTTGACTGAGAAGTAATTGCACCATACACACACAAACACACATACGAAGGCACCCTAGGTGAAGCTGGATCATGTTTGACAACAGGTATGAAAAGGCAGAGCAAGTGTCAACTTCTCAAATTCAAACTGGGACAATAAAATGAGTAATAAATATACAGTTTACCATTTCATTACTGTATTATAATCAAGATACGTAAACTTCAAAATATACAAATAAGTTCCATCCACAAAAATGCAGAAGAGGATAAATTTGTCCGCAGAAGACAATTTAAGTGCATCGTTTATTCCAGGCTGAATAAGTGTATGGGAGTTATCAGAGAGTCATTCAAACCAGTAACAAATCAAAACACGCACTACCCACACACAAACTGCAACCCTTCACCAAAAGGTGCACAAACAGCAATGCAAGAGTGCACTGGGTGTCCATGACATCTAATAAAGGAGAACCAGTACACATGCAAGTCCCAAATATAAACACAGGACAAGCGAAGACAGTACTTCAAAATTAAAGCCAGGATATTCTAGTCTCAACTACTCTGTCCCTACAAGTATCAGGCTCCATCTAGTATTACTGGAATGTTTAGAAATGGAAGCTCTCAAACTTCGCAACAGAAAAGCCTCCCTGGCGAAGACACAAATGAGATGAACCTTCCCATAATTCACAATGCAATCCTATACATACCTACTCAAAAGCAAGCTCCGTTGAGATCGGGTAAGTGGGTACATGATTGTAGCCTAAGACAAATGAAAGATTACTTGTTAGCAGAGCTTACAACTCCTGTCTCATGCACGGGGCCCAGACAGATAAATAGAAAAGGGAAGAACAGGGTGAACCTTCAAGTCCAGGGGAAGCAGAAATAGTGTTTTTCTCTGTTATGCTCCCCGCCACAGGGTTCATCAATTAGTACCACACACCAGGTAAAACACAGTGGTTCCTGTTATATTAATAGACACTGTCTCCCAGTCCAGTAAAGGCTTAGCAGGGGATGCCAAGTGAGAAACTGCCATTCCCCTTCAATCGCTTGCGCCTTTACTGAAAAGTCCACTTCAAGAATACAGAGATGCTGTACCTTGGAGACTGAGAGCAATTTGAAAAGGCTACAATTAAGCCATTTGGTTGAGGGTAGACTTATGACCTTGAATTTTAATAAGATGAGTTTTGTGGAGTGTAGATTATAAAAGTTATATTTCCTTCAAGCCATCTAATTCTGTCCCTCTCAAGCAATTTGAATAAAATTGCTACAGAAATGTAGTGTATTCTACAGGAACATCTGCAGCTAGAGCAGCTTTCCCCAATCCGGTGCCATCCAGACGTTTTGGACTGCAAGTCTCATCAGCCTCAGCCAGCATGGTCAGTAATCAGGGATGATGGAAGATATAGTCCAAAACATCTGGTGGTCACAAGGTTGGGGGAGGCTGACCTAGAGGTTATTAGTACAGCTGTAGAGCCAAGACCTAGCTATTGAAATCACAACCCCCAAGATCTGAAAATTTCCTTGAGTTCTTATGTCTTCATTACTGACTACAAAACCAAGATCAAAGCTACAGTGCAGTGTCTAAAGACACATTGTTTTGCCAAGTTTAAAACGGTGCATATTTAACATGGGCGGGAGACTGATGAGGGCCAAAGCCGTGGGGCAGGAGGAAGAGTTATTTGGGTACCATCAACTGCTAAAAGGCATTCAGCCATCCTTCCAGGACAGGTAAAGACAGGCACTCTACCAGGTACGTGATTATTGTATGCCCCATTGCAAGCCACAATATCACACACTAGTGTTTTATTTGGTTCTTGAGACAAGGCCCTCATCTACACCAGGCAGGATATCCCACTATGAAAGCAGTATGAAAACTGTATACAAAAGGCAGAAGCCACACTACAGCTTTATAGTGGTATTGAAGTGCACTGACAACTGTTGGGGCCCATTGATACATGCCATATACTGCTTTCATACCACTTTCATAGTGTTATATCCTGCTTGGTGCAGATGCGTCATGAGCCCCTACAGTTGTCAGTGTACTTCAGTACCACCATAAAGCAGGCGTGTAGATCCTGCAGTGCACTTCAATACCGCTATAAAGCAGTAGTGTGGCTCCTGCCTTTTATATACCATTTTCATACCACTTTCATAGTGAAATATCCTGCTTGGTATAAATCAGACCATAGATTCAATCATGCTTTTGAAAACAACGCCAGTTGACATTGTTGTCACAGGAAATCAGCCAACTCCCACTAGGCAAAATGAGGGATCTCTCCCACATTTCCATCCTAGCAGGAATGCAAAGTCTGAGGGCGCTTCCAGATTGAGGGCTTCTAGTGCTACTAATCAAAAGACATCATGCAGCTGTTCCATCTTTTCCTCCTTAACAGGTTTTTTGTGGAAAGAAAGAAGACCGAAGCCGGGGGGAAACATGGGAGAGTTACAAGTGGAAGACGATGTCCACACCCTTGCAAAATTCCATGAATTGTGCAGGGTGGTCGCACAGTAAAAGTCTCATCTGGGAGCACCCTGAGTCCTTACCCATTGAGAACTACAGAAAGCAAATTAAGTTGTACACTGTATCTCTTACACCAGGAAAGTCATGGCAGAGGGATAACCCAACACTGCTCCTAACATTGTGCAGATACCAACATATCAGTTGGACTGACAATCACACATGTAAGATGGAAGGAAAAAAATAACAATTAACTGTACTAAGATATACAAATACATACTGTATGCCAGTCATTCAAACACAGAGTCCCATTGCTTATTACATTAACAATAATTTGGTCTTAAAATACCTTGTTAAAAAAGGATATTTGATCTCCTAGGCAGCATCAACCATCACTCTTCTCCACCACAACGTTAAATTCTGTATACATTCAATCGAGTCATCTTCATATAGATATACTCCTATCCCCACAGAGAACTGCAACCCATATGGTGTTAGAGATGGTTAGTTCCAGCCTAAATTGTACTTTGTTGCTAAAGAAGAACACAAATTCATAGCCCAGAGATTAGTTTGTGGGCTAAGTCAGTTTACACTTAAGCCAGTAGATTAGAATGAGACAACAAGCTGAATTAAGGTTTGCCAAACTTGTAAGAAAATATCCTGTTACCATCTATAAGTCTTTTGTATAACGCCATTTGGTATATTTCTATTTTAACCTATGCACTCTAAGTAGAAACTAGAGAGCTATTTTAAGTGTGGCCAGTGATTTCGTCCTGCCCAGTCAGATGTTTTACTTTCTCTCACTTTGAACAGCAGACTCCTCCACCAACAGGTATATTACAAACACACTGCTTTTGAAACTCCTCTCCATACCAAAAGAAGTTTGAAGATTTGTCAAAGACTCTTTCAAATATGTCAAACTTTGTGCATGATTTTTGGTAACCCTGGTCTAATATTCACCCTCCTTCTTCCCAAAATTGAATGGAATCCTAAAGAAAAAGGCCCACCACTATACTATAATGGTGCAGAGAAGTGACGTTGCAAAAAAAAAGTAATAAAATTCAAAGCAGAAACATTTTAAAAATGTTTGCTAATCTGTCTGCGCTTCAGGGCTGTCTTTGTTTCATTGAAACGTATTGTCAAAGTGTACCATGAACTCCACAATAGTTTTTAAATCATTTTAGTATTTATATCCTCATGCCATACATAACCCTTTCCAAAAAAAATTAATGCATCTTCAATCTGAAGACTTTGGTCACAAACATTTTAAAGTGTAAATTACAAATGAACTTTTTTTTTTTTTTGCAAATTTAAGATGCGTCTTAAAAAAGCTATTTTAAAGCCCCACACATAAACCAAATGCTTTAGAAGAGTATTTTCTTTGATATTGACAATGTACTCATGATTTTAAATAAAATAAAATAAAATGACAACAGGCACTGGCCGAAACACCTATATAAAATTAAGATATATGACCACATGTTATGCTGTCTTGGAAGCATCACTGAGGAACACTTATTAATCCAGTTTAAACATAATGTCATAACTATGGGTTAAACAACCCATGGTCAAGTTAGTCAAGGCTGTGCAAGAGCAAGTGAGCGGTCTCCCATGCATTTGCTACTTCCACTTTGCAAAATGACCCAGGAACACACAATTCCAGTGTTGTTTATTACGACGTGGTTAAGGGAGAAACCAACAATAAGCCACGGGTTAAGACTCTGGGTTCTTTCTCCCTCAACAACACAGAGTTCTGGTTTGTTCATGAAAGTGGGTGGAAAGAGGAAGTGGTGAGCACCCAAGAAGCAGCTTGCTCACTCCTGCACAGCTCTAACTAACTATGGGTTGTTTAACCCACAGTCATGATGTGTAAACCAGGTCATTAACAAGAGGAGCCTGCTCTACAAGCAGTCAACAACAGTGAAGGATATTTTGCAAATGCTCACTCTGATGGGAGATTAAATGCATTAGTTTCCAAGTTAACTTGTGACAGCTCACAAGATCTCTTAGGAAAAAAGATTAATTAAGGTCACTGGGTCATTGGAGAACTATAGAAACAGTTCTCAGGCAACTCCAGTCCTTTTTAAAGACCAGACAGAAAACTGGATACACTCTTGTTATTTAAGTAAGTCAACCGTGGCAACAAGCACAGTGTTCTTCCATTACTTAATTCTGAATAAAGTTCTCATACGAAAACTAGAAAACTAGTATTAAAGTGTACATGTTGTCAAAAGTTTCTGGGATCATTATTTAAATATTTCACTACACAGAACCTCTGAGTCCAGTCACTTGAACATGTGCAATCTTAATTAATGCTTTGTAAGCTGTTTTAACATGAATTCTTGATTTTAGCATCTTCAGCAATGAAAAATGACAAAATAATAATAACAATACCCAGTTAAAACCCTAACCTTGGTATCTATTTGGTGGATGGTCAGTGGGCCTTCCAGTTATCCTGGTAAGGGGCAGTTTTCAGTCCATAAAGTGGTTCCCTACTGCATCCAATCTATGGAGTACCACAGCCCTCAACCACTCTCTCATGAAAGGTACAATGTACATCTTACAATGAAATAAAGTGTTAAATCAAGTAGAGAGTGGAGCTACCGTATTGGTTTTCTGAAACACATTTTAAGGGGTCTAGTGAACTGCCCAAGCTTTTCTAGGGTAACAATGACTATAGAAAACATTGTGTGCATGTTGAGATAGTTACGAATGATTCTTTGCCAATGGAAGGCAAATTCTTCAACCAATTATAGAAATTGGCTATAACACACAGACACACATACTTATTTAGTATACCTTATACTGTTTCTACTGACCATTGGATCTATGTAGAGAACTGGATTTCCCTCCAACCACTTTAAACCTGACTTCCACAGGACAATGCATACATTTTCAAGCTTACCTCCACAAGTATGTTCCAAATGTGCTTTTTTGGCCAACAAATCTGCTGCCCAACAGATCAGCCTTCAGCTGGGAGGCAAAGAACAGATTCATGAGGGTGGAGGGGTAGATGAGGCTTTAAACTCACTCTTCCCCCAGCAATCTTGACACAGAGATTGCCATATCCTCACTAACAGAAGTGAGGAAACAACAATCTGGATCAAGACCTCTAGGCAATGACAGCAAGGGGTGGAAAGAGGTTTTAACACCCCATCACCTCCACCAGTGATCCCATCCTCTCTGATCTCAGTGGGCAGGAAAGGAAGGCTTAAACCTCCCCATTCTTATGTGTTGATGTGCGTACATGTATACATGTGCGCGCACACGCATATGTGGCTCCTGACCCTTGGGTTGCCCACTCCTGCCCAGCATGGTCATCAAACAAAGGAATGGGGAATTTCATTTCCTACAATTAGCGACATTCAACCAACATTCACTATTCTGCCTCCTGCCTTATCAAGACACACAAAAACTGAGCATGGAGAAAGAGAGGGCAGAGAAACTGCCTATACCAACTTTCTCCCATGCGGTGCTATCTAGATGTTTCAGCTTACAAACTCCCATCAGCCCCAGCTAGCATGTCCAATGGTCAGTGATGTGGGAGTTGTCGTCCAAAATATCTAGAGGGCATCACTTTGGAAAGGCAGCCCTACACCATCATTAGGGAAATATTCCTGACATTTTGAGAAGAAGGGATATAAATTCTTATCGACTTCACATATTAATCTTGTGGTTGACCTAAACACCGGATGCGAGACACACAAAAGACAAAGCTAAAGAGGTTCTAATCACTGGGTCCAGATTCCCTACCCGCAGAGTGCATTATTTTCCCTATGAAATCTTACTGGGAAGACGGAGAGAAAAGTGGAGTTATATAGAATGGTATGTAAACTAAACGGACCACATAAATGCTACTCCATCCATGTTCACTGGCAAAAATAAATCTTCATCTGTAGACAATTACCAGAACATTTTGTAGATTTGCTTTCATGCTTAAAAAATTATTGTTTAGCTATCTTCAACTAAATTAAACATAACATTTTAATTCAGAGCAACAGATCGACGTAATTTGGGCAACTGAAGTTTGCAGCCATACAAATTAAGCTCTCAGGGTAATTACACCATTTCAAAAACATCGCAGTACGTGGACACAACACAAATGTTCCTTAACCCTGACCACAATGAGGCTTTCCTATGGTTGACCATAAATAGAAAAAAAAATTCACTCGGTACAGATTTTGATCAACAGAGAGGCTCAATGTCAATTTTGTATTACTCTCGTGTAAAATGGAAAAGGAAATGTAGTAGATGGAGGTGTTAAATCCCAATTTGTAACTAGTTATGGACACAAATGAGAGCAAGCTTTGTTTTTTCTCTGTAGTCAAGAGCTTATTCAGTTAATATTATCCAATCCTCCAACTAAAAGTTGGAGATACATAACAGAGCTGTAAGAGTCGAGAACTGAAGTTATCTGGCAGATCTTGATAGGAAACGGATTCAGCAGTTGTGTAACCCAATACCTGATTGACGTTATTGCTATCTCTCACCCCAATGCATTATGTCTATTGTTGGAAAATATCCATTTCAAAAGCAAAATCTATTGCCAGTGTTAATTCTAATGTGTTTACTGGATGATGGGAAAGTAGATTGAACATCAAGTCCCTCTCTGCAGAAAAGTACTGTGCACCAAGACAGATCTTCATTCTAATGGATCCTCCTCTTCCTCCATATTTATGGACAAGTATCTTCATTTGAAAAGGTCAGCCACTGTAACCTTCATGTCAATTGCTTCTCAATCCTTCTCCCTCTCTTTGGGCATGCAGCTGCTCTCGACCACCACATGCTCCTTCTTCATTTCCTATAAAAGTGAATAATTTTTTAAAGAAAAAAAAAAAGGTCTGCATGCTTCTATTTTTCTTCTTCTTGGAAAGATCCCACTTGGCATGCGATTTTCACCCATCCAGGCGCTGAATCTCCGGCCGATGGTCCACTTCTCTGGATTCTGTCCGAGCACGCATATAATCACTGGTCTGCCGTGTGTTTTGCTGCTGGCTGTTCATTCTCCAATTTTTAACCGCTAAAAATGAATTCACAGCATAGACTGCAGTTGCCAGAAAGCCAAATACCTAAAGGGAGAAAGGACATTTTATGGACGTGAACAGTGGCTCACCTTTAACATAGTAGGAATGTAATAGGTTCATACAGAAACACTGCAGGGGCATTGCTGGTGTTAATGCTTTTGTCAACCTTGTAGAACTATAATCCTCGACACACAGAGCGCAGTCACACCTCATGCCTCTTCAGAGTCCTTTAAACAAGCCAAGAAATAGTATGCTGGTTCCTTTTACTGATTGGTACTCAAGTGCCTGCCTTTTCCTTTTTTGGATTTTCCTATGCTGCTGGTGTCTTTATATGGGGAGATCCATAGGTATTGCTATAGGCATCTGAACAATTCTGACTTCTTTAGAGTCATAAATTAAGGAATCCACACACACCCAATTGTTTTCCACTAATGATAACAAGATAGCCATGGCCTGAAGCTATGCTAGATAAAGAAAAAACTTCGCCATGTATCAAATTTGTTAGTCTTTAAGCTGCTACAAGACTCTTTGTCGTTTTTGTGGCGAGGAGGCGCTCCTTATTATCTACAGCCTGCTTGTCACTCCAGAGCTATTTTAAGAATGCCTCTAAAATTTAATCTAGAAACATGTCAGTGGCCACTCTGATGATAGATTCACCTAAAGAGTGATTTCACCAGAAAGACTGATGGTGCAACAAATAATTCTAATGTCTCAGAAGAGACTCCAAAAATAAAAGGGTGCATTTGTGACTTAAGTCTTGTTCTTTCAATTAAAATTATATAAACATAGATGCCAAGAATCCTAGGTGGATTTTGAGGGTTTTAGGGAACATTCCCTGCTCTGCATGCGATCGACACATTCTAGATGACAGTTATCTCAACCACTATGGAGATGATCTATTTCCAATACACAAATATAACTGAAATATATGAGTTATTTATCTAAGTGCAGCAACGAGGTCAGCTATGAAAAGTGCCAATATATTATCTCCTATAATAAGGAACAAGGACAATTCCTCCAAAATTTATTGCAGCAATTTTTAAATAGCTGAGACGTTTTAGCTTAGCTGTAACTTTTACATAATGCAAATAGTACTGGATAATTTAAATGACAGCAAACGAAAGAGTTCAGGGTTTTTTTCTGGACTGTCACCATTACAATTCATTTTCCCCCTTTTAAAGAGTCACTCCTAGGCTTCTTACAGTAGCCAGCATAGAGAGGCAGCTTTGTTTGAAGCCCATACATGAACGTCCAACAGAAATACTACTCTTAAGACTAGCCTTCCCCAACCTGGTGTCCTCCAGATGTTTTGGACATCAACACCCATGAGCTCCAGCCATCATAGCTAATTATCAGGAATTCTTGGGTAGTCCAAAACAGCTAGAAGGCACCAGGTTGAGGAAGGCTGATTAAATCAACCCTTGAAAGTTTGCTGAGGATTCCCAAAAATTGCATAAGGTAATGTGGCTCATTAATGAAAGAGGGGAGAGCTATATAAAATGGTGATTTTGATGTAAGCCTGCCCATTGGTGGCTGCAAGATTAGTTTTATTTTATTTAGTTTTATTTAAACTACTTATATGCTGCTTGATATCATATGATCTCTAAGTGGTTTATATAAGAAAGACATAGGCTGTTTTAGAACTCCATGGTTGAGTTGTTATACCATGGAGAAATGTGTTGTCTGGAGGGAAAACTCCACCCTGAGTATCCACACTGTGCAGAGGAGAGTTCCTGCACAACTGTTGTGTTCCATGTTGTCTGGAGGGCTCCGTGGAGTTTCTTGCTGCATTGAGTGGAGTTTCCCCACTGGCTACAGAGTTCCCTGGCTAGAGCGGCCAAATGAGGAAGTGCCACTCTAGGAGAGCTGCCAGGATTGTTTTTTCACAGCAATGGCTGATGGGATAGCTTCGGGAGGACTGGGGAAGGAGAGAGGGTGAGGAACTGTCAATCAAACATCACGTTGAGTTTTATTATACTCCACGGTAGCCCACAATCACACAAAGATGGAGTTTGTTGTGAGTACCTCCTAAAAACTCCACCGTTGAGTAGAGTTGTCACACTGCATAGAGAAAAGGATTGCCATAAAGGACAATATAAAAGCCAATATAAACACAATATAAAATAGCAAATACATTAAAAAATATATTACAGAAATAAAAAATAGCAGTGAATAAAAAGGTGCAAGATTCACCACTAGCAAAGTATCAACTAGGCAAACGTGCTGAAGGCAAAGGTAAAGCCCATCCCATTAGTGGTCTCCTCACTGCTTGCAAGGAGGTTTGCTGAGTTTGCAAAATGGGAGGCTGAGCAAAACATGCAATGCTGCTTAGCATTATGAGGACACAAGTTAAGCATTTATTTTTCCTGGAAAAAAAATGAAAAGAAAGTAATGTTTTCTTACCACAGCTGCAATTTCTGCTCCTTTTTTATGGTTAAGAGCAGCAAGTACTACAGATGCAATGAAAAAGAAGAAAGTGCAGAGTCCAGTATTGACCAAATCCTATTAAGACAGAATTAGGGAAGTTATTTCACAGTGACAATGTCAACGGACTGGATGAAACAGAAAAAGTTTCACCATTTACACAAATTGATTCTTTATGCAGAAGAGGCGACAACGACACAGAACACACACTATAGACCCTAATAGATCATTGCTACACCGTAATTTTGAGCCTGAAATAGTACTAAACAGAAAGAGTATTTGTTAGCATAAAAATAAGTGAAGCATTCGGTAACTTTCGTAAAGGCTTTCTTCCATTCCAAGGGATGAGCCTTTGTGCAACGTGTCTACTCAACCCAAACCACTGTTCGTTCTTTCAACCACAAAAATGTTGTATGACCTAGCCATAGAATATATATATATATATATATATATATATATATATATATTTCTTTTTGATTGCTAGCTCTCTGGAAAGTTACCCATATGCCTGCCACATGCATCTATTGCATAATATAGTACATTTGTATACATGCTAACTTCATTCATTTAAGTAATTTAGATTTTGTATTGACATGTACGAACACACAATGAAGGAACATTTTTAATGTGTTTCCCCTCCCCCTGAAACAAAACAAAACTTTCAGAAACTCCTAATTTTACACAATTAACTGCTGCTTAGCAATGAAACTCATATGCTTCCAGTCTCACAGCATTCCAAACCATTCCATTAACACATTGTGATGGGTATGATTATAATCCCGATGAGTTACAAATATAAAGGAAGCTTTTTTGGCACCTTATTAGCATGCTAATAAGCGAATAATGAAAAACAAACATTCAAATTGCTTATAACATACAGATACAGTTTCTACAGTCCTCACTACCACCTCCAACACACACACACACACACACAATCAAACGCACACGCAAGATTACGTGCTCCAGACTGTATTCTGAATACTCTCTCACAGAGGTACACTTCAAGATCACTTTCATCTGTTCCGCTTTTTCTCCCAGTCTCATTTTTTTCAGTATAAAACAGATTCAACACCTTTGGAATAGTAAATCCAGGGTTTCCAACTATTGGCTTAGGATCACCAGAATTGAGGATTCTAACTTAGCAGATAGTTTGTTCCAAGGAAATTCCCAATTTTAAACCAAAATACAAATCAACATGAATCCGGGAGTGTATTTACACAGTGAATTTTTCCAATTCCTTATTTATTACAACTAGATAGGGCTATGGGTAGAACTCGTATTAAGATTTGTTGCCTAATACAGAACATCAAAATGATTTATCACACGTCCAGGGTTGGTACTGCAATCTGGGCCTCTATGAACAACCCAGCATTTTCTCTTCCTTCAAATTAAAGGGAGGCTTTTTTCTCAATATGGCTACAAACCATGGATACTACAGTACTGAGACAGGTACAGCCAAATAAATCAGTTGCAAGTGGTCCACTGTGCCCGCACTGTTTGCTTTTTTTAAAAAAATATAGCCTTTACGTTGCACCTAGAAAAAGGCTGATTCTTTTCTCTGGTGTGGACCTAGGGAAACCTATTAATGATCTCACTTTTTTAAAAGACAGATCCCCTTCCACAACTAGCAACTTTGCAGCATCAGATATTCACAGTCTATTTACTTTATCTGATGTTATAGATTGACAGCTGATAAACCAGCCACAAAGATGCATCCAAAGATGCATTAGCTCAACTTGCTGAAAGATTTTGGTAGTACAGGCATGTGGTATTAACAAGACAACAAGTGTTAACTGTTGTGACAATAAAAACTGGATGCAATGGATGAAACACTATTCTCTGCTTCATGACTCAGACAAGCAAAGCACCTATCCATATTGACATCCTGCCCCACCCATCCCATGTACAACATAGGTGATGTTTCCTGATGGAAATGGGCAAGTATACATCAGAACTACTTTGCTTAGCCATATGGGCCTTTCTCAGGTCGCGTTTGGATGAAATGGATATTTAGGGGACATATTCAAAAAGAGATTCTACTTAAAAAAAAATCAAAACACACAAATGCAAAAAAGGACAACTAATTCGAAAAAGATGAGCCATTCTGAATTAGACCCTGGTGAAGACTTGACTATGAGATTTTTAGACAAAACAAACTACAATACAGATGAAAGAGTTTCAACTGAAATAAGAGCAGTTTTGAAACAGAAATTGCTTTCATAAAATAGTTCACAGGACAGGAATCCACAGGGCCATCTAAAATGAGAATCAACGTCAATCTAAACTGCAACTGTTCTTCATCCCATTCATAAATGATTTAATGAAAAAATGCAATTTGCTGTAACCTTCTTATTACAGGTCATCTTGCTCCATAATTCAGAAAGTCATATTAGCTGCCCTGATATAAGGGAAAGAAGTGTCTAAATTTTGAATGAAAGCAATTACTTTATTTTATTAGCTCAATGAGCAATCTTTGCCCAGATACCTAAGCAATCCCTTCTAACCCCTGGATTGGAAAATGATTCCCAAAGTGGCAGTTTCTTCAAGAATTGGTTGGCCTTTCTCTGGTTCAAGTGTTTATTTTGTTTTGGCAGGTACAGTGTTGAATATTGAGGTGAGGCTGAGCTTTCCTGAGCAATACAAAACAAAGAGCAGAACACACAATATTTAAAAGGGAACTTTCTGGCAAATGGAGGACTATGCACTCGTCAAAGACCAGCATTATTTTGGGGGCTGCTTCCAATCATGTCTTTCCTCCACTGAGATAAGTACAGGTGGAAAAGGTTACAGAGGAATGAAAAAATAATTCTACATATATTCAGGATCATGTTTGCCGATCTGCCATACAATACCTCAGTGGATTCTTTGCTTCATTATCGTTCTCCCACCCCAAGCTATATAGTTATACTGTTCAAACAAAAGCAATCTAGTGAAGAAAACTGTTAGGTTGTAACAAGTTTCATAAATCACACATTTTGCATTATCTCACCATGACGGATGGTGCAAGAAAGGATAAATTCTTTTAGACTTCTAATATGTCCCATTCTTAAGAGCTGACACCAGGAAACTAAACTGTCAAAGCAAATTATAAATACCAGTTAAAATTAGAGCAACCTACGTACATGCTCTCTTTCTAAATCACTTTAGGAAAAAATGACATCAGGTACTACCTCAACATCTCAGATTTGCTACAATCCCAGTTCATCTAGCAAGGGTGGGAAACTCAAGGCTCTCCAGATGTTTTGACCTACAACTCCCATCATCCCTCATCACTGGCTATGCTGGCTAGGGCTGGTGGGCATTATAGCCCAAAATATCTGGAGGACTACAAGTTGCCCACCTCTGTGTTATAGCAAGTGAGATTTGCCATGGGGTTTCAAGGGTTGAAGATAAGTTACAAAGCAGCAACAAGCCTGACCCTAGGTTTTGATCAGCCCAGTCTAAGACTCAAGTGCAAAATGGCCCAATTAGAAACATGTAAGGCTGGCAACAGCTGGTCAGACATGCCATATACTCTTGACAGCCATAATGTACCTCCTAAAGAGATTTAAGGAGATCAGCTAGGAAAAAGTCTCCTCTGTTAAGTACTCCAAGTTGGAACTGCTGCCAAGAGCTCATTCACTCCTCCCAAACCCACCTATCACCGAAGATTTGCGCTCTGCATTCTTTTGTCAGTCATGCCAAAGCCACATGAAATTCCACATACAAAGAGAGGAGAGAAAAACAATTCCACAGGCTGCTCTAAAAGGTCATCCAGAAGTATGTAGCACATTTTAAAAATTCAATTACTGGCCTTTTAATCTTGCCTCTCACCTCATGGAATGAAAACTTTCACATAGCCCTTTGCCACCCAGTCTGCAAGATTTAGAAACCAGACTGATCCTCCCACCCATTATGGATGAAATGGCAAAGGCAGCCGGCCATAGTAAACTCAGAGCAAGTTTCTGAAAGGCAGAGTGTCAGATGAAGGACTTAATTTGAGCTCATGCATATCAAGTCTCTGCTCCAGAACAGAAGCTGGTTTAAGATCATGTTTCCGCTTACAACATGCAAAACACTAATAATAAAGGTATAGCCTGAAGGCATATGAAGGGTCCTGCACCCCTGAATAACCCAGCCTGCTCCCAGAAAAAAAGGCTCAGGCTTCTAAGCAGGCATGAGCATCCTATTTTAGTATTCTGGTGTTATTTTGTTTAATTAATTTCAAAGCATCTGTGTGGTTGAAGCCTGCAGTAAAATCTTTAGCTATTACCAGGACATAGCTTTGCAAGCCATACAGTTTGAAGCCATGGGAGATTAGTAGGGCCAAGGGACAGAGTTATATGCCTGACCCTCATCCCTGCAGTGGGGTAGCCCTACTTAGGAGAATGGAGAGCCCCTCCCTCAGGGGGCTATAGGGGTGTCACCAGGACCCAATGAGCATGTGTAAGTTTGCTTGAAGGCTTTGCTGTACCAAACTAAGAGCTATTCCAACCCATGAGAACCACAGTCCATCCACTAGTCATTATATAAAGTAGCACTTCTTGCACAACTCTGTCTTCCCTTCGAATCCTTCTTCCTTTGGTCTCCAATTTCCAACACGTTTGCATGTTGTTCATCATTCCTTCTGCACACTTCTCCCAAGCATTTCAAGTTTTAGATCTATGCAGCTACTGGCATTTTAAGTCAGAAGCATACAAAATCCCTACTCAGCTGACCATTCCAGACAAATATAAAAATAAATGGGTGAAGCAAACAGTTTTTCAAGTGTCCATGCCACAGACAAGATGAAGGAGGCTAGTAATCTTAAAAAAAACTACTGACTTTTTTTTAATTTGACAGTCCCCTGTAATTCTGATATATGAAAATAAAGTATTTTATTACACTAGTACAAATAATTCTACATATCACTTTGGTGTTCGCTACTAGGGCATTTATATAACACAATACATTTCAGCATATTTCTTATTAAAACTGCAGAGCTGAAGTTAACTTTCAGGCAACATGAAGGTTGCATGAAGGCAACATAAATGCCAAAACTTTCCATTACAATATGGAAATGGGGCGGGGGTGGGGAGACACTCAGATTAAGCTGATCTTGCAAGTTCACAGAATATCATTTAAAAACTCAGAATAGACACACTGATTTTCTCATATGCTTGGCAATTATGGGTCTTGTGTTTATGTTAGACATAAGCCAAGAGCCAAGCAGATTTCGCCAAAGCCAGAATATAATGGTACAGCATAACAAGCTTTCTTCTTGGAACTATCCTTTATATTCCCACATACAAACGCCATTTGAAGTTCTATGGAGGAAGAACAGAGAAGAAAGGGCTAAATGAAACAATTGCAACCAAGGGTATTTTGCTGATAAATACTAAAGATGTCTCTAATGACTCCTGCTATCTTTCCACACAAACCGCTCATCATGCGAGACATCCTAGGCTTTTGAAATCGCTATTTGTTGGGCAACCACAGAATTCTCTTAGACATGGATAGCAGAAAATAGGGGTATATAATTGTGTAATAAATGTAAAAGAAGTATTTCAATTAATTTCAATGTCTTTACTTTGGCTTGTAGCAAAGAGCAGCCCTCTGTTCATTTCTCTCATTCCTAGTTTCACACCTTCTACTCTGCATGCCTGGACCAGCCTTCCTCTGCCAAAACAATACCCTCGCTTCCAAATCCTCCATCAAAATCAATCCTTGCACTACAGGCTTCTGGTATCAGTTAACTCTCTCATATCACCATGCATACCGGTCCTTTGTCAATCCCTGTCCTAGCCCCACCATCTCTTCACATGCCTTATTTAAATTGCAAGTCTTCTGGACCAGAACAACTCTTCTGTTTTGTTCAGAGGATTGGTGGCACTAAATCCTAAGATGCAGCAGTCAACTCATCACTGCTACTAGGGTTAAATGTTGAATATTTCCCAGTCGTTTTTACTAACCCTACAGTACATTAATTCAACAACTGTTAGCTATATTATCTGTCATCATTTTTTTTTTAGAAACTGAAGCTATCATTCATTCCACGCACTACTTGAAACAGAATCCTGTCAAGCCAATAATTTGGGGGGGGGGGGGGTGGCAGCTGAGGGAGGAGAACTATGCCAATGACATTACAAAATTTGGTTATCTGCAATATATATTAAAGCAATTCCTGTTGAGTGAATATAAACTCATAGGGAATACCTTTTCAAATATCCCTCACATTCCTTGAAGCTATTTACATGCATCCTTACAGAGCTGTTAAGCAGCACAAAGGTGAATGGAAATTTACACTATCATTTTTCACCCTCCCTCACAGCAAAGCTGTCAATCTCAAGACAGAAGTATGACTTATCCACGCTTTCCCCTTGACACACAATTTTCAGTTGTTTCCAACATACTACAATAGAATCATTTAGTCTTCACCTTTCATATGGTGCATTTTTGAAGAATATTTCAGATGACATACAATTCCCCAGTTGGGAGAAAAACAGCACAGATGCTGGGAAAAGGTACTGAACAGCATTTTCTCTTTATGCTGCTACTGTCAGAAATGCATGAATATTTATCATACACAGTAAGACAAAGGGGACAGACAGAACCCCCAAACACACTGTTCCTTATCAAAAAGACTAGCAGCTATTACGATTCACTGCCATTAAAGGCCTGGCCTAGTGGTCACTTCCATCCAGCAGCTCAGAAAAACTGTCATGATGCCAACAATTGTAACTCTTTAAATGTCCTTAGCAGATATGCAAGCCCTAAGATGCTATTTGTTCTAGAAGGTGAGGGCACACACTCACTGGATTACCAGTTTCTAAGAGATCTAGGACTCCATGTCCCCATAGGTGTGGGAGAAGACAAGTGTGGGAGAAGGTGTGGGAGAAGACAAGTGAATTAAAAGAATTAGTGATAAGCTATTGTTAATATATTGGGCAGGGTCAAGAGGAACCTAACTGAAAGCTAGAGAAACTAGCTAGAGAAACAAAACGCTAGCAAAGCCCCATGCACTAGCAGAACTTAAGATAGTAATTTTTTATTTGCCTTTAGAGTTCATTAGGGATTCTAATGAACTCTAAATGAAAGAAACTGAAACCACTTAAACTAATCATGTACAATTAGGGCAAACAAAATAGTGAGATCTATGGCTCCCACATAGTGTTACTTGCCACCTTCTTGACATGTGCCTGACCTGCAGAAATTTAGCAGAGAAAGCTTTTCCCACAACTTAATTCCATACCAGGAAAGACTTACCCTGCCAAACGTCTTGTGTTTCAAGCTGCTGTTAAAGGTACAAGGGTAGGGCTAGTGAAAAGGTGGCAACCTTACTCTCACTAGAATGTGGGACAGAATGCATAAAACATCTGTTTTCACATGCAGAAAAGTAGGTTGATTCCAAGATACGGCTACATTCAGAACAGTGTCTATTGGTGGCCTACTGATTTACCGGGTAAACTTATTCCATTTGTACTTAATTTTTAAACCATGTGTTGATATTAAATACAGCTAGAAAACTGCAGACTGAGCTTTCCTCAATTGTGAACAATAAAGATTTGCATTGCAGAAAGCCCACCATGCGCAGGGAAAAATTGTTTGAGACACAATTTCAACTTTATATGCTTTAACATTCAATATTTCATAATGCTTATTACACCAGTGGGGTTCACACTGAATGTAAAGCAGCACATGTACTTTACTTGGTGCAAAGAGCATTTACTAACTGTCTCAAGTTTCTGTATGAGGCAGGCAGAGCTTAAAGTCTAAACTCCAAATGTTTATTCAGCTATTTTTATAAAGTGAAGGTTTGGATGAGAACTTACTGTAATGTTCCAGTTGATCTGTGGTATTCTTGCATGGAGATTTAGACTGAACATAAGCAACAGAACTCCAGTAACTACCGATGCACTACAGCTGACAAATTCAAAGAAATAAAGGCCTTCACAAGGGGAACATTCCATGATGGTCTCGATGCAGATGAAGGAAATCAGTGCCAAAACCTAGGGGGAGAAAAGTGAGAAAACATAAATAGTTCTGAAGACAGTCACAAATGATCCTGAAATGCTCATAGGGGAAATGGATACTCAAGAATGTGCAACTGCAGTAAGATTCAGGATTTAAATGAAAAAATCAACACAAGATGTTTACATGGCTTATACCAAAGCAAATTTTAGTACTAAAGCTGCAATTGTATGCACAATTCCTTGGGAGTAAGCCCCACTGAATTCATTGGGACTGCAAGTTGATCAAATACTATTGCTACTGTCACTAGCCCTTGTTTCTACTGCTACGAAGAAAATACATTTTCTATCTTCGTTTTGTGTTTTTTTTAAAAGCATTCTAAAATTCAGAATGGTTAGTAACTGGACTTTACTGAGTAGTACTAGGGAAACCTAGCTCAATTCAACAGAACTATAAAAATGCATAAGACTAGAAAGAAACTGAAAATGTTAGAATTTGGGAATCTGTGAAAAGCTATAAAATATAAACCAGGTGCAAGGAGATTGAGCTGATGAGGATTCCACAGTGAAGTGTCTTATTCTTGGGGTGCTTCCAGACAAGGCTTTTATTGTGCTTATGGCCCGCCCTGCAGTGCTACAAACCATATATCTGGAAGCACCTCAGTTTTCCTATCTGTAAAAAATGTGGGTTGTAATGCCCTTCTTAACTGGGCTAATTCAAAAAATCAAAGAGTTTATATCTCATAAAACAGTTCTAATGCTCATACTGTCTTGGAATGATGGGAGTTTGGTCCAACAAAGCTGGAAGGCACTAAAATATAGTGTTATCCACATGCTGCAGCCAAAAGAACTTTGCCCAAATATTTTTATCCTATTGTAAAAGGACGTTGCAGCACATATTTTTGAATGAACCTACACATCTTTTTTAAAAAAGAAAAAGAAAGAAATTGATCATTCCTATAGCCAATTAAGTCTACAATCATATACACACAATCAGAAAGAAGTCCTACTGAATTTAATAAGATTTATTCCCAGGTAAACATGCATAAGATAGGGCTATAAATGAACTGTAACTGCACCAGATCTACTTTGGCAGATCATCTAAAGTAAGAACTGCTGCCAGCATTTAAGAAAAATGAGGAGAATGTATTGCAGTACGAATTTAACCTCAACAGAAGTTTTCATAGGGAAAAGATTGCTACCGCTACATTTTCCCCATTAAATTGGCTGTTTTATTTTTTGATGAATCAAGCAACGTTAGCACTAAAAAAAGGGGTCCATTATGAAAGTGTTTAAAAAAAACAAAAAACAGCTTTCCTGTTTATCTGAAAGGGCCCACAAAAAGACTTATTGTGTGGTTCAATGACATAATTACTCATGATTTCAGAAAACCACTGAATAGTCAACATTTTTCTTGCTTAAGAATACCCACAATATTTTACTTAGAATGGCACACTACCAGGATTGATTTCCTTAAACTGGCACCACAGCGTAAACAATAGCCATGTACAGCATAGAAGTGGGTAAAATGCTTTTACACCTCCTCAAAATATATCTTAGTCATTAAAAACCCTCTCTCACACATTCAAGTTTAGATTTATTGTTTTCATTTGAATTGGCCAACTCAAAGTAGGTCTCATTCCTTGTAAAGCAGGATGCATTTTCCCACATCTAAAACAGTTGGCACAAATACAAATATTTTCAATAATATGGCTACACTGCAGCACTGCTTCTCGAAGAGGAAACTATCTTTCATCAACACACATGTCGTTGATCGATTTCCCACCTGCTCCCATCAGGCATCCTTAGGGGTGGATTTGCACGCATACTTCATGCACTGAAGTCCACTTTTTTATTGTACCCATAGAATCCTTCATCATGTACAAAGGAATTCAAGAGAAGGAGTTCTTGCAGTTAGTTCCTGCGGTAGTGTAATGCCTCTACAAATGTCATCCGCCCAACAAAAGCCACCTACATGTGTGATGCAAAATTCCTCCTTATTAAAAAATAATGGTATGATGCCCACCCATTTTCAGTGGAAGCCTCATCCATGTTTTGTGATGCAACTGCAACATGTGAAATGAAAAGGGTCCTAACGGAGGCAAGTAAAATGAAGCAAACGTACACTGGCCATGATCCAAAAAGCTATTTGCCATATCAAACATGGTTTAACTCATGAGTTTCCAAAGAAGTTTGCCATGCCTGGATGCTGAGTTTCAAAAGAAGTTTCCATGCATGGCTGCTGTTTGAGAGAAAAACTATCACCCCCTTGGAATTCACACAGTTAGTTCCTTTTTTTTTTTTATCCTGACCAGTATGTGTTTCCACCTCTTCTGGCTATAAGTTAAGCTTTCTTAACTGTTTACTCAAATTTGTCTTAAAAAAAAATGCAGTTATAGCTAGTGCAATAAATCAACCAACCGTTCCTTGACAGCTGCCATGCTTCTGAGAATGCAGCCCATGTAATGTTAAGTAACATACTGCTAATAAGTATAACTTGTCTATCTAGTGTGTGATGAATTCTCATGTGGACCTGTAGTTAATAAGCTGAACACCCCTTGATTTTTCTTTTCAACTACACCAAAATTAGCAACAATTTTTAAAGGCTTGCTTTAATGATATGAAGCTGATGAGATTAGCTTCATAGATGTAAAAGAGTATCTTCCCTCAAAAACTATTTTTAGAAGACAACTGCAATCTGAAAGGCCTGGTTTTTTAAATTTTATACACATTTATATATTTGCAGGCATTCTTATTCTGTCTCCCAGTACACTGGGGAATCAGCAACATAATGTGTGCAGAGAAAGAACGTTCATATGTCCATAGATTTTATAACAGCACATGTTACCAGTGCCACTGTCTGACCTGATTATGTTTTCTTGGTGTTCTTTTCATTTTGAAAATAAATTTTGTTCTTGATTATAAAGTCTGTGCCTAGCATCTGATATGCTTATGACTGCAGTTTATTTATATACTAAAGGGGATCTCAATTCTGCAGGTGTCAGTCCTTAGGTAGATACCACAGCACCACACACACACAAGAGAAAGGCCAGGTTTGCATAAATACCAAAAAACTTCAGGTAAAAAACTGGGGGGTGGGAAGAGAGACCTCCCAAACAGTCCAATGAAGACTGAGCACGCTCAATAGACATGGCATACTGATTGCTGGAGGAGACTTAGAATGGAGTGGGTTAAATCCTGAACAGAGAGCACTCCAAACTGCAACATTTATGTTGCAGGTCCCATTTACCATCATGTATATAAATAGCAATCTCAATCCCTGTTATAAAGTCCAAACATATTTTTTTTAAAAAAATTAAAAATAAACCCATGCTACAGTGGCCTATGAAACAATAGCCCTGTTTGCACCTAACTACTAATTATAGGTTAACTTTGGGTTGTTTAACCCCCAATTAACCCACAGAATCTGGTTTTGGATGTCACGGAGCAGATTCCAATAGGGCCAACCAGAGGTTGCGTATTTAAAGAGATAGCAGCATGTATGATGGCAAATCGTGAGTTAACTGTGGTTAGTCTAAAACAGAAGAAAATGCTTCCAAATTCCAGTCACACCAGAGTTAAGGGAGGAGTGCACAGGGCCAAGGTTCACTGTAGCTCATTCCCATGATAACGACTCATGAACTATTATGTCCAAAGGGGGTCCTAGACCCGCTTTGTCCAACCTGGTGCTCTCCAGAAGTGTTGGACTACCAGTCCCAACTTTCCCCAAGCCATGCTGGCTAGGGATGCTAGGACTGGTAATCCAACACATCTGGATGGCACCAGTTTTTGGAAAGCTGTCCTACACTAAGGAAGAAGCTCAACTGAAAGTTCCATTTCAGAGTGGATCACTTTAAAGTTCCATTTCCACTGAAAGTTCCATTTCAGAGCTATCACTTTATACATGAGTCTTGTTTAGGATTTGTCATAAGTAAATATCAAGTATCCAACCACCAGGGCCAGAGTGGGAGAAGAATTTTAATGAGGAAATAATCAGGAGAACAGCATGGCCTAAAAGGAACCCATTGGAAAAAAGAATTTTAACAGCTCAAAGAAAAGTATTCACAATCCGAAGAATCCCAAATTTGCAATCTGATGGCCCCCTTAAATGCCATGCCTTAAAAGGCAAAATAGTCTAGACACACTGGAATAATAGAAAGAGGAAGAGGAGGAGGAGGAGGAAGAAGAAGACAGCCACAGCACTAAGAGGACTGTCAGCTGTACTAAAAATGCTGAGCTTCAAGCTTGCCTTGCCATTTTTTAAGATGAAGGAGGAGGCAAACTCCGTGCTCAAAAGAAGAAAGAAAATTTATTGTGCTCTTTCTTCCTTTGAGGACTGGAGTTTGCTTCCTCCTTCATCATTAGTTTATCGTGCCTTTCCCTCCACATCGCCACCATTTTTTATGCCAACCCTAAAACTGGTTTGGAAGAAAGAGTATTATGCCAAAGAAAGAGCAACAAAAAATGATTTGACCGAAGGTAAACCAGAAATGATGTTCAAGCTTCCTGAGGTGTTTGCTTTCTCCTGTTAAACCTCACAGGAGGGCACAAATATCAAGTGGCTTTCATGCTTCAATTAAGTTATTATTTATTTATTTATTTATTTATTTATTTATCTATTGCATTTTTATACTGCCCAATAGCTGAAGCTCTCTAAATGTTTCTGCATTAAAAAAAAAATCAACCCTTACTTTCCAGTGATAAGTATAGCTATGCGATCAGGGCATGAACCCAAGAAAACTCAATACTACCTTTGCATATTTAATGACTGCATCAGCAGTTCAAATTAAATGCACCACTTCCACACCCATAAATGTGCACTTTTTATCATGAAATACCGAATTTAAATATCCACTAGAATTACTGTTGTAAAGACATTTAGCATTTTGGGGGTCTGTTTCCAGTCTTAACAGATAAACAGCTGTAATACAAGGAAGAAACAAAATAACAACCTACTGTCCAGGTTTTCAAACGACTCAGCTTCAGGACCAACCAGAGTAGGTGAACAAGATAAGCCTGCAGAATTAAACTGGACAGATAATCAAGCTGATTCAAGATGGGGCTTGATTGGGTGCGAAACCCACTACAAAGATAGCTGCAGCAGCCAGAAGCAAAAATGAAAAGCCTGTTTCATTCATTCAACACCTGTTCAACTTAGTATACAGTATGTAAGAGATTTATTTTCTATAAAAAGAGACAGGATATTACTGAAGATGAGCTGCAAAGACAAGACTATGGATCAACCCTAGTTGCTTGGGGAGCTGTGACCAAACATGTAACCATTTGAAAGCCGGAGATAACAAAACTAAGGCCATAGCTAGACCTAAGGTTTATCCCTGGATCGTCCAGGGGTCAAACCTGTTCATCTAGGTTACACACAGGGGATCCAGTGCTCAGGCAGGGGCGAACTCTGGATGATCCCAGGATAAACCTTAGGTCTAGCTGTGGCCTAACTCTCTCTCTCTTTTTAATTACATACCAGTCTATAATATTACTTTTGACTGCGCACTGGAAACAGCCTTCTCAAAAGTTATTTGCCTAGTTGACTGCAGTTATAGAAATCACTTCTCAGTAACTAAGGAAGGAAATTCTGCAAAATTTGCAATTAATTTGGGGGGCCTTATCTCACAAGCTGAACATTGTACTAGGAGGCAGTGGCTGCTGAAACCCAACTCTAATGGGCTAAAATTGGAAGACTCAGGCTACTTTTTCCCTATTATTTTAGCTGTGAAATGTGACACAGCCACATAAAACATAACTAACGCTATAATGAACTTTTCTGGGCAGAAGAGACCAGTCTGATATATCCCATTTTCCATGTTTGAGCTCTAGCATCTAGCACACAATCCAAGTTTACAGTATTTCCCTCTCCCCTTCCCCCATGTCACAGCAGCACAGAAATCAAGAGGACAGTTTTTCTCCTGTGAATTCTCAGAGTAATTAATTCTGGTAGGTTGTAAACATGACCAAGAGGGAACTGCAGGATAATGTGGCATAATTTTAAGATTCAGACCCTTAATTACATAGTTACCAATCTACAGAAGCAGCAAGTCTCAAAAGTCAAAGGCAATAAATAACTGTATCTTCCATAGAACGCACTTCAGCTGTTGACTGCCTAGTATCATTCAAGGACCAAGCAATTAAGGAGAGACAATTAAATAGGTTACAAAAAATGACTAAGTTCTTCAAGAAGTTTAAGTGACAGTAAGAAAGGAGGCAGTAAACTATTACCAGACCTATAAGAAACAAGTTAATATAGCAGAACCTGCTGTTTGTTTGTTTGTTTATTTCTTTCATTGGTGAGCTGCTCTATAGCCAAAGTTCTCAGGGTGACGTGTAATAAAATCAAACACAGTAAAATGATTAACATTAATGAAAAATGAAAAGCAGCAGCAGTAACAAGTTTTATAAGAAGATAAACAACAAAGCAGAACAGAAAAGAGCAATTTGAATGCGCAGCTTCAAAACATATCATGAGTAAAAGAAACAGCAAGCTACAAATAATTTAAATGCCTAAGAGAATAAAAAGGCATTTGCCTGCCACCAGAATGTCATGAAGTTGCTGCCCTCTTTATGGAGGGCATTCCACAATTTGGAGGCCATCCCTGAAAAGGCCAAGTCACAAGTGGCCACCAACCAAATCACTAGGAGCAAGGCCTCAGCTGGCGATATCAGGGCACAGGGAAGAATCTATGGGATTCTATGGGATATAATCTATGGGATTATCCAAAGGCAGTCCTTTGGATACTCTGGCTCCAAGCCATGCTGGGAGAGTCTGTGGCTCAATGAAAGAGCACATGGTTTGCAATCACCGGCATCTCCAGTTAAATTTCTACCTGAAACCCTGGAGAGCCACTGTCAGTCAGTGTTAACAATACTGGACTACATAGACCAATGGTGTGATGCAGTATTAGGTAGTTTTCCTATGTTCGGGTTTTATAAGTTAAAAAGAATACTTTGAATTGAGCCTAGAAACAAACCAGAAGACAGTGGAGAGAATACAACACTGGCATAATAAAATCATACCAATTGGTTTCAGTTAGTATCCTTGCCACCATATTCTATACAAATTGAAGTTTCTGGACTATTTTCAAAGGCAGCCCCATTTACAGCACATTGTAGTAATCTAGTCGGGAGGTTGAATCACTGGTGCCAGGCTATAATTATTGAAGTAGGGTCATGTGGCATACCAGACTGAGCTGGTAAAAGACAGTTCATGATACCGTGTTTAAACAAATGAATGCTTACTATAGTCTTCCCCCGCCTGGTGCCATGCAGATGTTTTGGATTACAGCTCCCATCAGCACAGCCAATAGTCAGGAATGCTGGGAGTTGTAGTCCAAAACACCTGGAAGGCAGCAGGTTGGGAAAGCCTTGCTTGGAAAATTAGTATGAGGTAGCACTGGAATAAGATTAGAGATGTAAAATTTCCGGAAATTTTGAATCCATGGGGAAAACCTTTTTTTCCCCATTTTTTCCCTAGGGAAAATGGAATTTTTTGAAAAAATGCAATATTAGCACTTTGTTACTCTAGGAACATAAAATGTAACTATGTACAAGTTGGTTTGGCATAAAATTATCACATTTTGTATATAAAAACTACAGTGTATTCAAACAATTATTACAAAATGAATTTATTTTTTAATTTTTTAAAAATTTGGTAACAAATGGAGCTACAAGCTCTTGAACTATAAGGAACACCTGAACTGTAAGGAACTTCTTCAGTTTTGCCAGCTTATGAGGAGCGGGCAAAAAACAATTTAAAAAAACTATGAGAAGAAACCATAAACATTAGTAACAGAGAAAATTATTTATGTCTTAAACATTTTATTCACCATGCTAAAGCAAAATATTCCATAATCCATTTTTACTTCATTTTTTTCAATTTTTCAGAAAAAGAACAAAAAAGGCTTCAGAAAAAATGGAAAAAACGTCGTCGTCCCCCAATTTTTTTCCGTTTCCCCCCGTGGGCTTTCACATCTCTAAATAAGATACAAAATACAGAAATGTTTAAGCATCTAGATTGCATCTGTTTGTTACAGGATGAACAGGAACCAGGGTGGACAATTAAAAATGAAGACGCAGGTGCTGCCGAGAAGCAGCAGTGCCATTCTTTGGGACGGAGATGCTACAACAGAGACTACAAAGAGGATGTTGGAAAGGAAAAAGCAGCAGCAACAGATTCCATCTGCTTCCGCTATCTTCTTAAGAACTTGGGATGAAGACAGGGTCAGACAGAAAGCTTGGCGAAAATTGGTTTGAATACACGTTTGCTGCACCCAAAATAAATGCAGCGAAGGTGTGTAGAAATTTGAAAGCACTTCCACAATGCTTTCCTCCTCCTGCTCTTCTCCCCAATCACTGTTTCTCTCCTTTGCCACCTTCCTCTCCCTGAATGTCTTGTGGAGGATCAAAATGTACACATGACAAAATGGTTTCAACAATGCTGGCAGAGCTGACATGCTGCCTGACACTGTCCGGTTGGACTGAAAAGGAAAAATGCAGACAGAGGTGACCATCTTACATAAGGCAACCCCGTCACGGAAAGCAAGCCTGTCACACAATAGCCATGGTATTCAGATAAGCAACTGTGTAAACACACTAGAACAGTTTTATCTGAAGGTATGCAAAGGTGGGTGGAGTTCAGTGCATGCACAAAATGGTCCACCACAGTGAGCAAGTGGTGCTACTAATGCCCTGCCATCCCACGCCTGTGGTAAAACAAAGTATTGGCTCCACTACTAATCCTGAATCAACAACCCCTGAAAGAATTTCAGTTATCCCTGACAAGTTAAGGCACCCTTTCACATTTTTAATCTACAAAGTTTACATCAGCTATTTAAGGCCACAAGGTAGTTTACAATCAAATTGAGAAGAACCATAACAGAAACCTATTAACAAACAAAACAACTGAAAAGAACAGAACAAAAATCAATGATCATACATGTGGCTGGCAGAAACCTGGTGTGTTCCAGGTTTCAGTCAACAACTTTCATTATCCCCAGCCATTATGGCCCAGGTTGGGAAAGACTGTACTAGATAAGTGTGCCTGACAAGGGCATTCCACAATGTTTTACTCAATCCCAAGGAAAAGGCATTTACAAACACTTGTACAGACACTTGTACAGGCATGCCTTTGAATCAAAAGTGCAGATGCCACAGGCCAAACTAATGAATTTAATCCTACACAATCCTATTCTGGCAACATCTGAATGTCCTATTTAACCTCTTGCTTACTAAGAAATAGAACCAATCATACCAAAATATTGTAGGTAGCCAAATTGGGTGGCTCTCCGTTGTCATTCCACCAACAGGCAAAATATTTTTATGAAGGCAGGCCTTTGGCATACAAGCTGGTCTATGCTGGAGGGTTTTTTTTTAATTGGCTGCTGCTGCTGCTTGTTCTTAATTGTGTTAATTATTTTGTTTTATGGTGTATTTTAATTAAGTTTTTGCTTTCAATCTAGATTTTATTGTTAGCCACCTTGAGTGCCATTCTTTGGCAGAAAAGTGAGTTGTCTCCAGTATTCGAGGCAGTAAGCCTGTGTGTACCAGTTGCTGGGGGACATGGGTGGGAGGGTGCTGCTGCACCATGTCCTGCTTGTTCATCCCTGGCCAATGGCTGGTTGGCCACTGTGTGAACAGAGTGCTGGACTAGAAGGACCTTTGGTCTGATCCAGCGTGGCTCTTCTTATGTTCTTAAAAAAAAAACTTCAGAGGGCACAGTCATACATCCTGTGGAAGGCGTTTCTTAAATTCTTTTCAAGACATTGATGTATGCAGCCTTTTTCCTCAACAAGGAACTGAATGTAATGTAGTATTTTCTGAACAGATAAGAAACCTCCCACAGTTAATACAAGTGCAGTGCGTCCCTTTCCCTAGTAGGAAGAGTTCCTTTTGAGAAACATAGAGCCTTGCCTTAAGGAATACGAAATTTAGCATTTAATCAAGAGGAGGGCAGCAAGTCTCTACCAATTAATGGTTTAAAGATCATCATTAAAATTTTGCACAATAAGAATAATTTGCCAGCCCAGATGGTTGGTAACATGGTCTTGCACACTCACACACAAGCAAAGAGCAGGGCAGAGAAATAGAAACCTCTATGGCAAATTACTTCAACATGTTTAACATACTACCAATAGTATTTTCTACCAGATAACCTATAGGCTAACAATTCAAAACAGGCACTCACTGCCACCACTATAGAACACGACATGCTTCAGGGAATTATACACTGCAGAGAGAGATACTTATATGCACATAAAACTCCTCAAATATTACCTCTTGACTGTAATTCAGAGAAAACCAAGGTATTTCACAAGCTTTTTCAAAGTAATTTGAAAAGTTACCTTCTACCCTTGGTTGAAACAAAGCCACACAAATGTGTTTTCAGTTATGCCCCAAAAGTACAAATTTCCCACTGTCTGGATTTTTGAAAAACATTTCACAGTCTCTAACAAAGCTCTTCAACCACAATGTTTAAGCCACCTGCCAATAACTTGTCAGTGGGCATTCCAAATGGCAACGCTGCCGGCCATATTTGTTTCAGGGATTGGGGAGGACCCAAGCAAATCTTTTCCACGAAGAACACATGTTTCTATCAAACCAAACAAATGGAATAGCTAATTTTCCATTTGCAATTATCAAACACATACCTACCAAAATAAGTCCAAAGAAATCTAGAGAAGACAACAAATGTTGATGTGCAGGGCAACTGTAACAATCCACTGTATGCAGAATATCTATTTAAATTTCTTATATCAACCTACTAATCTTGTTATAAATTGCAAGCATTTCTTGTGCCTGATTAAACTCAAACACTGTCAGTGAAGCTCAGGTACTAGCTGTAATTTAGTAAAAGTTGCAATTTTAACGTTAGTCAAGGCAAGGAAGTTTGCATGTTAATTTAGACAACCAATAATCTGTTGTGACACACTTGAAAGCCAGGGTCTCAAATTCTGCTAAATAATCGCCTGGTACATAATGCCAATCCATGGTTTGTTACCATACCTAATGTTTGTCTGGCAGATGAGCAAACAAACTGTGGGTTGTTTTCTCAATCCCTGGGTTGTTTGTTTCCCTTCTCCTTCGCCCACTCCCTTCCTGTATCCCAAATACATTTGCAGGGCTGTAGCACGGGCACGTAGAATGGCTGGTGTGTTTTTTACCACTCTTGCCCATCACCTCTGTTGCCTGGTGAAACAATTCATAAACACCCACAGTTCTGGGTTTACACATAACAACAATCCATGGTTTGAACAACCCAGACTTCACAACCCAACAAACCATGAGTTCTCTTTTTGGATTGTTTGTGCTTAACAAACCATGGTTTGTTAGCACGACCACGTTCAAACATTATGACAACCCAAAATTCAACAACACGTGCCATCAGTTAGTGTTTTATGTGCAAACCCTGTGAATCGCAAATTCAACAACCACAAAGCCTAAATTTTATAGCTGCAATAGTAAACAGGACAAACGTACACATATTTGCCCAATTTGCATGGTCCTGTAATATAACATGGAAAGATGTGCATCCATGTCTGTATTGTGATCTGCTAAGAACAGCAAGAACTGGACTCATGTCAAAATGCTGAAAATAAGAGAAATGGGACATATGAGCAGGCAAGGAAACCTGGATGTCAACTGTACCCAATAAAAGGTACCAATCCCTAACCAATGGAATTCCCACAAAGATCTTTTCTATTTTCACCATGTTTTGAAAAATAACTTTATGTAAACTTCTGTATCTTGATAAATACAAATCCTTCAGTATTATGGAGTGACTTATTATGCAGAAAGGCAAGCCAGAGTTTACAGAATTTAGCAAGTCCTGTAGAAAGCCTTTTCAATCTCAAGATATGATAAAGAAGGAAGCCACACAGCAACTTCTCCTATTTCACTTGTCTCTGTAATTTTCAATTGATTAATTATTCCATTATTGAGATATCCCAAACACTCCAGACCAGAATGCCAATATTTTTTAAAAAAAATCTCCTCAAACATAAGGGCTATAAATGTGACTTTAAAAAAAAAGAAAAGAAAGCTAAGATGATCAAAAGTCTGACCAAGCCACTCCACTCCACATATTAGCTTTCATATGACATGGATGATTATGAGGTGATCAGAGCCATACATACAGTATATCCACAGTCCCTAGTCAAGTCAAACTCTGAATTATATCGGCTGTACCCATTCTTAAGAATATTTAACTTCACAGTATGTCAACACAACTGTTTTAGCAAAACTGAAACATGTTCATCTCACTTTTTGCTTGTGAACATTATATTGCTGGTCTAAATTTAAACTAGCGGCACCAAAACAAGCAAACCCAAGCCACTCTAAAGTCAATAAACACCCCCACGCAAACCCACTTTCTTTTGTCAATTACAGAAGTCACAGCAAGACCTGTAGGGTAGGCAGAATAGGGTGTAAATCTCAGACGCTAAAACTACCAAGACACCAACAAATCAGGAACTAAGCCAGGAAAAGAGAAGCTAACAGGTCTATTATTGAAATTGTTTTTAGCTGTTTAAATTGCTTTAATTTTCTACATTAAAATGCTAGACTGTGTCTTATTATCATCTTGTATCCTGTAATATTTTATAATGTTGTGGTTTGCAATTTTTGTGAATTATTGTGAACCGCCCAGAGAGCTTTGGCTAATGGACAGTATAGAAATGAAATGAAATAAATAAAATTTAATAATCATCTGCCACAGCTATTTCTGTGACTCTGACTTACTATCTACCTTTCATGCCAGAAAAACAAGGGGAGTATTAGCTAGGTTTTTTTTCTATTACAATGTAACATTCTCAAATCATATCATAATCGATCCACACAACTTGTGATCCTCTGAATGGATCAACAGTTGTCTTATCACTAGACTGTACAAGTTGGACAATCTTGATTTTCAAACCTTGGTAACTCAGCTGATCTGACATTAGACTACCCTGTTGACAAGAACAGGGATCATGAGGCTTTCTATAAACAAAGAGCCTACAATAAGTAAATTTGCAGCTTTTTAAAAACAAATACAGTTAGTTTTCAACAACATGCTAACATTCTGAAGGCAGTACACCAGTCTTGTTTTGCTCTTCCTTTAGAGTGAAATCTTCTTTTGCCATTTACATTAAAGTCTGAGCACATTTTAATATGCTGGTGATTACCTACAAATCCTTAAATGGTTTGGGGAAGGATTATTTGAAGGACCGTCTTCTCCCACATGAATCTGCCTGCTTTTTACAATAGTAATTGAAGGCCTTGTTCCACATTCCTTTGCCTTCAGAGGCAAAGTTGCTTGGGCCATGGGAGAAGACCTTCTCAGTAGCAAGCTCAGTTGGTGGTCTCTTAACTTTTAGGCAAATAGCCAAGACATTCTTCTTTCAACCAGGTTTTGGGTTTTTTAAAAAACTTTGTACTTAATGCAATTGGTTTACTGCTACTCTGTTAACTCTCAGCTCTTTTTTATTGTGATAGTACTGTGATTTTATTGCATATGCTTTTCATCTATATTGTAAACTGCCTTGGGGGCCCTTGTAGCCAAAAGGTGGAATATAAATCTTAAAATCATCCAATCAATGTGTGACAATGGTCTTCATAAGGACAGCTATAAAGTCTTCTACTAGTGGTTGTAAACTGTTTGCAGAAGGTATCCAGGTCAAATTCCCCTCTAAGCAGCTGAAGCCATAAACAAAATTCCAACTCCACCGATTCCAAATCAAATGATTGCAGAACCAGAAAGAGAGAAGTACCTCAATGATGCAATTCTATGCAACTTAACTCATAATATGCTTACTTCTGAGTAAACATGAACAGAATTGTGCTCCATGAGGTTACCTGGTCTATTGAACCGTTCTAGACAAATGTCTACTTACATAATCAGATAGATTTAATCAAGGGTGGGCAGACTTCAGATTTATCAGATTGATTACTAGAACTCCCAAAATCCACCAACCACATTACATAATCAGATAGATTTAATCAGGAGTGGGCAGACTTCAGATTTATCAGATAGATTACTAGAACTCCCAAAACCCACCAACCAGAACCAGGTACAAAAGACATACACCTAGAATTAAGGAACAAGGTGCCTCTGAGCACATTGTGAGCCTAGAAATTTCTTTCAGTACCAGAACTGAATTCATAGTCCTTCTACACAAAAGTCAACTCCTGCTTACCCCAAGCTTTCTTCATTTCTGCAGACTAATTTAGGTGGGACACACACACACACTTTTGTTGCCGCTATTATTAAACAACAGGGAGTCAGAAATCCTTGCCAATTTACTGCAAATCAACCAGAAATTTACCAGTAGATCCCAATCTACCTTCTGCTCACACTTGCATTAAATAGACTGAAATGGTAGCAGGAATAAAGATGAGAAACAAATACTGCAAACACACCTACCCAACACACCTGAGAAGACAGGAAAGGGTCAAAAGAGGACAGGTTACCTCCTACCTGCTATTTTTTGCATAGTCACAAAAGGTGACCTTGCAAGGCTAGATAAAGCCCAATAACCTTCCAGAATGTCACCTATTGTCTAACTGCTCCCTTCCCTCCCTAACTCAAATCCTTGCCCAACAGGATTAAACATGAGCAGGAACGAAGGGAAAATAGGTTTCCTTTTCATAAAGAAAAAAAAATCTATCCAGAGAGATAGAAAAGAAAAGCCAGTGTTGCCTCCTTCATGATGCCAGGAGAAAATCAATAAAGGGATTTTGAAGCTCACCATATATTTAAGTCAAAAGTTCCCAAAGAGAGATGTTGGGAAGTATGTAAAAAGTACTATTTAGTTTAATTGTATTCCAGCCTTCTTCCCCAAGGTACAAAGAGTGGCATGGGGGGAGGGGAGCATTCAATGGGACTCCCTCCTCTAAATCCCTGCTCTACTAGGTTTAAGAGCAACTTATAAAAGGAGCCTTCTGGCACCCCCAAAAGATTTGAAGATCTTTATTTAGTTAAGTTATTTTAGAGCAGAAGCTTTTGTAGAGTAGACTAGAGTGCATTTTATCAGACACAAAATGTGTTATCCTCAGTTGGCAGATTAATATTACACACATAAATATTTGGAAGGGAGCAGGGTGGGTGGAGGAGGCTGTTTTATAAAAGGCCATGAAGTACAAGAAGTGTGCCTTCTGCATTACAGGTCATTGTAGACCCCCTGATCCTATAACTATTTATGTGTGAGATTGCACACACACACAAACACACTAGTATACAACCCAATAACTGAAGCACTCTGGGAGGGTGACAATATGCCAACCAAGAGTAAAACTTCATACAGCTGGCAAAGCATGCTTTAGAAGTCCACCATTCAGCCACCAGGAATCTGTTACGTCTTTAAGGAGCCCAGAGATTGCATTTTTTTATTTATTTTCTTATCTGCTGTTATAGACTATGGCGTCTAACGCAATGCAATTGTGCTGGAGAGATAAGTGCAACATCTGGAACCTTCAAGTCCATCTACTAAATCCGGGCCAAGGGATTGGGGCGGGGGGGGGGGGGAGAGAGGGAGGGAGGGAGAAAGGAAGGAGATATATGATGCCTTCAGAAGAGTAAAAGGGGATCCACTCCGAAGTGCGATATCAACCCTAACATATTAAAACCTTCAAGTCCATCTACTCAATCCGGGCCAAGGGATTGGGGCGGGGGGGGGGAGAGGGAGGGGGGGAGAAAGGAAGGAGATATATGATGCCTTCAGAAGAGTAAAAGGGGATCCACTCTGAAGTGCGATATCAACCCTAACATATTAAAACCTTCAAGTCCATCTACTCAATCCGGGCCAAGGGATTGGGACCGGGGGGGGGGGGGAGAGGGAGGGAGGGAGAAAGGAAGGAGATATATGATGCCTTCAGAAGAATAAAGGGGGATCCACTCCGAAGTGCGATATCAACCCTTATTAAAACCTTCAAGTCCATCTACTCAATCCGGGCCAAGGGATTGGGGCGGGGGGGGGGGGAGAGGGAGGGAGAAAGGAAGGAGATATATGATGCCTTCAGAAGAGTAAAGGGGGATCCACTCCGAAGTGCGATATCAACCCTAACATATTAAAACCTTCAAGTCCATCTACTCAATCCGGGCCAAGGGATTGGGGCGGGGGGGGGGGAGAGGGAGGGAGGGAGAAAGGAAGGAGATATATGATGCCTTCAGAAGAGTAAAGGGGGATCCACTCTGAAGTGCGATATCAACCCTAACATATTAAAACCTTCAAGTCCATCTACTCAATCCGGGCCAAGGGATTGGGGCGGGGGGGGGTGGAGGGAGGGAGGGAGGGAGAAAGGAAGGAGATATATGATGCCTTCAGAAGAGTAAAGGGGGATCCACTCCGAAGTGCGATATCAACCCTAACATATTAAAACCTTCAAGTCCATCTACTAAATCCGGGCCAAGGGATTGGGGCGGGGGGGGGGGGGGAGGGAGGGAGAAAGGAAGGAGATATATGATGCCTTCAGAAGAGTAAAGGGGGATCCACTCCGAAGTGCGATATCAACCCTAACATATTAAAAGCGGGGTGGGGGGAAGCACGCATTCATCGTAATCATCATGGTTACAGTCATATCCCCAACAATAACGCCGCCTGGTGAGGGGCGCGGCGCCCCCAGGGCATCCCCGGCAGCTCGGTACCCACCACCTGGGCGATCTTGAGCCGGCCGAAGGTCCCCCTCAGGTAGTCGGGGTCGCAGCGGAGGCCGCGCAGCCCGCGGCGCTGGCTGACGGGCTCGGTGGTGGGCTGGTAAGGGCTGCTGGCGCCGGAGATCATGGAGGTGCTCGACGCCTCGCCGTCGAAGCCCTCCAGGTCCTCGGCGCTCCTCATGTCGCTGCGCCGCCGCCTGGGGTGGGGTCGGGGCCGTCTGGGAACTTTGGCTGGCGGGAGAGGAAGGCGGCTCCTGGCTTCAGGCCGGGAAAAGCGGCGGCGGCGGCGGCGGTAGCGGCGACGGCGTTGAGGAGGATGCCGGAGGGGGAGGCATGTTGGGTCCCGAAGCCAGGCGGAGCGCTGCCCGCTGAGGGAGCCCCTTCAGGCCGCTTTCCCGCCTCGCGGCGCCCGCCTGAGGCGACGACGACGGCGGCGTCTCAGTCCTTCTTGCCTTCCCGCCTCTCTTCTCTCCCCCACAGCTTCGGCCACCGACGCCGCTCCCGCTGCCTCCCTCCCCGGCTTGATAGCGCCGCCGCCGCCGCTCCTCCTCCTCCTGCTCCTCTGGCTCGGCGGCGGAAAGGGAGGGAAAAGAAGGAGACGAAAGCCCGCCCTGAAGCGGAGGTAAGAAGAGGCTGCTGAGGCGAGGGTGCGTCTTCCCTCAGGGAAGGTCCTAAGCGGGCCCAGCGCGGCCGGAGCCTGCCTATTTATTTATTTATTTATTTATTTATTTAATTTAATTTAATTTAATTTTTATAATGCCCCATAGCCGAGGCTCTCTGGGCAGTTCGAAATTTCGTAGTCAGAGGGTTGTATCCAGTGTTGGTCCTGGTTTGGAATAGACCCATTGCGATGAATGGGAGTCAAGTTACAATAACATTGGGTAGAAACCGTTGGATACCACCTAGAGCTGCTGCCGCCTTTCTTCTTCGTCGTCTTCTTCATCTTCTCCTCCTCCTCCTCTTCTCCCTTTCTAGCAGGGCTCTCTCGTGTGTACGAAGCAGCGACATGAGTTTGGAAGTAAAGCCACATGTAATTCAACAGGTAAAGCTTTTTCCCCAGCGCTGCTGGGCCAGTGAAAAAGCTTCACCTGTTGAATTCTTGGGCACCCAAAGGCAGCCTGTGGTGGGTGGGTTGTGGTGACTCTCACACAGCCTCACTTCTTCCTGGTGTGTGTTGATGAGATGGAATGGGATGGGGGTGGGTGGGGGGAGAATAGAATGTGTTTGTGTGAATTAGGAATAGAATAGGAGTGTATTATATTATCTTTATATATTATATATAAATGGAAGTGTTTGCTTGTATGTCCTCAATGGACTTGAAAATCGTACATCCGATTGTTACGAAACCTGCAGGATTTCTTGTACCTGTATCTGGGATGGTTTTAGGCATACTGACAATTTCATCTGCCGTCTTGAACAAAATGGCAGCCAATCAGTTTATTTTAAAAAAAGATTTACTGCTTCAATACCATTTGATCCATTTCAGCCAAACTTCACATCATGATTCAGTACTACAGTGAGCACATTTTCACCATACAAAATTGTGTCGGCTATCTTGAAACAAAAGGGTGGTCAATGAAAAGTTTTGAAAAGATTTTTAGCTTAATACTTGTCTTGTTCCTCTGCCTTGACCTATCCTCTGGCTCTGAAGAGGGCTCAAAGGCAGAGGAAGCACCCTCATTAATCCAACTCCCACTGGGCTAGAGTCTTCCAGAGGATGTGCCTCTACCTGACTGCTCAGGTGAAGAGGACTCTCCCCCATCCCATAAGAGCCAGTGGCTACAGATCATGCAATAGCCCTTTAAGAAACATGCTGCTTCTCTGAGGGTGTGGAGCTAACTGCAGGTTTTGAATTGCTGGCCATTATAAGGCTTCAGAAAGCCTTTGACTATTGAGTCACCCACTCACCTTGCCTGAGTCTCAGCTAACTTGGAGCTGACCAAGGTTCTGGAAGACTCTGCCGGGTCGGCTCTTCGTCACACCTCACCTCACCTGACACCACAGGATTGAATCCCACTTGACCGGACCTGCCAAGTTCTTTCATCTGGGTGCTTTGAACCAAGTTGGACAGGACAGAACCATTTGATCAATTTCAACCACACCACATGATGATTCAGCACTACATTGAACAAATCTTAACCATACAAAAATTGTGTCTGCCATCTTGAAACAGAATGGTAACTAACTGAAAATAAAACTTGCTATGGCATCATCTGGCATTGCTACTACATTGTTGCAAAGTGGGAAAACCACACACTCCATGTTTAAATCACCACTCAATATCAGTGTTGTTATAACTTCATTGTGCAACATATCTAAACAGAGTGCTCTGTCAAAGCTTTTGCAGAAGTGTGAACTGATAGTTCCGAACGAATGTACCATGGTGAACAAACTCGATCAAAGCATTTGACCTCACATTAAAAGACAACCAATAGAAAGAAGCCCTTGTGGGTTGTGTAACTGTGGTACTAGCTGGAGATTTTTAACAGACATTGGCAGTGATTCCCAGAGGCACTCGGGAGAATTTTCTCCTTTGTGAGAAAGAGGTGCCTCTTCCAAGAAGATGGCTGCAACAAATGCACACAATGTCTAAAATGAAGTACCGGTAATACATATATAATTGTTTTCTCTCATATACAAATGTATGCAGAATTAAATCAGATTAATCATGGGTTAATTATGATTTCTGGGTAACAATTCTAGTCAAGAGCTGTATCTTTCAAGTAAACTGAGTTTCCAATACCTCCTTTAAAATCACCACTGGCCCTCAATAGGGTAACATAAAAAATAAGGACAGAGGCCCTGTTTCATCAATAAGTTGAATAACAGGCAGAAATTCAACAGGTGTTGTTTCCCAATTCACCATCTCCATGCCAAGAAAAGCAAAACCTGTTGAAGCTGCACCTGTCATGCAGTTCTTAAGGGCATAAAGTCTCTGTTGGAAAAATAGCAAACCAACAGTCAAAATAGAGTAGCACATAAGCATCAACTAAGCATTTGGCAATGGCCTGGTTCAGACAACACGCTAAACCATGCTGCTTAACCACAAAATAGTTTAGGGAATGCCATTTTGTGGTTAAGTAGCTAATGTTGTCTGAACCAGGCCATTGTCTGCTAAATTATTTTTTAAAGATCATTTTCCAATTTGAAGACAGCTAAATAATGCAAATCTGCTACAATCTATCTACATAAATGGATGTTTTTGTTTTTTACATCCTCAAAGACGTAAAAATTGTCCACCTGATTGTTATGAAATTTTTAGGATTTGTTTTACCTTTATCTGGGATGGTTTCAAGCAAAGCGAAAATTCCACCTACCATCTTGAACTAAAAGGTTGCAAAACATTTTTCAAAAAAGATTTACTGCTTCAATACCATTTGATCCATTTCTACCAAACTTTGCAGCATGATTCAGCACTGCAGCATAACCATGCAATATTCATGTGGTGTGGTTTTTTTTAAAAAAGCAAGCCCCAAATATTGGAAAAATACTGAAGTCAATACTAAAGTATATTAAAAAAAGCAAGCAGTTTGAAGCCAGGGAAGATTAGTAGACTGAGTTAAAGGTCTGCCCCCTCTCCTCTCTATGGGTCAGCTTCATCTAAGGGGCGTGGAGTGGGCAGACCCCTCCCTCAGGGGGCTATAGAGTAGACCATGGCAGAAATCACGCCTATGGGTCCCAGTAGGCATGCCTTCACTTAGGGGGTGGGTGGTGGTGGTACAGTGTATCCAATTCTGATAGCTGTGTAGGTTTGCTTAAAATCTACTCTTATCACCCAAAGGCAATTCCAACCCCTGCAAAGGCCGGGTCCATTTGCTCATCTGATTATATGCTAGCCCAAGTACTGAGTAAGTCCCCATCCCCCATTTCAACTATCATGATTAACATCAAATTCATTGGCATGAGTTTCAGGATGCTTTTCCTTTTTCACTGTGCACATTTTTATAGAGCATAAGGCAAGAATAAAAGCAGAACCAAGCTGCTGGCAAAACAGCTTATTTATTTCCTGACATTTTTCTTGAAAGCAAGATATTTTTGGCAAGCTATACTCTCTAGCTCCCTCAATTGGAAACAAATGAGCATACATTGAGACTCTCATGGTTGAAAATAGTAACAATATGCACATATTTTTCTTTTAAAAAAAACACTACTGAGCATAACAACACTACTCATCACTAACGACATGAAAGTCAAAGCAGAAATTCAAATATATATTGTCTCCTTTAAAACCTATGAAAATCCATAGCTAATAGGGTTATAAATATTGGAACAAGGTGAAAAAAACATAAGCAGCAGCACTTAAGGCTGGATGAGGAAAGAGATGAAAGCAAGAAAGTCACACCAAAGTGATGCAAAGCTGAGATGGGAACTGTCACTTAAAAAGGATCAAAGGGTGCACGATTTGCAGAACCTTCAACTTTTTTTTCTCAGCTCCATGCATTTTCATCAAGGCCCTTTGTATGAAGTTGCGGAGCGGTTTCCATTGCCCTGATATTTAAAACACCTAAATATTCTTCAATCTGTTACTTACAAAGAAACCCAAATACACCCATTCCTTCATTTCTTGGAACAACTGGTTGTTTAGGTCATCATGCCAGCAAGAGATAGATTAACAGAGAGAGACTGGTTTGCCAACAAAACCTGTTGAGGACCATGGCTCAATAGCAGAATATGCATTGCATGCAGATGATCCCAGGTTCGAACCCTGACACCTCTACGTAAGATTGAGAAATTCCCCTATCCAGAAAGTTGGAGAGCTGCTGCCAGACAGTGTTGTAGACAACAGGCCTGTTTGCACATTACAACAGCCCACCATGGCAGGGATGTTGCGTTCATGCCAGGTGCCCGCAGGCACCATTTGCCATGTTGCGTGAACCCAAGTAGCAGGGGTTGTTTGAAGGTTAGATCACCTGCAAATAACCCTAAAACAAGCCATGGGTTATTTGATAGTTGGCTAATCCCCAAACAAACTCTTGCTGCCTGGGTTCGCACAACACAAACCAGGCACCCGGCACAACACAACAGAATTAAGCCATGGTGAGCTGATGTGTCGTGCAAACCAGATCAATACTAAGTTAAACAGATCAATAGCCTAATAGTAAAAGGCAGTTTTTTATGTTCCCATTACAGAACCACAAGTGGATTCTAAGCATCGGATAAGCACATTTGAATGGGCTAGTGTTATTATGCTAGCAGTCACCAAAGATTATGAGCTGTTTGCATAAGCACCGATACCAGTGAAGAAGAAACTGGAAACAGGAAAGTGCACACAAGATGGGGGATGATTCATAAAGTCACTTCAAAATACTATACTTATCTGCATTATAAATTTAACCATTGTACCATTGGCACACAGTATAAAGTAAACGATATCTCCTAAAATTCAGGATATTTGTGCAAGGGTGGGGTAAACTACAATCAGTGCATAGTCTAATGAAGTCTACTTTGAAAGGTACTAAACAAAGAGAGACAGGAAAGATAAAGTCTATTTGGGACCTGACTTGAAGAACCATCTTCTCCCACCTGAACCTGCTTACATACCTGTACTTGTTAGCTGAGCCGTTGCTCCATGTCTCATTGCTTTGAGATTCAACTGGCTGGGATATGTGATAGGACCTATTCAGTTGCGGTGCCCAGTTTGTAACACTCCGTTGGGAAGCCAGACTGGTTCTTTCCTTAACAGCTTAACAGCAAATTGTAAAAACATCTTTATTTTGCCAAGACTCTCATTTGATTTCTTTGTGTTGATTTCTTTGTGTTTCCTTGTTTGTTAAGTGCACTTTAGCTGGCTCTGTTTTTTGTTCTCCATTTTTATTGTGATGTTAGTTTTCATGCATTTCATTTTTAAAAGCTGTAAGACACCTTAATGACTCATTTGGGCCAAGGGGCAGGATAAAAATACTTAGATTAAAAAGAAATCCATGTGTGTTTAGGGGGCGCACACTGCAAGTGAAAGAATAAAGCCACAAGGGTTTGTCCAAGCACCAAAAAGGATTTGCTATAAATGCAAATACATAGCCAAACCTACTAATAATGCTCTAATAAAATATTGAAATGACTCATTCGGTAGCAGATAGTTTACACACTCAATGCATGATTACTCCGGTGAAAGTATGAGATACGGTAGAAGTAATGTCACAAATCAAGGAAAGGATAAACACTGCAAACGAATCAGTGCAATGGCATTATACAACTCTATGATACATCCTGATTTGCACATTGCAACTAAGGGAAAATATTTACTCAAAATACAAACCTCAAGATCATCCATTGAGACTAACAAGTTGGTTGGAAATAAAAACATAACGCAGCATTAACCCATGGAATACCTTGCCAAGGGAAGCTGTGACAGCCACTAGCAGAAATATATTTATTTTAAAAAGGATTTCATTAATGCAGTCATAGGCTGGGTCCACACAACATGACAACCCACATTCAACATTTGAGTATGGGCTGAGTGTGGGTTGTCATTGAAAGGTGGGTTGATGTGTTGCCTGTCATTGGGTTGTTCATGGTTAACCAACCATGAGTTATCATGGCTGGATTCAGACAACACAAAACAACCCACATTTCAACAACCAATACTCAACCTTGAGTGTGGATTATTGTGTTGTGTGAACCCAGTCATAAGAGTTTAATGGTGGTTAGTCCAAAATGCAACCACATTCAGAGGCTGTACACATTTGAGTGCCAGGTGTGGGATTCACAGCAGACAGTCATGAGAGTTAAATTGAAATTCCATTTTAACAGGCAGCATACATCTGAATACTAGGATGCTAGCAGGGAAGGCCTAGTGCCTTCACGACTTGGTTATGAGAAGGATCTGCCTGGCTACAGCAAGAAAATGGATTCTGGACTTGAAAGATCTTCAGCCTGATTCCAAAGGATTCTTATGCCTTGTGCCCCTTATAAGTTGACCACTGTTGGCTAGAGTGGCTGGAGAATTTCATTTAGTCCAGATTTTTTAGCAAACCGATCTAATTTGCATTTTCCTAATACATGGATCAAAATGTCACATTCAAAGTGTTCTTTGTTTCAAACCACAGTCCTAGATCTGTCCCACCTTGTAAAAATTGACTCAACACGGGCAAGCAGTCTTGGTTGGTGTTTATTGAAGCCATTAATTAAAGACATGTCCTCTTTTTGCCAGCACTAGAAAGCAAGATTCCACATGACTGCACCTGGTTAAAGCCGTACAACTGGACTAAGGGTTGTGTTGGGTACATCTGCAGTCCTCATTGGAAGTTAAAAACATCAATAAACTTAGTAATATAGGAGAGTGAACTTTCATTTACAGCATGGATATGGTTAAGTTCAGTCACTTTCAATGTAGTTAAATTAAATTAAATACGACAAGTTCTGTTCAGTTTAAACAAGTTTTAAAATGCCAATAAAAAGTGCAAACTTTAAAAAAAAATCAAGCAGCATAACCATAGCATTTTGATGGAGGGCCAATCCTTAATCCTTTATATTTGCCTTCTCTTCAAGTTCAATAGATTATTACTTTAGTTTAAACATGAACAGTAGATGCAATCACTATACTGTATATAAATATAGCCGTGTAATAATTTTAACAGTCTACCATAAAAGTGTATCCTGAAAATAAAGTTAATTGTATTTTTAAAACATAAAAGGCTGTTTACAGTTTGGCCTTTGGTTCCAATGCTTGAGAACACCAGAAAAGACAACTGTGCAGCTTTCCAAAGTGGCTAGACTTTGGCAACCAACAAACACTACATTACTTACAGCTTCCTTCCTTTGAGAAACTAGGAGTATTCACTTGCAAAGAGGAAATGGGAGGGAATCAAACTCTGTTTGGATCCAAGTGCTCTTTTGCACAACTGGAAAGTGGTATGTTGTTGGCTTTTGCTCATTTGTTGCAGATCTAACCTTCATTTTATGAAAATGAAAACAAGTACTTCACTAGCCACTTGCATACAGTATTGGTACACAAAGTGAATTGACTGCGTGAATGATAAAAACTTTGAGAGGCAGTTGTGTACTGAGGCTTGTATTGGAACCATATACTATCAATCAATGAAACACTTGCTCGTCCAACTTATTTATTTTGCTTCAAAGATTTCATTCCCTGCAACTGAAAGCTGTCTCCCTGTAGCCAAAATCAGCTCATCAGAAGGCTGATCCTATGCCATTTGCATTCAGCAAATGTGGCAAGAAGATGGTGAAATTCTCTCTGCTAGAACCCAACCACCCCAAAGTGCCAACTTGCTATGCATTGATACATGGCACAAAAATTTCAGCTGCCTAACCGTATACTAAAGCTGCATCTGCTGTGGTGGTACAAGGCTACATTTTTCATTATCGTGCATCTGGCAAATCCTATGCCAGATTGTATTAGGCAGCAAAACCACAGACCAGATTCCCTGACCGTTACTTCTCAGTTTAATATCTAGGCAACTGTGGATGTAAGTGAGATTGTAAAACTTGTAAAAAATGTTTTTAAAAAAATGAAAAAGACATAACTGGCACAAGTAAACATGCTTTTATGATAACGCAAGTAAATACTCTTAGCTTTCTAAATAGTGTTAGACAGACTTACAAAAACAAAGAGAGATGGCCTCTTTATGTAACACAGGGTTCGCAATTACATCCAGTACTGTGTTAGTGGTCAATTCATTTTGTATATTTAACAATATATATATATATATATTATATAAATATTAGGGGTGTTCTATTCAGAAACAAGATTTAGCATAACACACAAATCTTTTATCAATAAAAAGTAAACTCTGCATAATTCATACGGTGTTTTTTTCCCTTCTGTGTGTTGGTTATGAACATGTTTGGTACTATAATGTAAGGTAGTGTTTCTCTGTCAAGTAGATCGTACAAAAACTCAAAAGTGCCATTTCAGTAACTGTGGGAGTCTTTCATAGAACTATAGCTCAATGTGACCAGGGGTACTAATCTGGGTAGCAATGAGAGACAACCATGATATTTCTTTCCATATGTAAAAGGCGACATTGAGGGGGTTATGCAAAAATGTGTTTACCAATGTAAACCTACCAATTCTCTAGTTTACTGCAATTTGGAACAAGATTTTTGGAAATCTATCAGAAAATCATCACAGGTTTTCAAAACCTTAAGGCAGGATTCAGTTTTCAGCTTTGCAGTTAACTGTCAGATACTAAAAAAAAAATATTGGTTTATAAGCTGCAACACGTTTCATTATGGAAAAGTGATATGTCACCCATTTCTCTTAAGAGGCAGGGTGGTTTGTATTTAGGAAAATAAAAACCCAAGGCAGAAGCTATCAGAAAAAAAAGGATTCAAAATTAAACACAACTATCAAAAGTTACCGAGTATTAAAATAAAGTCAAACAAACAGAAACTGTTTGTACTACAGTGCACAAGAGGTTCAAGCACCTTCTAAAAGACACATCTCTCACTGTGCCAGGCACTTGGTCTAAGCAAGTTTCTCCCTGTGTCAGTTATGACAAAAAAGGGCACCAACCACATTTTATGTATCTTCTTGTTAGAACTAAAAAATGCAATTTATTTTTTAAAAAAATCCCATGATGCTCAGTATTTTACGCTTTGAGCGCTCCCAAATTGTAAAGGCTTTTGTTTTAAAAAACATGATTATCTGATCTATATTCAACACTGCCTTTCTCCAGTCTGTCCAACATGCTTTTCACTTCTACTGAACAGATCTTATATTTCCCCTTTTCAAATGCAGCATTTTATACACTCTTCATCTAACCAACACTTCGCTACATCAGATTCTCTCCAAGTACAAGTATGGTCTGAATGGCCAACTCCAGTAAACTTGGGAAAAGGGACTTCATTCTTCCTTAGTGCTAGCAGCCACTAGCGGCTTTTCAACAGGAATTCTGCATCTCACTTCTCTGTGCTCTTCCTTAAGAACCACAGTTGCACCTTGTTTGCCACCCAAATAAGAGAATTGCCCTATTTAAACTCTAAAATGGTTATCTTAAAACAGAGGAATTTTATATGCAAAAACTTCCTGAATGTGCACTTGATACTGGGACAAGCCAATGAAGGTTAAATTTCATTTCCCCCTGCCCCAAGAAAAACTTATAGCATCTGCCATAGCAGAGAGCTCCTGGTCTTATCAGATCAATATACATAGTTATTTGGTCATTTACATATGCAGGTTCAAGCATAATCAAGCTTCATTTTCTGTCGGAGAGGAGTTGGCCGTTACCATAGAGTCCGGCTTGCGAGTCATTCTATCCAGTTCTTCTTGAACATTCGTCAAAACAGTTTTTTGTCCTAAAAAAAGAGAAATGACTATTTTAGTACATGTATGCAAATAGCAGCCAGTTCTAAACATGCCCTTTCTGTCATGCTCTTGAAGTCCAAGATTCTAGCAACACAACAAACAGAATGGGATTATACAGACTAGGCTGACAGAATTCTCCATAGATCACAAGCTCAAGGTAATCTATTAGTTAAGCGATTTGACTGTGGCCTTAACCAAACCACCCACTGATTTCAATATGGTCTAGGCAGGACAGGCTAGTTTGCATGCAATGCTAAACCACGGTTTAGCACTAGGCAAGCAAGCCTCAACAAACGAAGTATCAGGACCATTCCTCCTCCTGTACAGTTTGGCAGAGTTTAATTTCACTTTAAAAACATCCCAACATAGTGTTACGTTTGAAATAGGGATCCTGGTTTAAATACAAACTCCTGTAAGTTTATAAAGCCAACTTCAAATCATGCATTGCGAAGCTGCTTTAGTGTTACATGTGAGCAGGCCCAGTAAGTTAATATGGGGAAGGGGGGACCCTCTACATTTGCTTTTAAAAAAATGTAATACCTGATTTTTTGGCTGTAGTCTGAACTCCTCCTGCACCAGGACTCCCAGGAGAACCAGTCTTTTTACTCAAGAGACTGTTGAAGAAGCTGGCCAGCACACCTTCACTTGCAGCATTATCTAAGTAAAATGGTGGGGAAAGTAGGATTGCCACAGATTAACAACCTTCTGACACCTTAAAAAAATACCCTAATTTTCAAATATGAAACAAAACGATCCAAAATATATATATATATATAAATGATTTAATCTCTAACACATATACTTCTCCCTTCCTGTTGGTCAAAGAGGTTCAGATGCAAAATATTATATGGTCTTATATTTATTCCTTCCCGCCCCCCCCCGCCAATTTGCTAGCTCTTCTGGGAATGTGATAACTGGCATTCACTCTTCCATAAAACATTTGGAGAGAGGGGAGCACTTCCTTGTTGGGTCTGAATTTGTTATATCTGCAATTAAAGGTTTCATCCTTAAAGGGAGACTAGAAATAATTTTAAATAAACAACAAATAAATAAATATTAAATCCCACATCCTCCATACCCAATCAAATTCAGAAGGGTATTCTGAGTTTGCTTGTTAGCCCTATAATTAATTGGACCACAGCGATGAACATTGTATTGATCTTTTTTTTTTATGGACATGAGTGTTAATTTATTATCTCCATTATTGATTAACTCTTGGCATTTGTAAACTGTAACAGCTGCCTCCTGAATATTATGCATAGATATTCAATACTATCAACTACATTTGTACTTGCCCTTCATCTAACAAGCTCGGAGTTACAGGGACAGGGCAGATTACATATAAAATAGATGTAAGTCTCAATGCATACTTTTAATAGTTGGATCTGGTTTCTTAACGGATGCTATTGGTGAAGCACTGGGGACATTAGCAGGGCCGGCCCTGCCCTGGGGTCTTGGAGATCCGGAAGGCCCTCGTGCAGGAGATTCCTAGACCATATAATGTAAGAATGAAATTAGCAACCAAGAATAAAATAAGCAAAAAAATTAACTACTGAAGCACAAACCAAGTATTTGTTTGCTCAGATATTTCCCAAATTCTAGTCAGTTTCTCTAACAATAAAAAATCATGGGGTTTGATGAAAGATATGGAAAAAATGGCACCAGTTTGCTTTTAGGGTTTCCACCAACTACATTTTTAGTTTCCATCAACTACATTTGTCCTCAGAATCAGTTCTCTCTCCTCCAGAGTATTTTCTTTCTTCAATGAGTTTCCCTTTTTAAGTGTTCAACCTCTTCCCCTCTTCCTCCTCCCTACTTGACTCAGTCTCTTGTGCCTCCTTCTCTAGTCAATTGCCCACATCACTTTGAGAACTCTGGAGCTTCCACTGGCAAAACCATCTCTTCACACACTGGACCAGAACAGCCAAACAATGTCAACGGTTGGAGATGTTTTAGGCATGACATTTTATGAACTGCGTGTCATGTTTCAAGGAGATTCTAAGCAATTGCTATAAAAAGGTTCAGTGTTTCAATCATTCAGCTCCTGAGACTTTTGACTTGTACTTTAAAATGCAAATGACTTTCCAACAAACAGATACTTACAGAAGCTCTTGTAGGTGTAGCTGGCTGTTTGGCAAGGTAAGACTGCAAAGAGAACAAACTTTCTGTAAATATACTAGGAAAAATTGTTCTGATGTTTAAATGCATGTAGTAAAGTTGTTCTCTTGTGAGCTTAAGGTTAACCTTACCATCTTTGACTCAGACATATTTATCACTAGAGGGCATCAGAGTTAAAGAGCAAAGGAGGTTACTTAACTGTAACTCGTTGAGACATGCTATGCAATCAACAGAGAGGGGGTCATGCCCACTAGTTTTAAGTCAGATTCAAGTGATTATCACTATGTATATAGTACAATCCGAAGCTACTCTAAAGTAATGGCTTACTACCCAAGAACAAGGGAATCCCAGTGCTGCAGGGCACAGAGTTCTCTTGCAGTTTCCTCATAGAACTGCAATTCCCAGCTTCTTTGGGAGAAAGCCAGGACAGTTAGTGCAGAGTAAAACTGCATAGTGTACATATAATACGTTTATAGCACGATAACTCATTTTGGTCATGGATAAAAATGTAAGAAGATGGTATCTCCAATCTAATGCTTCGCTCTCCAGTCCTTCTGTCCAAGCAGTAGGCTGCAAGTATCCTGCTATCCATAAATTGACTTCTGATCATTTTACAAGAGATGAAAACCTTTAAAATATTCCAAGCATTAGAGAAATTCCCCAATATCATGGCAAGCACATACTGATTTCATTTACTTACCTGCTGCTTCATAAGAAACACTTGTTCATCTTCTGCTGCAAGCTCTTTATCATGAACTAACTGATGAGGAGAGGGATAAAAGAATACAAAGCTTTCTTACAGATAGAAAATAATTATCCAAATTATAATGAAGTTATCTTGGAAGGTCCTCTATCTGTTAAATTAGGAACAGGCAACCTGGTGCCCTCCAGGTGTTTTGGACTGTTGCTCCCATTATCTGACCATTGACCATGAAGGTTGGGGCTTATAGGAGTTGTAGTCCAAAACATCTTCAAGACATTATTGCCTCTCTACCCCCCATACTAAGTCATCTCTCCAGTGCTTTAATGATTGTGGGAAATTACTATTCTCTTTGCTATCTGGCACATATTATGCAGTAGTCACCAGTGTGTATATGTGTGTGTACACACATGTATGTAAGAATTCTGCAGAAGGCAGACCCAGAGATATTTTTCTTCCTCGAGCAGAGATTTAGCACTGCACCTGACAAACCATGGAAGCTACAGGAAAGCAGGGAGCACAGGGGAGCTTCTAGGAAGGCGTCTCAGAAGCCCTGTTCAATGCCAGTGATGAATGAGTATCCTGAGCCAAAGATCCGTACACACACAACCATAACCGCCCAGAGAGCTTTGGCTATGGGGCAGTATATAACTGTAATAAATAAATAACAGGCTGCCATGCTTTATGTCTGCCTGCCTACTAAAGACATGTTGGAAAGTGCCTCTGACCCTGCCAAGGTCAAAAAAATTACAAACAAATCTTATCTGCAGACCAATGGGATTTTATGACTACTGCTCTGTAGGTGGAAGAATTTGGGGGGGGGGACACAGACAAGGACAGTTAAGTGCACAATTACTGCAAAATATTTATAGTCTCTGGCTTGGCTTGTTCTTTTGCATCATCTGTGACCAACTGCTGTGCCAGCAACAATATGGCACATTATGATTTAGATAGTACAAGAGCTGATCTACAAGAAGACTTTGGTTGGTTGAATGTATAGAATGGTCCTGACTAGAGATCATAAGCTACAACATGTATCTTCCTTATTCACCATGTTTTTCATCCTATAACACAACCCCAACACATTGCGGTGCTACACTGCAAAGCGTCTTCCCCTCTCATTTATATTAGGATTCAAAGAACTGCACTAATCCATTTTCCTCTTCCACTGTTGGTTAATTAGATCCAAGCCATTGTCTTTTGGTTTCTTCCCACACCAAAATACAACACATTATTATTATTATTATTTACCAGAGACAGAGAACTGCATTTCTTTTAAAAAACAACAACAACCCAAAAACCTGTGTACTACTCCAATGTGACTTCAGTAAGCCTGTCTCAGGGCAACCCTAAAGTACTGCAAGTGCGAAGAAAAGCACTCCTGGCTAGCAAAGAGTCAAAATTAGCGGCTTAGCTTCCTTACCATGATTCAGAATATAGAGTTCACTATAACAGTTACTAGCAGCCCTGCAAGCAGGATAAATAATATAGACTTCAAAGCTGTTGTACAAAGAAATATTGGAAATAAGACCTAAATGCTCAAAAAGGAGCAGGAAGAAGTTCCTTAGGAGGCAACCGGCACAGCAAGACAACGGAGGGAATAGGCAGGAACCCACTTTGGGCATGTGCATTGGGGCGGTGGGGGAGGGTTCCCACCAAAACAATCTTCAGCTATGGGAGTTTCCCAAATTAAAGCTCCACGCAGGTGCAGAGCCCATATGTGAGATGCACAGAGATCACAAAGAAGAAATAATGTGTACTTCAAAGCTGCTGTACCTTTCTTACAGGTGGTCTTACAATGAAGTCTTCATACGCATCTTCTGGCTTCACTGTTGTGAAGTTTTCATGGAGAATTGCAATTTTCTTTTCGTTGTCCCAGCCAGCAGGTCTACAGAAAGAAATACAATGCATGTGAATGCAAATTTTTCAAATGTACAGCGCCACAATGATCCGGACAACTTTTTTAAAAAATATTTGTTTAGCTTAGCTTTTGGCCACATTGAAGAAAAATACATAAAAGAGGTTATTATGCCATAGATTAAATGGAACACTCTTTATTCCACAAAAAAAAGACAAAACTCTCCTTAATAAAACAAAACCATACAAGAGGCATAAGGCTGTTTGCCTGACTGTGAAATGCAGGGAAGTAGAGATCAACAGCCCAATCATTTGAATCACCTTATGATCACCCACATATCAGCAGCAAATCCTGGAACCTGCAAATTCTGTCACCAAACTGCTGCCCTCCAGATGTTTGGGACTTCAATTCCCATCAGCCCCAGCTAGCATGTCCAATGCTTAGAAATACTGGGAGTTGTTGTCCAAGACATCTAGAGAGCATCAGGTTCCAGTACCCAGTCCTGGCTATATAATGAACATGTTTGATAACAAGTGATCAGTCAAGTTTGCACCTTAAAAAATGGAATGTGTGATGCTATCTTATACCTGCAGCAGTCTAGCCTGTGCCTAGAAAGCTGATATAAGCTGCTGCAACCTGCCACAAAACCATTGCTTCTTCTCTCACTGCCAGCACATACTAGCACCAGCTTCTATATGGCCCAAATATCCCAGAGGATGCCACCTGAAGCGACAGAAATGAACTCTGCTCCTGCTCGAGGAGCACGATCATTCTTGGATGGCACAGATGTGACACAGACATTTAGGGATGGAAAAACACCAGTGCAGCATACTTGAGAAATCATGGTGGCAACAGTGAAGGGAGACAACTGACTCTTTGTAGAACTTCACGTGAGATCTTACAACTCTGTGCTTCAGCAAAGCAGCTCCCACATATTTCTATCAAATCAATGAAGACTGACTTCTGGGTAACATGATTAGGATTACATTCTGCAAGTTTATTTATGCTACGAAAGTGGCTTCTATTCATTTGTCTTATCTCCAGCAAAATCCTAAAGTGACTTTGTAAGCCTTAATGGAAATGTACAAAAGAGCAGTGCCTTCTGCTTCAACTTACATGAAAACTGCGTCCTTTTCTACCACTAAGGCAGGTATGGTAAAGTGAAAGCCATATGTTTTATGTACAATGTATTTATACAACAAGTCAAGATTCTTTTCCTCCTTAACTGACGTATAGATCAAGGCTGCTCCATCTATTTATTTGTCTTAAGGAAAGCATTGAGTACAGTGTGTTATTAAGATAAATTGAAATTAATCTGCTAAATATGTAGTCACATTTTTTAAACAGAGCAAAGTTTTCAGAAAATAGTTTAATCGAAGTACTGTAGCAGAATGGGCCCAACATGTAACGTTTTAAAATGAAAAGGGCTGGACATTTCAATGTCCAATGAAAGACACGGGAGGGGAAGAACTTTAACTGGGAGATAATGACCTAACAATCAAATAGAGTACCTAAAAGTCAAAAATAAAGGCAGCAAACATGGCTAACAGTAACAGGCAATGTTTAAATATAAAGAGCAATTTCTATGTGATCTACACTATTCAATAACATTATTTATTACAAGCATATTAGTTTACACATTAGCATAAACAAATACTATTATAATTATTATTGTAATAATCCACTAATTGTACTTCCAGCACAATCCTATATACATCTATTTGAAAACAAGTTCCACTGAATTCAGTGTGAGTGTGGACAGCGCACCCACCTAGGATTAAACCTCAATGAAGAATGGACTTACTTCTGAGTCAATATGCATAGGACTGCACTGTTATTTCAAGGTATAGCAGATCTAGGATCAACTTGATTTATCATTCATTTAAGGCCTGCCAGAATGTTCATAGGCCAATATTGGAAAAAGAAAATACCACCACCATTAGGACAATGGGAAATGAAGTGTTGGTCTTTGCTGTTTAAAGCTTACATATTGGTACAATAAATGAAATATACTTAGAAGATGGAGATGATCCCTACCCGACTCCTCCAATAGTGAGGAAATAATAGACCTGGACTACATAACTGGGTTGAGATGATGGCATATTGAGTTTATATAAAGTAACATTTCTCAGTATGCACTTGTTTTCAACCTTTCATTTAAATTCAAGTAAGAAAAGGATACAGTGTAAGCAGAATCTACGAATGTGTGACTGTATGAAATCAAAGTGCTCTTCTCTGTAGTCATGTTCCTTTTCTAATACGCTCATTGCATCACACTGAAAAAGAAATACAAAGAAAAATTATGAGCTTTGAAAGCCTGAAGTGCAAAATATGCACAGGACACATCTAATTATGCATAAATAAATGTTAAAAACAAGCTTTGTTTGAGACCCTTAAGCGAAATACTTCACCACGTATCACCAAAGGTCGACAGGCAAAAAGCATCTTTTCTTAAAACATCATAAAAGCATGCATCTGAGTTTGCTAGCATCACATACTTCAAGAGACTTTGTCTTTGAAGCAAACTCAAAAGGTATTTTAATTTGCATCTTCACGCTCCAGAACAACAAGGTTACCTCCAATCTGTCACTCTTAAAAGTTTTGGACTCTGTGTGTGTGTTTGAATGTAAAATTAGAAACTGAGATATCCTGTACTCTGAATTTGACTTGGAAACATTTTACAGATTTGTAAATTAGGATGACAAGAAAGGGAAAAGAGAAACCTGAAGAAAAAGGAAAGAGATTGTGCTCAACACTCTTCCTGGACATGCTTTTTAAAATCCAAATGATTCCATACAAATACAGGTCTTGACAACTAAACCCTTTATAATTGTTAAAACTCACAACCTATCTTTGGGAAGTGGAAAGATGAGGAAAGCAAGAACTGCTTCTCTGAAATAAAAACATCCAGCTACTTGGAAAGGTTACTTCCAACCACTTTGCCAGAAAAACAGGTCCCACTCCATTTCTGTGAAGGTCTAATTAATCATGGAATTTTGCTTTCAAGTTAAAACAAAGTGCACCACAACAACAAAAGTCTGCCTAGAGTTGCCAGTGAATGAGAGGTCAAGCTCACCTTTGTACAAACTACTATCACAGGGATCCCAAGGTTGTGAGTCAGGACATTATCGCCAAGTGGTAGAGTAACATTTTCATCGTCTTGCCCTGAGGGACCTCTTCTCTGTGGTGACCCCTGATAGCCTTCTTCGGGTTCTACATATTCTTGAAAAGCCTTCACAACTATGGGAAAAAATATTTTTACATCTAATAAAATGCTTTTAAGTTATGAAAAATGGGTATCTTTGAGGTTACAGGAAGAATAAAAATAAGGAACATAGAACGAGAGATACAGAACTATAACCTAAAAGAAGCTACTGCAAATAAGTTTGAACAGATGTTCAGGCAAAGATTTTAAAGGTGATTTCATATGCTTCACCTGTTATCCCACTTTATGTTCAACGTGTACTTTGTTTTTTAAAATATACAGCCACACCCACGGTCTTAGTATTCTTTAAGGGGTTTCAGTTCAGTGTTCAAACACTATTTGCGTATTTCTTCATTTGAAACCTCAATACTGCAGCATTTTAGAGCTTCAGAAATAACCTGATAAGAACAGAGGAACCTGCCTCATACCAAAGCAGACCACTGGTTGATCCAGGCCATTTCTGTCAACACTGACTGGCAGCAGCTCTCCAGGGTTTCAGACAGGAGTTTTCCAGCCCTACTTGGAGATGCTGGGGGTTGAACCTGGGAGCTTCTGAATGCACAGCATGTTATCATCTGCTGAGCTTCAGCCTTTCCCTAAACATAGATTTCTATTAAACACCCCAGTGTAGCAGGTCAGCCTCGGAGACTTCCCAATCCACAAGCAGAAGTAAGACAGGGCAAGTGCTGGGATTCTTTGCGTTGCTGCTACTCCCTCTCCTCTCCCTTCCATGATCCACAAGGAAGCCGAGCAGAGCAGAGCAAAGCTAAAGCCATCAGTGAGGTTGAGGCATGGCTACACTTCCCAGAGCAACGCTTACCCTCCCCTGTTGAGGAAAACCAGGGAATGTGACTGAAAGCCTGACCCGTGGATTAGGAGTGGGGCAGTCCTTCTTGTACAGGGTAACAAGAAATGTCCAATGGCATCTGTCATGCGTGCTAGAAAAGGATGGTGCCTGAGCCAAGGAACCAATATTCTTCCCATGCCTGCAGCAATAGGAGACACTGAAACTCAGTGAACAAGAGAAGCCAAGGGACCCTGACTACCTCTGGGTTAAGCTTTCATGAACGATATTTCTAGGGCTTATGTATGTCCCACATGTCTGAAGAACTTCAAGCGAGTAGCACCCTCACAGAAATGCCTCCCTCTCACATGACATGAGACAGTAGGAATTTTTTTTCACTCTAAGCAGCAAGCTTATTGACTTACTCTTGTTCAGGGAATTGGCAGTTTGCAATAACCCAGAACAATACCCAACATAAAATATCAGTGCAAGCTTACCTAGCCTGCAATAATAATTACCACCACTACCCAAAAAAAGCAGACGGTCCTGGCAGACTTTAGTCACTGAAATCCATTTACATGGATTTTTAGCTCAACCTAATCCTGAAGGCTGCACAGGGCCAAGTCATTTGTTTTCAGCTACTATAAGCATCTGCCTACCATAATAAAACGCAGCCTTAGAGGAGCACACTGTCTATTACATACTATAGAGGATAATAAGGCGCCACACATCTCAGAATTCTGGACAGGCAGGAAACCTATAATGGACGCAACATTTTAAGCCACACACACAATGGCAAACCCTACATTTGTACAAAGTGATATTGGAAATTATGCAACCCCTGTGCTCCTCTCACTTCCCCATCAGTATCTGTCCCGCTCTGGATCTGTCTGCTGTTTTCTACTCTCGTTCTAGCAGTGGCTGCTGCCAATGCTACAGCTGAACAAAGCCAACCTTCCTTCTGAAGGAAGGGGCTTAAAGTGCTCTGCATGGGAGAGGTCCATCTTCATATGTTCTCCTCCATGCACAACTCAACACCCTGCACTGTTTTCTCTGTGTCAGTAGCCAAAGAAGAATACACAAAACCAGTCATGGGATGCCAAGTTGCTCCATCTCTAAATCGCTGAGCCCCCTTTGACATTTAAAGAGATGTTTTTGAGAAGAGTCTCTTGTAGACAACTGCGGCATGAAAAACCCAAAGCCTTCCCTTCGGGTGATTTTTTCCTTATGCTACCCTAAGCTGCTGCTTTAGCCAATTCAACAAATCCTTCTATGGGGAGAAAGCACAGCACTAGCTATGCTCTGCCTCTTGCATTTTTTCAAACGTTTACTTGGCAGCTTCCATTTCAGCAGAGGTATGGCCACAACAAACGCTGCATAAAATATTGCAGCCAGGGAGACAGAAGAATGGCCATGTACTTTACTGAATTCCAGGAGCACTTTTGGTCACAATAGATATGGGCTCATGGTTGATCTCACAAGAAACAGAATGATGTCATCCCCAACACAAACACACTTCGTAATGAAGAAAGGGATCCTTTATCCACTGAATTTGAGATTACTGCTTGTCTTGATAAAGCCACATGACACAGCTTTGAAAAGCGTCAGTTTTTTGTACCACCATTTAAAAATTAGCAATGTGAGATTAAGGCCAGAGATACATGAAGCAATGGGAGATTTATGCCAAATTGTACTTGACAAAGAAGAAAGTATCAAAATATTTGGAAAAGGTATTCTGAAAAAACATTTATTTTGCTATTATATGGAGTTACTGTGTTTCCAGAGCTATCGCAAAGGGAAGAGTTGTTCTCCAAGTCCCAGGAATAAGTCCAAGAATGTCCCATGCAAGAACACAGAGACACTGGACCCCTTAACACAGGGAAGCTAATACTGCAAGAAGTGTGTTGGTTTCACAATGACCATATTTAAGTTGAGCCTTTTTCTGGGATTCAGCAAAATAAACTGCCATTGCACAACTTTTTGGACTCTAACAAATTTTAATGATGCTCCATCATCACACTTTTTTTCTTTCTACTACAGCAACCCTAATGATAATCACCATGCTAGTCAATAATGCAGAAGAGAAGAGTTACTTGAAAATGTTGCTGCTACCTTAGATTATCTACACTGCATAATAGAATACCTGTCTTACCTCCATAGCACCAAATATATACCCTAGATAAGGTCTCCCCCACGATAACGCTCAGGCTGCTATCCCAGTGCAAGCACCATTCAATTCAATGAAGCTTATACCAGAGCAGCTTTCTGAGGACTGGAACGTCATCATCATACTCTTGAAATCGTTCATATGGGACTGCCAAGAAATGCAATAGTCAAGTGATATTAGAAGTAAACTGGAGCTTCCTTTATTTTACCGTGTTAAACTTCCCTTCCCCCACCATTAGCCAAATACAGTAAACAGCAGATGAAAAACAATCTGAAAAGGACTAAAACATCAACTGACTTGAAAGACATGACAGACAGAATTTGGTTATTAGTTCATTCCACATGAACCAGAATACACTTTCTGGACCTGTGTGGGCAAAACTCAAGACAATGGTGGAGCAGCAATTACATTTTGTAGATGTCCAAATAGCTGCAGGAACAGAGAAGCAGGCCAACAGAAAAGTGACATTTTCCAGTGCACCCAAGGCCATTGAGGTCAGGATTGCATGCGGTAAAACAACAGGGGGAAATATGGGCTGAGACCACCACTTGCTCTTCTCACATGTAGAATAGTTCGTGTTAAGTTCATTTGCTGGGCGGGAACTCCACTATGTGATAAAACTCGGGAAGTGTGTGCTCTCAGTGGGGTTTTCCAAAGGATGAGACTAACTGCTGGAGAAGAAGGGCCTGGTAGTTACTAACCAAGATGTCCGGGGAATAGGTTTATTCTCAAGGGTGTCCACCTTGTTTCCCGAGTACAACCGAGGCTGTTCAGCCTGAAGACATTTCAGTGGAGCTTGCAGAGTCTGTCAAAGTCCCCCAGTGGAACTAATGAAACTCTGCAGAAGCAGATTTTGTTCAGGTTACAGAAAGCCAGGCAATGCAAGTGCACGGGTACTTTTAATGTCACAGACATCAACTCATCCTAGAGTCAAGGCAGTGGTGGCAATTGGAAAACCAGGAAAACTGGGGTGAGGGCCTGGACTGTCACTGTCATCCGCACATACTCCATGCCTCTCTTTGGCTCCAATTGAAAAAAAAACCAGTGTTGACTGCATCTCAGCCTCATTATGGGAAGCACTTACCGAGATACTTAATAAAACTCCAGGATAACCAACCTTTTTGCCAGAGATTTCTCATAGCTACTTAGCAACATGAACTCTTGAAGACTTCTGTAAGTCATACAGCAACTAAGCCAGTTCCTTGGACAGCCCTCAGTATGCCTTTGTTCCCAAACCTATCAGTGTTGACCAATACTATACCAAAGTACGGATTAAACTATACTATTCCAAAGTTACCATACCTCTCTCTAAGTATAAGAAATAGATATTTGATAAGATTGTTTACGAGTCTTGGAATTCTCAAGATAAGAGATTTTTCATTGAATAAGTACTGAATACATGCCCACAGCCACAAGGTCCACATAACTAGCAATACATTCGTGCAAGAAGCCAAGATATCCAACCAGAAGTCACGACAATACAATGCTGGGTTAGAAAGACCAATGGTCTCACTCAGTATAAGTCAGCTATACATTTAGGGTGTAACCTTATACATGCTTTTATCTAAACATGCATAGTACTGATTGTGCCTTTAAACATTTTAGTATTATTGTGTTTTATCATTTTAATCCCTGCAATGTTTATTATCCTAGTCTCTGCAGGGAGATGTTGTATTTTATACCGTGTTGGCACATTTATTCGTTTCAGATTGTGATTTTATGTGTATTTTCATCATTATTGTAAAACACCTAGAAAAAATATTTTATGAGGCATTTAGAAAATATATAAAGAAAAATAAACACTATGTGAGCCCTCCTCTCAGTAAGTTGTGCACAGATGGGGGTGGGGGGAGTCTTGCATTACTTACATTGCTGTTCCATATCTCTGATGTCTTCGGGGGGGATTTTCAGCTTATCAATATGCTCACGCAAGACGCTCGCCCATTTTTGTAAGCACTCCATAATAGTCCACGGCCTAGACATATCTGCCGCAAAGATGACGACGGTCTCCTGCAATGATTCTGCTGAAACAGCAAACTTCAAGAGACCTTTGTGGTACAAGTCCCCATCAAGAATCCAGACATTACAGCGGGTCTGATCTGAAAAAAGGAAGACGTCTTTTGCAAAGGTAGTCATATTTTTAATGTATATAGCTACATCTATGTACCTGGCACTTTACAAAGAATGAGAGAACAGGTCGCTACCCAAAGGCGGTGTGTGTGTGTGTGTGTGTGTGTGTGTTACAATCTAGAATTCAACACAAGGGAGACAGGAAGAAAATGCAGAGCTAAATAAGGGAAACATGTCAGTATTGCTCTTACAAATATCTAGTCTTTGCTACAGTAAGGCAATGTTCTCCAACTTGGTGCCCTCCAAGTATGCTGGAATGCAACTCCCACCATTCTCAGCCAGCTTAGGAATGATGTGAGTTGCATTCAAACATATCTGAAGGCTTTGCAGAAAAGGTGGGTTTTGAGGAGAAATCGGAAGGAAATAAGACAAGCGGACTCATGAAGAGGTCATGAGAGGCAGTTCTAGGAATAAAGGGCAGCAAGGAAGAAAGGGCAAAGCCATCAGGGAGCAGGAGGCCTTAGGATGGCTTAGAGTGGTGAAGGTGGGTGAGCAAAGGTTGGAATATTAGAGCAGAGAGGTAAGTGGGGAGGAAAAACAGCCATGGAGGGTTTTGAGGCAAGGATGGAAACCTTGTGCAGCATACAGGAGTGGACAGGAAACCAGTACAGGGATTTTAAAGTGGGGTGTAAGATGGCCACAGCAAAATTAGAGATGAATAATTTTAGCAGCAGAGGAGGATAGGTATGAGCACATCACGGTATAACAACAGAAGACCAAAGAGAAGATTGCCGTAATCAAGGAGAGAGATAACCAGGGTGTGGACCAGAATTTTTACTGAGGACAAAAAGGAAATATCATATTTTGGTATTGGGAGAAATTATATGATTTGGCAATGACTAGAGTATAGAGGGCATAAAAGGCAGAGGAATCAGAGAAAGCCAAGCCTTCTTGGCATAAATAGCGGTATTAAGTGAGGAGAGAAGACAGGTGGATAACTTACTATCTTCCACATGAATTACTACTACCCACATGTTTAGAAAAACATACTGAAGATCTACAAGACCATACGGATGCACATATAAAATCTCAGGTTATTACTGGAGGATTTGTATACTTCCATAGTTGCAAGCAACACTTCAGTCTGATTTGATATGTGAATGTGAGGAGACAACTGAAAGCAAGACCTAAAGTCTCTGCCCTGGGTAAAACTAGACCTCCTTTTATTCATGTATTAGTAGAGGAGCTCCTTCCTTATAAACAGTCAACATTTCTAATCTAATATGTTTTCTCCAGCACCACCTTTGAATATACATTAAACTTTCAGCCTGTCCCCTTCCCGGGGGGGCGGGGGGACGACGCATAAAAGAGAGTAGAAGAGGAATCTCAGAAAAAGAAAATGAAAAATCAAACAGTGGACAAGCATCAGCAAAATCCATAATGACAGCGAACTACTCGATGCATATAATATCCTAGACAACCGTGCAACAAGAGCCTGGAAAACACTAGGGATTCTTACATCTTCCCTTTGACAAATCTTATCTACGTTTCAACGTATTAGAACAAATTGATGCAATTACAGCTGCAAGTCCTATATAAACTTACATAGGACTAATCTCCACTGAATATTGAGATTTCCATGCGAACATGCAAAGGATGAAGCTGTAAGATGATATTAGCAGCCAGCTATAGCTGTGAGAATGGACAAATCTTTTTTAAGCGAAAGGAATACAGATACAGCAAATACTTTACCATCTCTGTCTTCATCATGGATATTTAAGTACAGGTATTCCAGGCCTCTTCCTTTCTTGCCGTGTTCTGCTCCTTGTATTTTAGTCATTAGTGTTGTTTTGCCTGAGCCATCATCACCTGCCAATAGGTTTGCAGGGCAGAAAAGAAACATCAAGAAGCTCACCTTTTACAGGAAACACAGTCATGTCATTCAGCTGAGAATTTAAGCGAACCTTTGCGGGTTCTGGAGAAGCAGCTCACTTGTTCTGTCATTTTATAGGGCAGCAAATAAAACAGCAGCCTCTTTATAAGTCAGGCAGTCGCTCTGAATCTCACTCACACATACGCACACACCCAGTTTTTATCATCATCATAAACATTAGTAAGCTGCATTGTGAACTATTTATCTTTCATTTTACTTCACAAAAAGGTCACATCTGCATTTTTAATGTTTTAAAGAGATTTCATTAAGCAAAAAGCTGCATCATAAAGTTCAAGGTACCTTGTCAGCGCGAAAGATACAAAACCAACTTAAGCCTAGGTAAAATTATATTAAGTGTCTCAGGCTTTCAACCAGATTAAATGGCTCTTTTTCTTCACTTAAAACTTGCTTTAAAAAAAAAAAGTTAGATCTCAGTATGACTGTGAAACCAACAGCTTCCCAGTACTCCACACAAATACTTACCAAAGACAAGAATATTTTTGCCCAAGGGTAATTTAGACCTGGATCGGGTGGACACCTCACTCAATATTGAAAACCTGCATAAAACAAAATCCCTTAATAGTTTGATTGCAGATAACACAAATCAAATGAAACAAGACAACTGACAGAGGTAGAGATGTGAAGGACCAGGGAAAAAATGAGGCAGGGAGAGCAACAATGACGACATTTTTCTTTTTTTCCCCAGGCCTTCACGTCTCTTTGTGCAGGAGAGGTTTATGTATACCCTTGACTGAGTAAGTAAGAATTAATGATGTTTTAGTTAATATATTTCAATTATTGTAGGTCACTCTTTTTAAGAAGAACCTAACTAATACGGGCATCCAAATTTAATGCAAATATATTCATAACATCGAACTGAAACCATGGACTTTTATCAGACAAATCGAGTTAAAACCTGCTTTTTATGTAAAAGAACTAAAGAAGTAACCCAGCATTATAAATATGACCCAAATATGAAAAGCTTCCTATTGACAAGTCATTTCATGTGTAAGACTCAGAAGAAACATCCTTTCTCTCATCAGGATCATCCACTGACTCCATCTGGGTAATAAATTTTATGCCCTGTATCTACCTAAGCTCTGCAGTATGTTCAATTCTTAAATTTAAAGCTTATGACTCTACTAACCAAACAAGGATATTTACTTTTGATCTTATGGAAAACACTGCTCTGCCCAGTAACTACTAGCTTTTACTGGAAAGTTCTTAGTCTCTAAATAAGCAATCTTGCTTAATTTCCCTGCATGGGTACTCAGGACCAAATAGAAAACTACTGATTTCACAGTCCAGCACTGACACCCACGTCTAAACAAATATAGTTCTACAGTGCAAAAGAGATGGGAGCAGGATGACCAGAGATTTTAAATTAGGTTCCTAGGTAGCATACATAGAGGCTTTATTTAGTTGCACAAACCAATTACTAGGTACGCTTGTTCAGAAAATTTACAACCTGGGAAACTTTATTTAAACCAGCTATTTAAATTGGATTGACTTAAAACTGGTTCACTAATTTTCATGTTTAAGACCCCAGATCGGTGCATTCCAGATGTGCTGGGAAACCACTCCCACCATGGCCAATGGGAGTTTTAGTCCAACACATCTGGAGAGCACCAAGTTGGGAAAGGCTGATGTAGAAGAACTATAAATATATTGGATCTAGAAAAACCAAAGACACTTCAACTGTTTTAAAGGACGTTTCCTATGCAGCAGAGCAATAACATTCAGTAGCAAAGTAGTTTTTGGAAACCTGATCTTATGAAATTCTGCTACTCTGAGGTGAGCGGAAGTTTTCACTGGTAATTGTTCTGTATTACTTAGCTGCAATGGTGTATTTTTAAGCCTATTAGGGTACAATCCTATGCATGTTTAGTCCAAAAACAGTTCTACAACTCCCAGTATCCCCCAGCCAACATGAGGACTTTTTTCTGTCTATACATGCATAAGATTGCATCCTTAGTCTGTTGTTCTACCATGACAACTACTTTGCTTCATAAAGTGAATAATTAAAAAAAGAAAAGAAATACACAATATACTTTCACACTTCATATCATATCACTTTAAGTAAATTTGTGTGAAGCCTTCTTGTTCTGCAGGATTTAAAAATGCCTTCAAGAAAAGCAAGAATATCCAACATCATTTTGAAGGGAATTTTCAACATATTCCCAAATTGTGGTTTATTTCTGGCAATGTGTCAACAAATCAGTCTCCACTAGAATGCAAACACAGACACTCAAGGGTAACAGATGCTCAAATCCCTAACCATTTAAACCTCATTAGCAAGGTGCACATTAACCCTTCTTTTACCCTCTCTTAAATCCTACTGATGGCTTTTGCTCAAATTCTAGATCTCCTTCTAGATCACATATATGGACCTGGAATATCCTTTTTTGGCCAGATTACCATGCATCACCAAATTCTGAGACAAAGCATCTACGGTTTCATTAGCTGCTGAAGAACAAAGTTGTTCTAGAAAGAGATAGTGACACATGAGAGGTCCTTAGATTCCACACATATAGCCAAATACCATAAAGGTAGCAGCCTTAATAGTACCGTATTTGAGCAGAATCCAATGGGGCGCTTATGCCCCCACCAATTCCTTTCCACCCTGTTGATTCCCTTCCGCAAGCTGTGGATCCCGTGGCGCCAACTGCATTGCACAAGCAGGACTCACTGTTTATGCAAGCAAGATTTAGCATTTCCTAGGGAAAGCCTAGAAATTAGCAGAAATGTTCATTTCTGGAAGGAGACGGATCATTGCGGCTCCCTTACGTAAACTCTTCTCACCTGTCTCTTTCTAGAAACAAATGTTTCTGCTGTTTTTTATTACCCCAGAAGCACTAAATCACTGTTCAGGAAGTAGTGGAGGCCGTGCAGTGGGGCATAAGTGCCCTGTTGGATTCTGCCCTCTGTTTTTATTGATAAAATATACCCCTCTTCTCAGGAACCAGTCAGGGGAACTGTAATGCTACCTGACACACAATAGTAAAATTACCCCAGAGATACTGCTTTCAGATCCTCCCCAATGCAAGAGGTAGCACCCAAAAAGGTAACGCTCCGATCTTGTAAATAGTCTCTCTGTATATCACAGTATAACTAAGCTAACTATTCGTATAAGCTCCCAAGAAGAGTTATAAACGATTCCCCAAAATAGTTGCTGATGAGAACAACACCAAAACATGGACAAGAATAAAGTGACCACCAGAGAAGAGCAGAATTTCTTGTAGCACAAGTTGAGGACCAGTCCTACAACTTGATTCTGTAGGACGCATGATATACAGCAAAAAGATTGGATGCAAAAGTTGCTGAACTAGAGAGAATGTTTGAAAAATAAATTGATCAATTCAGGATATGGTTTTTACAGACATGCTCATCTTACTAAGCTACTTCACAATGAGGGTAAAGCATTTCAAATCTATTTGCAAAGGCATTTTCTCCTGCAGAATAGTTGTGTTTGTTATTTGTGTCCTGTTATTCTATTAAAACAACCACCAAATAGTTTACACTAAAAGGAGAGAATATCATAATTTAGCTCCTGAAATAAATAGGGATGCCAATGGTTGACACTTCAAAGTTTAGCCACGGCAAAGAGTCATACCAGCAACTCCCCATGGATCGAAATATTCCCCTCAGTTTAAAGAGAGGAGTCTAGCTAGAGAATATACTGCTGTTTTAAATATACTAATAGAGTAAGGGGAGGGACAGAAAGAAAATAGATTCAATAAATGTGAATCCGAATCTATCATAAAAATTTCACTTTTCTAAAACACCATCATGCAAACACTTGAGCAGACAGCGTAACTTGAGCACAACTAAGCTCCAGGGAGGAATGATACAGCGCAGGGATTAGGTTTCTGCTGCATTCACTCTGACAACACTGCTCCTCTAGTCATGTCTGCATAGAGATGCAGAGCCCGTCATTTTGTCTCGCTAATTTTCCTAACAACCCTGGCTGCTGGTTAAGACAAGATTAGGGCTGCCAGCATCACATTCTGGGAGAAAGAGCGAGAAGGCCCTGTGGGTACACTTCATCCTGGGGGAGGCTTTTGCTCCACAATGCTTGAATGAGAGGAGGGAGGAGCATAGATGATGCCACTTCTTGGTAAGGATGTCACGGGCCCTCGTTGCAGCTCCCTGGCTTCTGAGTCCACAGAGCACAAATATGCACATCTACGTACTTGCAAAACGAGAAAGAAGGAGAACCAATCCCTCCTCGCGCCCCCAGCCCTTCCTTATGCTTCAGCGCCCCTCCCAATGCCGGAGAAAGCCAAGGCTGCTCTCCTTTCCAACTGTTATATAGGAACCATACGCGAAGAGCTACATGGGGGGTTGTGAGGGGGTCGCCGCCAACGGCTTTTCTCCCCCACGACCCCTGCTCATCGCTGACAGTGGCTACTACCAGGAGCAGGGAGGCTCCGAGCCCACCCGGTTAAGGCGAATCCCCACCAGGAAGGACAAGGTGCAACACCCCCCCACCCATCCACCCCCCACCCATCCCAACGAAGACCAGCACGGCGGCCAGTCCAGAGCCCCCGCTGTGGCCCGGCCCAGCCCGGCTGGGCTCCTCACCAGAGGCTCTGCCCTTCCTCCTCCTCGCTGGGGAAGTCGGCAGCCACAGGCCCGTCCGGCCCCAGCAGCTTCTTCTCCGCCAGCACCGGCGCCATCTTGCCAACGGCAGCCACCACAAAGAGTGACCTCATCCGCCCAGGCGCCGCCGCGAGGACCCCGCCTTCCCCGCACGCTCGAGCAAGGACCTCGCTCGCCCCGGCCGCTGCCCGGCCGCCGTCGCCGCCTTGGAACCCTTTTCCCCGCGCCGAGTTCTTGTTGGCACGTTCGTTCCCTCCGGCACCGGCTTCTGTCAGGCGGAAAGCGGATCTTTCAAGGCGGCATTGCGGTCCCACACGAGGATGAGCGGGTCCGTCTAGTCAGGCAGCGTGCAGGACAACTAATATAGCGGTAGCCTATTCTGAACGATGAGTTCAAGATTTTAGGGGCCGCCGCCCAGTGTTTGCGCGAAACAGCGACTCCTATTGCCGATGAGGGACATTGCAGGTTGTTGGCTACGCCCAGAGTTTGTAAGCGAACGTGGCGCGGTTGTTGGGACAAAATTGCTTGCGAGTTTACACACAATTACGAGTTTAACATCATCGCTCCACTCGTATCAGGACTGGAGTAGTAGGATAGAGCACGGTACCGTCATAAACCAGAGGTTGCGCCGAAGGTAGAATGCGAAAAGCAAGCCGTTCAGAATAACATCTTTTTACAAGCTTGAATTCGCACGACGGTGGTAAACTATGGCCTTAGCTAGATCTAAGGTTTATCCCCGGATCGTCCCTGCCTGCTCCCGGGATATCCTGTGTGTCATTTACATGAATGACCCCAGAACAATCCCAAGATAAACCTTAGGTCTAGCTAAGGTCTAAGTTTCAAAGTTGTCGTTTTAAAACGTCCATGGTTTGCAGATTCATTCATTTGATGCAATGGTTTAGAACTCAGGGTGACCTTTCCGTTCCAGTAAGGTGGTCAAATATCTTCTTTTACAGCTCCCTGCCCACTTTTTGAAAGCTATAACGTCCATGTCAAAACGAAAAACAGGGAACTTATTTATTTATTACAGTTTTATACTGCCCAATAGCTGAAACTCTCTAGGCGGTTCGCAAAAATTAAAACCACGAAAAGCATAATAAAAGTTGGCCATCCAGAGTTAGCACCTGGACAGCGGACTGAACAGGATGATGCTTAAGTTGGTTACTAGTTCCCAAATCCTTATTTGCAGAAAACTTCGTAAGAAAGCTCAAACATTAAACTTAAGGCCCTACACCTCCACACTAAGCGTAGGACTGCACCATATCATATATCTGTGATATAAGCAATGGTTGTATTTAACCAAAATCGTTTTCCTGCAATGCACATTAATGTGTGAAAATACCAATAACTAATTCTCCAAATAAAAAAAATGAAGGTAGGAACCCCACAATAAGCTTCGAACTACCCTAATTGATACATTTACACATCCAGGAGAGTGCCCTCTGCCGGAGGGCACTGAATTGCATCTGACCAAAAGCTTTCTCTTTGTGCAGAACACTCCCAAGCATGGCATACTATGCCAGTTGTACCCAAAATAGGTTGAAAAGAATAAGGAACTGGGACATGCACACGTCCAGGAGAGTGCCCTCTACCAGAAGGCATGTGGCCCAGTCTGTCCCAAAGCTTTCTGTATATTCATAGAACTCTCAAATTGCTGTATCCACAGCAATAATAGCAAAAATAAATAGCAAAGAATAAGGTAGTGATGTGCACCCCACAAGCAACTTTGGACCATCCCAAATCATGCACCCCACATGTCTAGGAGAGTGGCCTCTACAAGAGGTCACTGTCTTGTCCAGACCCAAGCTTTCACAGGGCTCTATCAAGCATGCCATCCTATGCCAATTATAGCAAAAATAAAACCCAAGCACATAGAAAAGAGCGGGCTCTGCACACCACAATAAGCTATGGGCTAACTCAATGAATCTGGTATAGGGTACTTGCCTGCATGTGTGGGTGTATTTATTTATTTATTAATAAATACATTTATTATTTATACATTTATTAAATGTATATACCGCCCCATAGCCGAAGCTCTCTGGGCAGTTTACAAAAAACCCGCTACTGCTACAGCTACTGCTTTGTGGTAGCTGTAGTAAAGGCGGTGTCATGCAGACACAGCGCAAGAGCACTCTGCACTGCAATATTTTGTTGTAGGGCCTCGCTTGTGTCACAGAATACCAGTTGCCGAGGAGCAACAGCAGAAGAGGACTACTGCCTTCATCATTTGCTAGTGGGCTTCCCAGATAAATCTGACTGGCTATTGTGGGGAGCATGGTCAGATCCTGTAGGATTCTTTTGCCTCAATATGACTGGAAGTCAACGGGAACCAACAGAAAATTGTGCAGACACAGACCAAAAGGGCTGTTTGAATAGTTCCTAATGTATAGATAAAAGATATAACTCCTATATGAAGTAATATAGCAAAGTTGTTAGTGCCTGGGAAGAGACAATGACTGAGTTTTGTAACGCAACATATATCCTTCAGGCCTTGTAAGAGGAGCCTCAAAGATTATATTTATCCCAGAAAGAGAAAATCTCTTTGTAAGGAAGGGAAAAAAGCATGCATACTATCTTGTGAAGTACAACACTAGAATTTATTTAACTGCCAATAAACACACTGGCTGCACAATGTATGCGTACACATATTGATCCTTAAATATGTGACAAAATAAACTGTTATTATACCAAACATTTCTCCCTGCGCTTAGGTTAACTCCATGTCGGAAAAACATCATATATTAAGTGTCCTGGATATGCACAAAATATTTCAGTTCATCTGAAGAATCAAGCCTTGAGAAACGGGGAATAAAAGAATTTGGCTGTACTATGCAATAGTAACAGAGGATAAATGAAAAAGAAAATAATTATAGCTCACATGCTTTTGTTGGATGAATATAAATGTACACAATGTATATTTAAAGTACAATAAACTTTAGCAATAACATTTGTTTATTCATCTGTGTAATATTTTCATATTGATTTTTATGAATGCTTATATTCAAAGCAAGTCAAACACTAAGAAAAAGTAAATGTTTTCTTATTAACTTCCTTGAAGAACAGTGATATTACTGTTATACATTATCAACATGCATTGCATCATATCATTGTGAAAATACCATTCAAAATTAAATGTTGCTGCCTGAAAGAGCCTATAGCACACACACAATCCTCAAATAGAAAGGGAGTATTCTGTATAGATTAATATCAACATTATACATTTTAAACAAAATCCTGTTTGTATGATAAATCAGATTTTTATGTCATATTTTTGTTCTTTTCGTTCTTCTGTAAGACAGAAAATGCAAAGACAAGACAAACTTCAGTGTACTGGCACACAGAAATGTATCAAGCTATGGTTTATGGCCTCAGGTAGGGCTGTAGGCTGGATAATCAGGTACGGAAAGACAGGTCCAACACTTATAACTTGTTCCCCACCGTTCTGACCCTTCTTCCAGCTATAGTAATGTAAGAGTTGCCCTACCAACACAGTTGTTCAATGCCATCCATTATCCATGATTTGATTATGGAACCAGCTCCAACATTGCATTATACGAGATCTTCAACGGTTAAACTTTTCCTTCAATGGTGGAGGCTATTCACTAGTGGGCTACTTTTCTCACATATTTCAGAGGGACACCTATGCAAATGTTTACATGCTTAATCCCTTTCACTGGAAGGAGCTACCCCTAGTTTCAGTTGTGCCTGCTTTGAAACAATAGTGTTTTACAGAGTTCCAGGCTCTGTAAACTTTTTTTCTGTTATACTAGCAGCCAGATCCAATATTTGTTTACCTCACAGTTTCTGACCCTGATGAGTGAAGCTTCTGCCATATGTCAGCTGTATGCCCCATATTTATTTATTTATTTATTACCCACTGATTTCTCTGGTCAATGTAAAATATATTTTCAAAATAAAACACACTTGATAAAGCAATGAATAAAAACAGCACATAATAAAACCAGGAGAAAATCACTATAGCACATGAAATAAAAGTAAAATCAGCAGCAATAAAAGTGCAGTGATCTGAAAGCACTAAAACTAGTTCTTAAAGGTCTTCACCTGGGGGGAATCCGCACATCATTCTCGAGGCGCTTCCATCCGCCCCCAGTGCACCCCGAAAACGATTGTGTAACTTGCCTGTAAAAGAGCCGAGGAAGAAGCATCCTTGCGCGGCCGCGGCGGCAAGGTTGCTTCTTCCTCGGCTCTTTTACAGGCAAGTTACACGATCGTTTTCGGGGTGCACTGGGGGCGGATGGAAGCGCCCTGAGAACGACGTGCGGATTCCCCCCTAGTGCCAACAAGGTCATAATGTAGGCATCAGATGGACCTCTCTGGGATGGGCATTCCAAAGATAGTGCCATCACTGAAAAGGCCCTCTCTCTTGCAGTCACCCACTTCACCTCATTTGGTGGGGGCACTTGGAGAAGAGTGGCAGGTGATGAGCCCAGCTACCTTAGATGATCATATGTCAGCTGTATTCCCCATAGAGGAGAAAATCAGAACTGGCTACAAAGAGGAGCAGATCTCCCAGGCTAATGCTGTCAAGAAGGTATTCCAGGCACAGAGCATCTTCTTTTCAGTTGACAGCAGATCAAATTCTCTTGAATGGAGGGAAAATCCAAAGCAAGCTACGAAGAAGGAGTGGAAGGAGCTCCCAGGCTACTTTTAGGAAGGAGGCATCCCAAGCTAGAAGTATCTTCCTATCAGATGGCAATTGTTTCCTGAAAAACTTTTCACAGCAAGGTACCCCCACATTGGATGGCAAATACAGCTGTTTTACATCCCGCTCCTCAATGACATCCACTACCAAAGGAAAAATATTGGACTTACTATAAATGTTCATTATCTTCAGTAGATAGAGGTTATTCAGATTCACTCAAGGGTTTTCTTACTGCTAATATATATGTTCTGATGCCCTGAGTCAATAATTCAAAATAATTTGATTTCTGGAAATGACCTTCAGTCTCATCTTCTCTGTATGTTTGTTGGGCTTAATATTCCTATATTTTTAAAATTTACTGTTACAGAAGTTAATGGTTTCTTGGATTAAAAGTTTGTGTGAGAGGGCATTGTACTCAGCTGCATTTTGTCCTGAAACTAAAAGAGATGCAGAGACCACAAAGAAGAACTAAGAGAGACTGCTCCCAGTGAAGGGGGGCAAGTATAGTTATTTGCATAGCCCTTCCTCCAAATCAAGTGGATAACCTCCAGTCACTAAAGAGAGTGAATATTCAGAGTAAACCCAACATTGCTTTCCATCCTTCCTCTCATTCCATCTTGAACATATAGAAGACTATTACAAAATAAATCTGAAATAATACCTGTAAATTGCAGTACTTTTTAGCAATGTCTACATTGGTCCGTCCTTTCTGAAATGGATAGGCCCATAAAATTGAATTCCAATGATGTCCCATTTTCTTTACACCATCCAAAAGATACTTTATTTCTTCTGATGTAAAATCTTTCCTGCTTCTCCGTTTGTTTGTTTTTAAAGCTGTTGCAGGTATATCTGACAGAGGTATTTCAGTATTCTGCAGTATTAAAAAAAAATCAGAGTTTCATTTTCATGTTTGCAAATAGGCCATAGTTCAGTGGTCAAGTGCATGCTTTGCATGTTTAAGGTTCCATGTTTAGTACCAAAGCAAATACAGGTTATACACAGCTTCAGTAGGAGCAATTTAGATTAGGGAAAAGAATTGAACACCTCTTTCCCTAGTACCTCGTGTGTGTGTGTGTGTGTGTGTGTGTGTGTGTGTGTGTGTGTAAAAGAGAGAGAGAGAGGTGGGTTTTCCCAGAAAACGTTCAGTTTGCATCAGAAAATTATGAGAAAGTTATTTACTTTAGCATATAAACAACAAAGATAGATAAAAAATACCTGAAATATTTGACTGGAAATATTTGAATAAAAAAATTAAAGCACACTTAATATGATTTAAATGTTATATAAAGATTTTTAATGGAATATTTGTAAAAATAATAATAAAAGATTTAAATTGTTTACATGTCTCTCCAGTCTCATTTCCCCCCCAAAGCTAAACAGTTCCAGTCGTTGGGTAGAATCCAACTAAAGTCCTACTTAGAATAGTGTTTGTTAAATGTACTGTTGGTATTGGTCAATGACCGTAATAAAATATATTCATTCATTCAACTAAAGTCCTACTTCGAATAGACCCATTGAAATGGGACTTGAGTTAGTCATGACTCGTTCATTTCAATAGATCTACTCTAAGTAGGACTTTAGTTGGATTCTACCATATTAACCTTTTAAGAGCAAGCAAATGAACTACAACACATCTAGTCCAAACCCACTTTACAACCTTTTCGAGCTCCGTCAAATGAGCATTTTATTGCATGCTCGTTACTGGGCACTCACGGATTTTTGCAGGTTCCTCTCCTGACATCGTCTGCCTTCCTCCCCTTCTAGCTTTCTTCGCACCAAAAAAAACCCCACCCCAATAAGTCCAACTTATTTTTAAAGACAGAAGTTGCTGCTTTAAGCAACAGATTGTTTACTTCCTCTTTCAAAAGAGGAAGTAATGAGGGACAAATGCACGGGCGGAGAAGTGACGGTAAGCAAACACAATTTTACCCTGTGTGATGAGTCTCTCATAAGCAAGCATCGCTTAGCTTAAGTGAATGGATATTAATAACTAACCTTACACCACTTATAAATGCTCTTTATCAGTATGCCGCAGGTCTCAGTATAGCTGTTAGTGTTCTTTGTAGAAAGTGAATATTAGATATACCCAAATATAAAAGTGCAAAAGGTGGCCATACCTCATCTTCAAATGGATAATTACGATTTTCACTCAGATCCTGTTCTTTAAGGCTGAGTTTCTTTGAGCATCCATTGCAATTTGTTGGAAGATATGCTATTTGAAACAATACAATATTTGCTTACTTAAAATTACTGAAAACTACTGAAGATTGAAGGCAGAACTAGATACTAGGAAGGAAACACAAAGTTCCCAACCTCCTATGTTTCTCTTATCATAATACCTATGGTGGGGTAGGTTGGGGCAGAATCGGTGGGCCAGTTTAACTGTTTCCCCTTGATTCTCTCCTGCAAATGAATCCTTGGGCTTCCCCCCCCATCTTTTTTACTGTTGCCCCCCACCCCCTCGCCCCATGGCCTGGGTATTAAAGGGAAAAACATGGAAGGAGGGATTGGAAAATGAAAATGATCCCACCCTGCTGATCCTACCCTGCAAATGCCCCCCACTGCATTTGTCATTTGAATTACCAGGAGACATATTTAAGAAATACATGGCTGCTAGTATACTATACAGTTTTGCATTTATTGTTGCAGTCACACTTTTCCCCCACAAAGTCCTAATTTTAATAAATATCCTATTTCTTCAATTCTAAGACACACTTCCCCCCCATATAAACATCTCTAAAAATGGGGTGCATCTTAGAATCGCAGGTGTGTCTTAGGGTTTTTTTTTCTGTTGGTGGTACTGAAATTAGTGTGCGTCTTACAATCGAATAAATACGGTACTAAACTTTTTCTATTAAAGTCACATATTTCTTAAAAACATGCAAAGAAACACAGTCAACATAAAATTTAAGACAAGGATAAGAACCACAGCCAGTTCTGCACACCCAAGGGTCTTTATGGTTTGAAAAACACAATCTACTACGCTGCATAGTATGTACTTTTGAAATGGAGAGGATTCTGAAAAGAAGATTGCAGTATGACATAGTGGCCTGATGTTAAAGAAAATCATTTTTTTAAATCCCAATTGTATATATGCCTGGCCGAGCTCTTGAATATTTATCTTTCATTGATCTATTACTGTGTTTTAGTAAATACTTAACATCCCAATCTCAGGAAGAGTCAAAACAACTTTTAAAAAGACCAAATAAAAATAGTATTTTGTATACTGTATTTCTTCGATTCTAAGACACACTTTTTCCCCATATAAACAATCTCTAAAAACAGGGTGCGTCTTAGAATTGCGGGTATGTTTATTATTTCTTAGAATCAAAGCTTTTTTTCTGTTGGTGGTACTGAAATTAGTGTGCGTCTTACAATCGATGGCGTCTTAGAATCAAAGAAATACAGTAACTCACTTTTTGCATATGTAGGTTTAATGCTATCTTTTACTAGTTTATTATTTCTGTTCATGTTGACTATTGTATTTACATTGCTACTTTTCATTTTCTTCAAAGGCATCAGAATATCTGTTAACCAAATAAAATATATTCATTTTCAGAAACTTTTGGCATTAGCAAAACAGAGCATACAATGATGGAACATTTTAAGTATGAGATTTGAGGGGTGTGTTGTTTAAGTTGTTTAAATAATCTGGACTAAAAAAAACCAGTTGTGCCAAATATGAAGTCTTAGCAGCCATTTTTAAGGGGGACATTAAGTGAGCAAATATAGCAAGCTTAAACACTATCAGTCGAATAAAAGAAAGTTTGTAGAATAAAATGTAGATTGGATTAAACATTCATCTAATAACTAAAATTATAGTTGATTGTTCATTAAGCTGTTCAGTACAGAAAATCAAATCTCAATAATGTCTCTCAACTATTCATGTAATTCCCAGCACCACTGGGTGGGGGGAATCACTGGTGCTGAGCTGACATTGCTCTAATTGATATTTACAATAACCACAAGAATATAAAGAAGCCGGCCTAAATGAACTGGAGCATCTTAAGTGCAAAATTTGTTATCTGGACACATGCAATAAAACTGTTCTTTGCATAAGTGGATTGTAGGACTGGACCCTTACTCTGGAGTCTTCCTCGAGCATTTGTTACTCTCCTCAAATTTGGTGCCTCTTTATTCTGATCTCCTCTGAAAACTGGTGTTGCTGACAGCAATGTATCTAGAACGTTGAAGCAATATTTGACACCGTATTAGAGGACATGTTTTATCCCACCTATTTCTCTAAAATTGCTATCGTGGGTCATATCCAACATTGTGCTGGCAGAAGGGAGTTTGCAAGATGGTGACTTCGCTGTCCCCTCATTCCTCCAGCAGAGCTCCTCGAAAAGCCTTTCCTCAGGGTAGGTGGAACCCTCCTGAATGGGGTGGGCTGTGATGTTGTGGGGGCTGAGGGGAAGGGGTGCCCCCCAAAATCAGGCATGGGTGAAGCTCCCACTCATGGAAGGTGTGTTGGCTGATTTTCAGGGATCCTTCTTCCCCTTCACCCCTCTCTTGCATGCATAGGATTATAAGGTAAGTGTTGTTGTTTTATTTTAGCTGTATTTCTTGTCAATGCTCTACAAATACATGTCATAAAATTTAAAGGCTGTATGGGAAATTATTCAACTCTTAATGGTCTACTAGTAGAGTTCTAAATTGTATCATGTGTCCCCGCCCCCTGGTGTTGGTGTATAATGGCAATTTACTAAGACACAATAAACTATGATTGGTTGGTTTTAGCTGTTATCTCGCATTTATTTATTTATTTATTTCATTTATATACCACCCCACAGCCGAAGCTCTCTGGGCGGTTTACAACAGTTAAAAATAGTAAACATTAACTGAATATGGTTACCATTATAATCAGGAGAAGTATTCCTGCTAGAGTTGATAGATTTTTTAAGGTTCCTTTTATATTTCATTTCAGTTTCTAGAATAACTTTGTGTTGTTCACATAGATACTGACAGGATTGCAAAATCTTGCTAAAATTTCGGCTGTTTAAAGGAAGGCCCATTGTTTTACAACCTAAAGAAAGAAAGAAGGATGATACTATTATAGAAACACCATGTTAAAGTGTACAAAGTGGCATTAATCTATGCAATAAAATATTATTTCTGGTTTTATGACATCATCATCATCATCCATGCTTAACATCTGTAAGTTCAGCTTTGTAAAGTTGATATGACCATGACAGTTGAAACAACAAATAGACTATTGACTGTAAGTTCAGCAAATTCCTATTGTGAAGTTCCCAGTAAACCTAATATTGAACTTGGTACGCATCTTAGAATTGGCCAAAAATGAAAGATTATGAGAACATTCTATTTCTTTTTTTGCCTAAATTTTCAAAACTTCTTTGGTTTAAGATGTAATTTTTAAAAATTGCATCAATAATTTTTTAAGTTATTTGAAATTTCAAAAATAATAATTAGTTAATCTCAAAACAGATTTAACCATGTATGCTGAAATCCTATACACACTTTCCTGGGAATAAGCCCCATTGAATTCAGTGTCACTTTTTTTTTTAATTGCATTGTTACAAAAGCAAAAAAAAAAAACCCTCACCTGAGCACCTTAATTCTGATAGTTTAGGATCTATAGAAGTAGTCAGAATATGGTGTATCCCCCTGCTTGTTATGCTTGAACATACTAGCTCTATCAAAGAGAAAATATTATTTGGTTAATATGAAATATATTATTATAAATTCAGATGCATTTTATACTTATATATTATGACTATATATGTAAATATAAGCCGTAGTCATTCTTATTGCTTATACTATTCTCATTTCTTATATTTCAGATACAGCCTGTTTATATTGTGAATAGATTTAATACTAAAAAGATATATTTGACAATTACAACATATCCACTATTGGACATATGATGTATTAATACTATATTCCACACATTAACACAATTCACACTCTTGAACTGCCTATATAATGCATGTAGAGGACATATTAAGTATGATATATGATAGTATATAGATATATGAACTGCTGATATATTGCATGTAAAGGACATATTAAGTATGATGGTATATAGAACTATGCCTATTTGTCTTCCATTTAAAGTAAATATTTTATGGCTAACAATAATCAACTTAGTAATACCTGAAATTAGTACAACATTAAGGCTTACATACCTGTATTTTGTACCTCTTGAGTTGTGCTGTTAATTACAAAATCTGGTTGCTTTTGCAAGAATTCACTGAAAGGGTGAAAAGAACATATTTTTAAAAAGAAACCTAAATCCAGTATATATTCACAACCACCAAAGTGATTGCTAGTAATGGCAAAGGGAGTACGCATTTCACGTTCTCACTGAAGCTTGGGAATTATTATTATTTTGCCCTATGTAGTTTATTTAATATAGATAATTTTTATACCAGCCTTAAAAAATTGCCCAGGTGGTTTACATAGTTCCCCTTTCTGGGACTACCCAGAAGCCATGAGTAGATGTTTAGGTAGCATTTATAGCTTCCTGAATAATTCAGGATGAAATTTCAGCCCCTTCAGTTTATGGCAAAAGTTCAAAGGGCTACACTAGGGATGTTTTCCATATGTCCAGTGTGATTTTTTTAAAACTTTTTTTTAAAAAAGACAGTCCCCATCCTATTTATAAACTGCTTTTGAAACTCCCTTCAGTTTCAAAAGTGGTTTAGTTCACCATGTAGCATTAGAGACTCCAGTTGAAGAAGCATAAGCCTTTTAGCCTCTTTGAGCACACAGAACAAGTTGTATATTTCTGATCGACAAAAGAAGTATTCTGTATAATTATTTCAGTTAGTGCCATTTATTTAAGAAGACTAATAACTGGCTTCTAGTAGTTTGAACAAATACTTTAATTTTATTCTTCTAGTGTATCTAAAAGATCTATATTCTTTCCTTGCTATTGTACCTGGCTTTACACTAGTGGGAATAGTCCAAAGATCGGAAGCAAACTCACAGTTGTCAGAGTTGAACACATTGCCTCTGCCCTGTCTAAGTGAAACCGTTCCCACTGGGACCTGTAGGCATAACATGGTACACCCCTATAACCACCTGTCCTGAGGAAGAGACCTTCCCACTGCCTCTGCCTTGTCTAAGTGAAACCGTTCCCACTGGGACCTATAGGCATAACATGGTACACCCCTATAACCACCTGTCCTGAGGAAGAGGCCTTCCCACTCCATTCTCCTGATGGGGGACGCTCTATAGCTAGGAAAGAGAGAAGGCATATAACTCTGTCCCTGTTAAAGAGCCCTTAGTTTGATACAATGAAGCCTTCAAGCAAACCTTTGCAGCTGTCAGAGAGCCGATCACATTGTGTCCATCCCATCTGGGTGGAGCCACGCCCGCTGTCACCCCTAGACATGCACCCTATAGCCTTTAAGGGAGGGGTCTGTCCTCTCCATTCCCCTGAAGAATTTTAGTCATGCTTTGAGTAGACCCATTTAAACCAATGAGACCTAATTTTGTCATGATTAACTTATGTTCCATTGGTTTCAATTGGTCCACCCTAAGCATGACTAAATCTAGATCCAAACCATTAATATTTCTCCCGATATGATTAAAAGGTAGCAATTTAGCTTTGTTTGTACAATCCTATATACAGTACCTTGTTTGAACATCAGATTTATTGGACCCACAAAAAATGCTTTCATTTGTAATATGGAGTTCGTTTTTGTGGGCGGTTCTCATTTTATCAGCTGAATGAAGAGAGATATTATATTCATCTTTACTGATTGAAGCATCAACTGGATTCCTATTGGCAGGCTTTAAGCGTTCATTCTTGGAAGAACCATTTACAAATTTTGTAGCAATCAACTTATCAGATATAGAATTTAGTAGTGGTTGTTTCACTTTTGTACTTGTCATGCCATTATTAGGGACTTGTTTGCTTGCATTTATTTTAGGATGTTTTGCTGTAGTCTGTAGAATTTCATCTTGAGGAATATCCTCATCAAGTATTTGTCTTCTCACTTTTTCCTGTGTTTAAAAAAAAGCAATTAAAAGAAATCAAAAGGCATAACGAAAATCATATCAACATTTAATTGAAGGTTTAATACAGCTTAGACCAGTATTAACTTGACTGTATAAAATGGAATAAGATGTGCAAGCTGTTTGCTGCCATCTTGATCCAATAATCTATAACAGTGGAATAATTCCACTGTCTTAATAACCCTCTTCAAATAGCCAAAGACCTATGTATGACAGAAATATGGCAGCTAAAAGGGAATCGAACGAGGAAGCACTGACTAACATGGGAAAGGAAATACACTGGGATTTTTTAAATAATGCAATGGACTATAGAAATAATGCACACGTTGGGAGATGAAGTACCAGTAATCCACTGCCGACTGAATGACCAATAGGAATACAAATGAAATACTATGTAGTTTACACTAAAATAATTTTTTAAGTATACAAAAGTACAGTATAAGATCATAGTTAAATATGGTATATTCTTTCTGCATACAGAAGACAGTGGGCCACCATACATGAAATGGTAGCAAATCATGGATTAATTAATCTGCGATTTGCCAGGTCGGATGCTGCTGCCATTGTGAATATGCCACTTTCAAGTTGGCCCAATTGTAGGTTGCCACATCATGTTTGTTTAACTGGATACTGCTTTTGATGGCTGCATTTTGGTTCCAAAATTTGAACATAGCTGCATATATCGTTTGAAGCCATATTTATGGCAGTTTTAAATAAAATTCTTTTATTTAAAAATGTTTCAAATTCCTTTAATATAAGCAGCTGGGAATACTGCTCTCAAGATTCAGGAATGAGTCCTATTGAACTCAATGGGACTTATTTGAGAGAAGACATACATAGGATTAAACTGTAAATCAAAGATAATGGGACAAATCTAGAGCAAACTAACAACCAACCTGAGAAAATCTCCGACACAAAAAAGTCTAGACTTCCAAAAAATATATATGATAGAATTCATAAGAGACAAGCAAAAGGCATCTTCCTGTGATATCTCAAGCCTTGATTGATCAGATCAAAATATTTTCTTATAAAAACTTGGTACATGGAATATCAGGAATTAAATTACTGAGGAAAAGAGTGTGGCACATAGACTCGTGTTGGATCAACAGCTAACTGAATAGCGGTTGGGCTACATGACACAATAATTTTGTAGGTAGATAGGGTACTTTATCTTAAGCACTGTGTAACTGTAAATAATGCAAGAAGTTACTTCTTTATCACGCAAGCAGACACCCTGATTACTCTTTTCTCTGGCTCTGAATACTCCACACAAGACATGCTTGTGCATTTTTGGCAGCTAGTGCTGAAAAAAGATGAGAATCCAACCTGAATAATTTTCATGGCAATTCACTTCCACTTTGTACTATTTTTCTTAACTGTATATCATGCGGAACAGGGGTTGCAGTGTCAGGTGTAATGCTCTCATACTATACAGTATATACCACACTGTACCTATTTGAACAGGTAGAGATTTCCTCACCTTCACTCACACTAAATTGGAGCAGCATAATTTCAAGATAGCTAAAGGCAGGTACACAATACTGTAGGCACTCAGCTGAGAATATGAAATTGAATTTACCAGGGTACATATTCCCATTTTTATAATTCACACATCTACCATTTTTATTTATTTATTTAGAATATTTATATACCACTCCCCATTGAAAAATTTCAGAGCGGTGTACAAGGTAAAATGAAGGGGGGGGGAAACAAAATAAAAACAGTTAAAACAAAATTTAAAAGAAGCAAAAACAGAAATCCAAGGCTGCATATTAAGGAAAGGCTTCTTGGAATAAAGATGTTTTCAGGAGGTGCCGAAAGGAGTACAAGGTTGGCGCCTGCCTGACCTCCAGAGGCAGGGAATTCCACAGGAGGGGCGCCACCACGCTGAAGGCTCTTCCCCTGGTGGATTCCAATCGGAGGATGGATCTAGGTGGAACCACCAGGAGCAGGCCCTCGGATGACCTCAGTGACCGGGCAGGTTGGTAAGGGAGAAGGCGCTCTCTCAGGTATCCTGGTCCCAAGTTGTTTAGGGCTTTGTACACAAGTACAAGAACCTTAAACCTGGCCCGGTAGCGAATAGGCAGCCAGTGCAGTTCCCTCAGCAGAGGAGTTACATGCTGAAAAGGGGCAGCTCCAGACAACAGCCGAGCTGCAGCATTCTGCACTAGCTCCAGCTTCCGGAGCAGCTTCAAGGGCAGCCCCACATAGAGCGCGTTGCAGTAATCCAATCTTGAGGTTACCAATGCCTGTACCACCGTGGCCAAGCTATCCCTGTCCAGGAGAGGCCGTAGTTGGCAAACCAACCAAAGATGGTAAAAGGCACTCCGAGCCGTGGCGGCTACTTGAGCCTCCAATGCCAGAAATGGGTCTAAGAGTACCCCCAAACTACGAACCTGTTCTTTCAGAGGCAGAGCAACCCCATCCAGAACAGGCAATGAGCCTGTCTCCCGGACTCGGGAACCACTCACCCACAGGGCTTCCGTCTTGCCAGGATTCAGTCTCATATATTTATATATTTTTGTATATAATCTGATTTTGGTAGATTACCCCCAGTTACTAATTTTAAAAAGAGAGAGAAGAACCTCTTGATGGTCATTTTCAAGCCTTTTTATTCTATATAAAATTTCTTTTGCTTTGTCCCAGTAGTCTTCAAGGATCATCTCTTTGTTCTGCAGATCTGCCTCCAACTGACTTGCATCATCCACTTTTAATGACTGATCCCTTAACTTCAGTGATAACTTCTCAGCTTTTTGGAAGAGATAGAGAAAAAAAAATGCTTCATAAAAACAGAATTATATTATCTAGCATACTACATGTAAAAGTCTTAAGATTTTGAGTTTCAGTATTACAAACTGTCAAGGTAAAACTTTAGATTAACTTTATTTATTTATTAAATTTATATACCGCCCCATAGCTGAAGCTCTCTGGGCGGTTTACAAAAGTTAAAAACAGTGAACATTAAAAAGTATAAAAAATTTAAAACCATCAAAAAAATATTAAAACAACAGTATAAAACAGAAGAACTAACATTTTTGCTGTTGTGGATTATTTTTCTAACCACAATAACAACTCTGGCTAATGTGCCAACCTACCAATGGGAGGAAATTGTGCCAACCAACCCATGGGGGAGAGAATTGTGCCAACCTAGCAATGGGAGAGGAGGGGGAGGGTTTTTTTTAACTCCAGAGCAATGAAACATATTTCCCCTAGATCAGTTTACTTTGAAAAATTCATGGGACATGTTTTACCTCCATACATTACATAAAAACACCTCAAATACAAAATGAAGAGAGTCTTGTCACATTTTTTGTCCCAGGTGTGCTTTTGTTTCCAGAAAGCAAACAGTAAGTAGTATGTGGTTGAAATTTGGGGATGTTAAGCAGATGACAGTAGACAACAATATGTTGAGAGGGTTATGTTCTAGATGTAATTTTGTGTAAATTCTGCATTGAAAAGTGCATTTGGGTTAACCCTTTAGGCCGCCTCACTGTACAGGGTTAAATGAAATGCTGCTTCCAGAGAAATTGTTTTTGTTAACCTAACATTGTTATACATTGCTTTCTATGTTTCTTAAAATTTCCCCACTGAATGCTAGCACTGTTCTAGGTTAGTAAGGATGCAGCTATTCTCAAACAAGATTTGGTTATATTTCACTTCATTTATTATGAAATCATAATAGTTACAATTCTGTAATTATCTTTACAGAATACCATTTAAACATTTGAAGTCTAGAACAGCCTTGCATTTATTAGCCCACCTGTCCTCACATACTTTATTAACTATTTGTGGCACATCAATAGCCAAGAAGAAGAACCAGCTCACTTCCAATTTACACAAGCTTCCCAAACTGATCACCTAAACACAATTCTTACTTTCCATAGGTGACTGGGCAAGTGTCTATTTACAAGACTGTCCTACAAGGTTTTAAAAACAAATCAAAATAATGATAATCTTACTGATATGTTTGCAGTTTTGCAGCACAAAGGTAGCAGCCTTATGCAGTTCTTCATCCTGTGATTCAGTTAGGGCCTGAATCATAATGGGAAGGCCATTGTTCTTAATCAGGGTATACTGATTTTCCTCTGAAAATATAAAACATATTTGACCACACTGTACAGTTAATGAACAGTGATTCACAACATTTTTGGAAGAAAAAGTAATAGATTTGCAATGAAATAGTCATGTAAGTTATTTTGTTACTTTAGGCAGAAAATCCCACAAATGCCTCACCTTGGCAAAAAACCTACAACAATAATACATTAAATCACCAACAATTCTCTGCCCTTCCATGACACCCAAAATCAGCTGGCTGAGCTGGCCATCTCTCAGTCTGCCCAATAGTAGGGCCAACCCTGAAGGAAGTAGGATGGTGATAAAATCCCCAGCAGGCTCTCCATAATTCAGTCCAAGTGCTGTCCATATACAGTTGGGTCTTGGAGTACATGTGCAACAGTAAAAAATGTTTCAATGGAGCGATGTTAGAATTCACAGATCTCACATGCCATCTATTTCATCTTTACAGAACCACAGGAGTCATTCTAATACAATGTTAGTAAATAACTGCCTAATTGTAATTCTTATTAACAGTGCAATCATGAAAAATATTTAGTCAGAAGTAAGACCCATCTCAAATAAATGTATATTGGATTGCAGCCTAAATAGTATCTAATCACCGAAAGTATTAATCGGGAAGAAATGATACAAATCTTTTACTGGGCTTCTAACAAGAGAATGTCTTAGGCCTTCAACCACCCAGAGAGCTTCAGCTATGGGGCGGTATTTTTATTTTATTTTTATTATTTTATTATTGCATTTATATCCCGCCGTTTTTCCTACAAGGAACCCAAGGCGGAGTACATAATCCTCCTCTCCACTTTATCCTCACAACAACAACCCTGTGAAGTGGGTTGGGCTGAGATTATGCGACTGGCCCAAAGTCACCCAGTGGGTTTCCATGGCCGAGCGGGGACTCGAACCCAGATCTCCCAACTCCCAGTCCGACACTCTAGCCACTACACCACACTGGCTACGTAATAAATAAATACATTTTTTAAAAAAAAATTCTCTGTTTCTCACTAGGTCATTTAGATGGAAATTAAAGCAGGATTGTTAAAATCAATAATGAATTACTAATAATGAACGTTAGTTTTTGTAATACGTAACTAATTATTAAAAATAATAAGTATGCGCTGGAATTCTAAAGCAATCTGTTCTGTCTGAATACAACATTTAATATGTTAAATTTTTAAAAAGACCGGAATTTCATTAAAAAAAATAAACCAGAATCCTACCACAGCCTTCTGTACAATGTCCAAGGGTAAGTATAATACTAAATCGTTCTCCTGAATCCAGAATGTTGTAAGAAAGCAGTGTCAGAAGATTTGGAATAATATTATATCTTGGCAAGCTAACTCCAACTGCAGCTATTGGTACAGAATAATTGAAAGAGGAAAAAATGCCCATTAAGCATGTAATACAGTAAAATAATTTAAAAAGTAATATTTTTTAGAGCACCTGCTGCATCCTTCCTTCTAATTATCTTACAGTTTCACCTAGTTCGGGTTCAACATTATTCCTCACACACACAAAGTGATGTGTGAGGAATTGAAATACATTGGAGCAGGTTAGAATTATTATTATTATTATTATTATTATTATTATTATTATTATTATTTATATAGCACCATCAATGTACATCAATTTACTCTGCTGTACAGAGTAAAACAGTAAATAGCAAGACTCTGCCGCATAGGCTTACATTCTAATAAAATCATAATAAAACAATAAGGAGGGGAAGAGAATGCAAACAGAAGTTGCATCTCCCTCACCCTCTTTGCAGTATTCTAAACTCTCTTAAATTATTTTTAAGAAGTTTACAATAATAATCAAGAGAAGTTAGAAACCAAGGTAGATCCTGGCAATATAAATACTCTGAGAACACCTCATTCTATAGGGAGGTATGAGTTTGACTAGTACCCAGATAGAATCGATGATAGGTACGTAGGTAAATATGCTTGCAGAATATACATTGTAGTTGCTAGGTTATAAAAAGATATTTGGGTCTGTTCACTCACAGTTATCAGTAATACAGGCATCCAAGGTTTTTGTCACCACTATTGCAAGTTTTGTGCTTGAATAGTTCCCAAATGAATTGTGTAGCAGTTTGACAAGAAGCTCATCCAAAACAGCTAATCCACCAATGGAAACAAAAAATTGTTGCATACTTGCTTGAAGAAACAAACAAACAAATAAAAAATGTAACAATTACCAGCTATGCTCTTCATTGTTTGCTTTAAGCAAAAGATTTCCAGGTTTAGTCAAATGCTTTTGGGTGGGGTAGGGGAATACTTTGCAAAAATAAATAAATACTTCTGTCATTATTAAAATTAAAACTAACCAAACTAAGTTAAAACAAAACAAAACAAACAACCTCAAGAATGGGTGCTTCCATATGGAGGGCTCCAAGCACTACCAATGAAAAGGCATTGTGCAACTATTCTGTCTTTTCTTTCTTACCAGGTTATCTGTGATAAGAGAAAATACAGAAGTGGTGAGAAAACACAGGAGAGTTATGAGTTGAAGTCATCATTTGAAGAGAGAAAAAACCCAAAAAATCCCATGAATTCCACAATAAAAGCCTCATCTGGAAGCACCCTAATTCAAATTACCACCACGTTTAAAAAGACTTCTTGTAGATGAGTTAAAGAAGCTTCTGGCATGTCTTGGAAGATACTACCTCTATCATGTCTCCCTTACTCACTCTTTTTCTAAGCTAAACAAACTCAGCTGTTGGCCATGTTGATTCTTTTTCAGAACGGCCTGACCTTCTATATGCTTACTTATTTTATCTTAATAATGCTTTCAACCAATTTACCCAGCACAGATATTAAGCTAATTAGCCTGTAATTTCCTGGATCCATTTTTTTAAATGAATCATTTAATATATACCTAGAAGCCTGAAGTTGACTTAATAAGCTTTTGTTTGCATACAGTCTCACCCAAGGCTGATTACTCATGACTATAATTCCTTGGTTAAAAGAAGAGAGATAGCACAAGTATGTCTCTTCTCCTCAAAAAATACCATAAGCCTTACTTCCCACATGTTCAGACTAAGGTTAAGATAATGCAGGTAGTAGCACCTGTTCATTATTTAAGAAGGAAGTACCACAACCTGTTCTACCTTGCAAGGAAGTGTGGGAGCATGTGTCCCTTCATCACAGTAGTAATTTAATTAATGAATTTCAAGGTAATTCCCAGAAAATGCAAGAAAAGCCAGAAAGGATGTGTCAACTCACTCTAGCATAGAAAACAATTTCCATCCTGTCTTTACAGCAATACCTGGATCCACTGCATGTTCTAGAACGTAAAGGTTATTATACTACAAAAGTAAATGAGAAAGCAATCATATGGTCCATGGAGAGTATCTCAGGGACCATAGGACATTTCGGAGTCACCCTCCAAAAGCTGTAGACACTGCTGCGACTTCAAGAGAGAGACTCCAAAATCCAATCTTTCCCCTCACCACTGCCAGAAAGAACTGTGGTGCCTGCTTTCCAAGGTCACAAAAGCAGTCTTGTAGAGGACTGAAAGGGGGCATTCCAAGGGGGGGGGGGAGGCCAGGTTACAAAGAATCCTATGGCCTCTTCAGCCCCAGCCCTGCCTCCTCCAGTGCACCTCTTCTAGACAGGCTCAGAAGCCTGTCTACAGGAAGACAAAACAACAAGGGGCAGACAGGCCAAAATTGCCTGTCGCTTCTCCTGTCCTGCTAGAAGCAACACAACTAGCCATTGGATACTTGGAGGCTTCTGTCCAATGGCGATGCAACCCTACTTTTCTGTGCAGAAGATGCCTGTGATGAAGCACATTGTAAAGCACATGAGATATCCCATCAGGCTTTTAATTACTGTTGAGTGCTACTTTGTCCCATGAAAAATAAGGTATTCATACAATATCAGGTACTTACAATTATTTGCAACTGTGAGTCCAATGAATGAACATATTGGGCGAACTATCTCAGGTTTTATACAACTTTGTAGCCAGCCTTTTGCATGTGGAAAAACCAAACTGCATATTTTCTGATTGTCCTCTGTGGGAAACAAAACAATAACTCAACACTGTATTGAAAAATAACTGTAGTTTTTCCTCACGTTTGCTTGCAAACAAATACAAAGTCATTACCATTCTGGGGATTATTGACACATGCACAGAGAGCGCTGCAAATTGAAGACCACAGATGATATTGGTTAACATTTTGATCCAAAAGGTCTACCTTAGATACTGAATGGATTGTTCTGTTGGGGGGAAAGACAACACAATAAAAATGGCCATTTAAGCTGATAAAAGTTTACTTTATCAGCTTTATTAGCAAGAACTTTGTTTTTACCTGAATAACTGTAGCAGAACATCAAGGCAACCAGATTCTCTCACACACGTTTGCCCACTCTCTATAAAATGACCACATGTGTATATAATGAATTATTGTTATTTTTAAAAGAAATTAAACAAAGTACTTCAAATATCAAGGAACAACAATTCAGTGAAATCTTTAGATAGATTCTCACATTAACTATGTTCAGATGGTTTACTGCGAACGAGCAGCATGCTAGTTCATGCAGTCCATTCATTTCTCCCTTCTTGTGAGCAGATAAAACTAACCCGGGGTTCTAGTTTGTTGTTCCCAAATAATTTTATTTATTACATTTCTATACCACCTTTCTGAAATCAACCAAGGTAGTTTACAACAAATTTACATATCAAACATTTCATCCTTTGCAATTTCCAGCTTTAGTTTATTCAGTTAGAGGAAATTTTTAAACTGCATTTATCCAAAATGATATGCATTGAGTACTTTATTCCCAAAATTATGTGATGTGAAATTGCAGATGGAATTATGGAATCTATGGAAGTATAGGCTATGCACCTGATATATGGTAGTGATTTATGTAGTGCTGCAGCTAAGAATATCCTTGGAGGAAAAATAATGAATTTGCTTAATCCCTATAGAGACCACTTAACTGTGAATGTATGACTAATTGAGCTAATTATATTTAACTTTCATCTGGAGGCCACCCATTGTGATTTAGGGTGTTTTCAGATAAAGGCAATTCTGCAGCAATTCTGCCTTCTTTTCTTTACAGTTTTTCTGTGATTAAAAAAAAAAAGAGGGGGCAGGAATTACTTGAGAATGAGTGAACAATTGTAATTTCTTTATATGTGTAGGGAAGAAAAATCTTACTGTTATTTGAAACCAGCACTAATAAGACATAAACAGACATTCTTTTCAGGTTCAGACTGGAATCCTTATTAGTTAAAAACATACGAAGGTCTTCAAACAGGCCAGAAGTGCATAACACCTGTTGGCAGAACACTGAAACAAAATAAATATCCCTTTGATAAATTTATAATGTGCTATACTACATTAATAAACTTTAATCAACAAATATAATCAAACTATTATAAATTCTGCAATAATTGTAAGTAGCTGGGGTTTTCCATTAGTAAAAATCTAAAACTAATGCTGCAATCCCTATACCCATTATTTGAAAATAAACTGCACTGAACCTCATGGGACTTGCTTCTGAGTAGACATGTATAGGATTGCAGTATTACAGTAGCCCTGGGAATTTGAAACATTTTCCCATTAATTCTTAATGTTGCAATTTTTAATGTTAGATTTGTCTCCATATATTCTTTTGCATAGACTGTTGCTATGACCATTGAGCGTGCAACTCATAGGATTACACCCCTTATATTGTTTTAAGAGAGGTGAATTAGCAATTCCTCAATTATCTTTCCAGCAAGTCTAATAAACCAAATTAGCTTTTCCTAAAAATCCAGGACACATTGACCTATTTATATCTCCTCCCCATAAAATTTTGACGTTATGTTTATGTTCTAACAACTATCCAGTGGCAGGGTGGAGGGGCACTAATGCATAGGCAATTGATCTTTGTTATCCTATGTTATTAAGCAGTGCAATCAAATGCATATTTATTCAGAAGCCCACTGTATTCAATTAGGATTATTCTCTAATAAGTGTGTTATAGGATTATAGCCTAAGGTTGCAATTCTGGGAATACTTCTGAGTAGACATTATCAAATTGCACTGTAAGACTAGATGGACCTTTGGTCTGATCCAGCATGGCTGTTCTTATGTTCTTAAGAGTATTTTCAATGAGATTCAAGAATTTGTTTTTGTGGAATGCTGGAGGAGATCAACTTTCATCAAGTCAGTATCACCAAAAAATACTCATAGATAAATATCAATTCTATACAATCTCTTGAAAAAGTCTGCAGAATCATGCGTGTGTGGTTTGACTGATTATAAAAGTTTTATGATGGTAATTCTACCACTTTCCAAAATAAACTGTTTTCCTAGTATGAGATTCCTCTTCTCAGTCTTGCTTTTCTTCTACAGACACAAAGAGTAACTGAACTATCTGAGGATTGTTAAAAGCCAACACTAATGATCCAGATATAATCTATGACGATTTTCCCAATCAGGGGAAATCCTGAGGTAATCAGATTTAAGATAGTGTTTGTAAATTGTTAAGTATATTTTAAAACTAAGTATATTTTGCATAAATTGGCAAGTAGAATCAAAACACGATGACTTAAAGAACATGATGAAATAATGATATGTAAAGAATAAAATTTTGTATTACCATTATTCTCAGCTAACCCTCCTAAGGTAAATAAAGCACCTTCCTTGACCATGCTGTGCATACTTGACTTTGCAAGGTTATGTACAAACATCAAACCACCTATTTCTCGAAAATAATCACTTGCATCACCTGTAGCAAAAATAGACACAATAAACATAGCTTTGCCTTTTACAGGTATATATATTGCTTCCAACTTAATAATCCAAGGGAACAAAACACAGAGCAACACAATTAAAATAGTAAAACTTAGCAACTTACTGTTTTGTTGACAAACTGAATAAATCGTAACCAATGCTTCCTTTTGAGAAGCAGGATGGTCCATTTGGTACTTAAGACATTCAAGCAGTAAATTCAGATCAGTTTTCATCTCTATAAAGGATAAAGCAAGCAGATTTCAGAATTATTTTACACAGATTTTGTATTTCTATATAATGAAAACTGATGAATAATTATGGCCAGAACTCTACTGCCTTTGTTAATCCCACTGAAATTCTACTCATATGAAAAACTAAATATTGTGTTTATCAGATATTTGCTAAATATTCAGCAATCTCATGGGAATTTCGTTTTTCTTGGAATTAAATGACATCCAAGATACGTATATATTCTGTTAAAAGAAAAACACATGTAGGACATTTTTCTGTCCAGTAAACGACCGATATTCCTCAAAGATTCCCTCAGGAAACCATCACTGTTATGATAACTTAACATAATGATCCAAGAAAATGAAAAATATTTCTTCAGAAGAACATGCCTTTTCCCAGGGCTCATCTACCCCAAGCAGGATATTGCACTATGAAAGTGGCACGTAAGAGGCAGGAGCCACACTACGGCTTTATAGCAGTATTGAAGTGCATTGCAGGATCTACACTACTGCTTTATGTATTGAAGTGCACTGACAAACTTTTGGGGCCCATTGACACATACCATATACCACTTTCATAGTGTTATATCCTGCTTGGAGTAGATGCTTCATGGGCCCCAACAGTTGTCAGTGTACTTCATTACCACTATAAAGCAGTAGTGTAGATCCTGCAGTGCACTTCAATACTGCTATAAAGCAGTAGTGTGGCTCCTGCCTTTTATATACCACTTTCATACCGCTTCCATAGTGGAATATCCTGCTTGGTGTAGACCTTCCTCCCACGTACCTGTTTCCCTCAAATTATCCACTACAGCACTAAACTGTCACCGTTGTTGTTGCTACCGGGAGACTAGATCCTTTGCATGCCAGGAAATGGGTTTAAGGGGGGAAATGTAAATAATAATAATAATAATCAACAGATGACCCAATCCGATTCAAATTTGGTATGCTTAAAAGCTCTCCTTAATATCTATTACTGTGCAAATTTTGATGTCTTTAGCTTTAAAGCTTACGCAGATGTAAGCATTTGTTTAATTTTTCTTCAAATCCTGCTCCTGCGCCCCAGTGGCCGCTCAGAAAACAACAAATTATAAGCTCGACAACTAGTAGCAAAATATTGCACTTCTTTTGGTTAAGAAGCGTAATTAAAGCAGGATGCATGGGAGTACTTCACAATAAAAGCAGATTATAAGCTGGAAAAATTCGGAGTCCTTTCCACGCAATTTGTGGTGATTGCACAGTATAATGGTGGTGTGATAAACCTAGTAAATGAGCCCCCAGTCAATTCATTTTTGAACATTAGCCTAACAGACTGCTAAGGTAAAAGAGAGAGAGAGAGAGAGAGAGAGAGATTGATTATGAATATAAAATAATTTTGGCAAACTTACCACATTGTCTTTTCTGATTGTTTGCATTTTGCATTTTGATTGTATTCTTCTTATTAGCCTTTAAGTATAATTAGAAGGAGAGAGGAGAGAGCATAAGCATTGTTTCTGTTATCAAAGTTTGGGGGTTTGTTTATTTTTAAAGAAACTTAAGGAAAGCTTATTCAGTTTACTAACATCTAACCTTCTTTTTGCTGATTATAGGAGCACTTGATTAAGATTCATAAATCCGCAATGCCTGTAACCACTCTCTTATACTAAGAGGGTACAGTAGAACTCTAGCCTTATTTTATGATACAAGGAGTCTAATCCAAGAGCCTGCAATTCTTTGGGGCCAGTGAGCACATTTTGGAATTTCAGAATCTGCTGTGGGTGCCCCCACAAAATGGCTCCAACGGTGGATGTGGCTAGACACATAATAACTGCTGTGGGGTCTGGCTAGTCAAAAGTAATCTAAAGAGGTGGGGGCTGGAAGGGGATGGGGAAGGAAGAGCTTTGGGGCACTGTTGGAAGTCTCCATGGGCACAGTGTTGGGAAACTTGTCTATATGTGAGCATAAAACCAGTTGGCGTAATTTCTCAAAAATTAATTCAGACACAAATTAATACAAGTGTGTGGCGAGCATGAAACTGCAGGTCTGCTAATCCCTCACAAATTTGGGATTGCCAGAAACTCTTTAATGCCTTTAGTTCCATGGAGGAAAGGCGGGATAAAGTGCTGTGTGACCTTTTCTTTCACGATAATGGGAAGGGTACATGGGAAATGGTATTTTCATGTATTTGTACTCAATACAAAAGCATGAAAATACCATTTAAAAATCATAAGTGTAATACTTATTAGCCATGGTGCAGCTAGGGCTAATAAAGTTCAGGTCGCTGCGGCTCAAAGAGGCCCCAAATGACCACTCAAGAGTGGCAGGTGATCAGGGCAGAGGAGGCAAACTCCATTTTATTCGTAGTCATGGTAGTGCAATTTAAGCAAGTTTAAAATGCAAAGTGCACATGGTCAGTTGTAGTTTTGTTTTTGAAGTCAGGGCTGGGGAAAAGCATTATTCTAACATATCTGGAACGTAGAAGCAGTTGTAAAGCAGGGAATTGGGGTCGGGAGAAGAGATAGAGGGAAAGAGAAATGTTACTTGGATGCTTCCCAAGTGAAGTAATAGCGGCTTTCTGTTTAAAGCAGCCTTCCCCAACCTGGCATCTTCCAGATATGTTAGACTGCCAACTTCATCTAACCATGTATTGCTTGTAATGTCAGCTACCCAGGACCCAATCTAGAAGAATCGAGAGGAAATTAAGAAATTCATAGAGATGGAATACTTTGGCCGAGGGGTTAAGGTCTGCTCTGCAAGCAGTTTAAAACCCTCGAAAGGGGGGAGTTGATGGCCCCAGTGAGAGGTTTCATCTCTCTAATGACTGTAATGTGCCAAGGGTTAAAGATGGCTTCTCTGCCAAAGGGTGGCTACATATGGCTATATGCCAGATTTGCATTCCTTAATGGTGGACATCATGTCCTAGCAGACAAAGGGAAAAACTTTCGACCAATAGAGCATCGAATGTAACCTATGACTTGTTGAGACTGTGCACCTTAACTTGAAAATTGAATGTAACTTAACTTGCTAATCCAGAACTGACCAACAGAAGAGTTAGAAAGAGACTAACACCCTCTTGTAGTCAAGGCCTATATATACTGTGAGATTCCTTTGTTCGGGGTGCCTCCATTTTGTGGAACCGGAGAGCACCCCCATACTGCAGTATCGGAAGTAAATGGATTAAGTGTATTCTCCAACCTCGTGTGTTTAATTAGCTATTAACGCGCCGGGAAAATGGGCCTTTAAATCCCTGATTGAGGGACAAGACTACAACTCCCAGAATGTCCCAGCCAACCATGGCTGCCTAGGGCATGCTAGGAGCTGTAGTCCAACACACCCGAAGAACCCCAGGTTGGGGAAGGCTGGCCTGAAGGAACACCCCCCCCCCAAATAAATTCAGGGTCTGAAATTACCTAGCTGCACCCCTGCTTATTAGTACAATTTATGATCTGTGAAAATCAATTTATGATCTGTGAAAAATGCCACCCGTTTCCTCATGACAGGAAGCAGATGGTCTTAAGCTGAAAACATGTACCAGGTTCGGGGGACATGTCTGAGGGAATCCGTGTCCTATTAACACGTAATTTCAGTATTGGTCCCCTCTAGTCAGAGAGCCAGGGGAATCTTGCTCCCCAATCAGGAGCTGCTGCTCATTTGAACATCGCACCTCACTTCTGGTTTTTAATTTTGTAGCGTGTGCTTCTGAGCCTGGGAACTCAGGGGCCCGAGTGTTTTCCCGCCTAAATAAACTGGCACTCTGACAGAGGGGTGGGGGATGGGTGAAGGCAGCACATGGCTCAGCTGAGAGCAGCAAAAGCAACCGATGCCTCAGGCAGGATCCATACTGCTGCTTTGTAACGGTTTTGACAACTGCTGGAAACCATTGTGACATTACATATACCATTTTCAAACCGCTTTCAAAATGTTATATCCCCGCTTGGTGTAGATCTGGTCTAGAGAGCTGAAGGCAAACCACCTCTACACATTCACTGAACATGCCATTTTGTCTGCCCAGCACTTGTGTGAACTGAATGGCTGGTATTATCGACATTACAATTCCCAGGGCTTCCTGAAATTTGTGTAGAAAAATTCAGAAGAATGTGATATACATGGAAGACAAAAGCTTCTTTTCAGAAAACTTACTGGGGCCTCCTTAGGAGCCCATTGGGCCAGTTAGTTTTTTCCTTCGCGCTAAAGCAGGGCTGCTCAAGACACCGAAGGCAGAGCAACAAATGCTGCCCCCCACCCAAGTCAAAGAGTGCTCATGCCCTGCTAACTTCAAGTTATAAGTAGGGATGTGCTCCGCTTCTAATCGGACCGGAGAAGCAGTAGCGGAGCGGGGGGCTTCGCCTGCCCTTAAGGCGGAGGCGAAGAGGATTGGGGGGGCGGCGAAGCGTGGCGAAGAGGATCGAGGTGAAGGCGGATCCTTCGCCTCGATCCGGAGCTCCGCCGGAAAGGTAAGTGGGGTTTACCGGGCCCTGCCGCTGTTGCCCATGCGGCGACGGCAGCAGGGCCCGGTAACGCCCCCCGCCCTCCTCTCCCTTACCTGCCTCCGTCCGCGGTCCGTCAGCGTCTCCAATTGAGCCCGTGGTTCCAGCAGGAAGTCTGGGCCGCACTTGCGGCCCAGACTTCCTGGTGGAACCACGGGCTCAATTGAAGACGCGGACGGAGGCAGGTAAGGCCCCCCTCCCCCTTGGTCCCTTACTGGGCTCTGCCGCCGTCGCCGCATGGGCGGCGATGGCGGCAGGGCCCGGTAACCCCCCCCTCCTCTCCCTTACCTGCCTCCGTCCGCGGTCCGTCAGCGTCTTCAATTGAGCCCGCGGTTCCACCAGGAAGTCTGGGCCGCACTTGCGGCCCAGACTTCCTGGTGGAACCGCGGGCTCAATTGAAGACGGTGACAGACCACGAACGGAGGCAGGTAAGGCCCCCCTCCTCCTTACCGGGCTCTGCCGCCGTCGCCGCATGGGCGGCGATGGCGGCAGGGCCCGGTAACCCCCCCTATCGGGGGGACTGGAGCTCCGATCTGGATCCGGAGCTCCGAGCGGAGCGGAGTGGGCACAGGCGGAGTGGGGGCGGGGCGGAGCGGGCCAATCCGAAAATGACGGATCTTAAAGTGAAGCGGAGTGGGGGGTCCGTGCACACCCCTAGTTATAAGGACATGATTGAAAAGGTCCAACATAGAATCAAAGTATTAATATTTGGCTCACCTATCCACCAAGGAACATGGTTCCTCCACTCCACCTTTGGCTCTCACTTCATTCTCAATGTGGCTCAGGGCATTAAAGTCCCAGGGTAGCTGTCAAAGATGGTTAATGTCCTGGTTCTTCAGTCCACAGGTTTAAGAACTAAATTTCAGGATGTGAACTAAATTGTTTTACTTTGCATGGTTTGGTGCTATATTCATAAGCCTTAGATCACAGACTCCTTCGCATATAGCAATTTCCTAGCTTCCAGTCATGGATGAGGCAATTCCCTATATCCTACTTGTCCACAGTGTACCATTGTTCTTTCTAATTTTCACTCAGTATGTAATTTTGCTCTTCAGGAACCATTATATGTACCATGCTTCCAGGCCTAACCCTACCATGCTGCGTGTTGTGCCAGCAACAATTCTAGAGAACCTGGACTTGGTGAAGTTCCCTTGCTGCCGATGACCCACAATCTGATGTTGTGATCATCAGAAGAGGACAGTCCGACCTCACTGGCCACACATAAGATGGGACCAAGCCTGTCGCGCGATCTCTTTGGACATTTACTATTGTAACCTGGATGCGTAGAGCTGTCAGTCCCTCAAACTGGAAAAGATTTGCATATGATACAATATACAAATTGTTATTGTTGTCCATCAAACTCTGTGTTTGCAGGGAATGCTGCTTTTAGCTTGTAGAATACTCTAACCGAAAGATTATTTTGCCCAAATGGTAATAAAACTGATTTGCAAAGTACAACCTAGGATCATGACATAGGAAATCACTATACGCAAAATGAGGGAAGGAACATGCAAGCCTGAGACTCCTCAAAGCTCAGTCTGAATGATGCCACTACGTTACATTAAACCATCCTGGCCAACACATTCATATGCCACAGGTGGGTAAATGTCAAATTTAATACTCTAAAAAGTTAGCTTGCTTCTTGTCTTTTGGGTAGTAAGGAATAAGTGTACCCTTCAATTACACAAAAATCCAGGTAAACATTATTTTTAATTCTTATAACCTGCCTTTTGACCTCATGGAGCCCTTAAGAGGTAATTCACAAAACCCATAAACTCGGACACATAAATCTTTTACATGTTAAAACAATGTATTCATCTAACATGTTTGATTTCTTACTAATAAACTCAGTTCTGTAGTCTTATGCTACTGAAACAAATGCGAACGAAAGCATGTATATTTGGTACAAGTGATCTTCAAGTACAAGCCTTCCTACTAATCCCAAACACATTTAATACTTTGTCCAGCAACATTATAGATATCAAAATAGTTTTGCACTGAACAGTTTAATAAAGGAGCAGCAATTCTTAAATGGTTCATACAAATATAATTGTAAGACCTAGAAAAACATTTTCTTGAATTGTTTCATGTAAGCTGGAGGAATGCAATGCACTAAGTAACATTTAGTACTTTTACCCTTTCTCTTCCAAGATGCTTTAAAATTTTCTCATTATTTAAGAACCCATTAACAATATTCAAAGATGCATCATGTATTATTATGGGTTGGATCCACACTTGTGCCCAGCAAAAGTCTGCTCACACTGAAGGGGTCGAAGTGGCAATTTTTGCCAGTTCTTACCACTAAGTGTGTCCCTTGAAAAACTGTTCTGGGAGGGGGAGCTAGGGCTCTAAGGGGGGAGTTCTAAATAAAAATTGCAGCTTCCTTCCTTTGTCCAGCTGGAAGCATCCACTGGATCCCAGTTCTCTCTGGGATCAGGACAGTCTGGATCCAACCCTGTGCATGTATATTGCAAGAACCACTTTTCTTTTTGCACAAAAGCAATTAACAGCAGTTTATTTTGAAAGCAAAACATATTACTTGCTGTACATTTGTTTCAAGTAGGTATTTATTTAACACAATGACTTTCCTGAGTCATATGGGCAAGCTAATAGTCTGTGTAAAAGCCTAAATCCAAAAAAGTGCTTATAACCTAAAGTAATATGAAGAATGGTGATAACAACCTACTCATAGTTTTAAAAATGTATATCTTCCACATTCCAGTGCTTTTTATTAAAATGCAAGATAAAAATATTACAATTTAAAAGAACTTTTAATGACAAAAATACCAAGGAAATCAAATATACCAACAATACTTTACAGAACAAAATGCAAACCAAAGGCAATTACACTTTCAAATGTGCTGGTTTTAGCTACAGCTTGAATGTTGCTGAGGTCTGTGACATGCCGTTGTAAATGTAGGTGTTATTAAAAATTACGAATTGTTTTGTAATGATTTTCACAACCTCCTGGGCAGCAGCTCCTGTAAAATAGCAGGGGAATGGCAACAAAGAAGAAAAAAAGAACTTTGTAACTGAATTGACATGACATTAGAAGTCTAATTACTACAAACCCAAATGCAAGTCTATTAGTTTTATTTTTTTTCTTCAACTACCAGCATCTTATGTCAGAGAACTGGAAACAGCATAGTAAGATGACTTAGCTTAGTGGTCAAACACATGCTTTGCATACAGAACATCCCAGGTTCAACCCTTGGCATCTTCAGTTAAAAGGAAATCAGGTGCTAGAAAACTCTGTTGCTGCTAGTCAGAGTAGACTATACTGGGTTTGATGGACTACAAAGTTCTAAATGTTTTGGTGCCAGGATGTCTTAAAGACCAGCTCCTCCTGTATGAGCCAGCACATAGTTTGTATTTGTCATCTGAGGCCCTGTTATATGCCCTACCACCCAGAGATAAGACAAGATTTTTTGTGGAACTCCTTCGCTAGGGAGACTAGGCTAGCTCCTTCCTTAGATGACTTGTGAAGACATTGTTCTGCCAAGCTTTTAATGGTTAATTTCATTCTCTAATTTTATTGTTGCTCAGTGGGTTTGTTGTAAAAAAAAAAGGGGGGGAGGTTTGCTTCTGCCTTTTGCTCATATTTGATGTATTTTCTTTTTATTCGTTTAGCCTGCTTATACATTGCCTCAAGAATTGTTTGAGTTCAAAGGCAATTTATAATATGCTAAATCAATAAACAACCAACAGATAATGGTGTGATTCAGTATAAGGTAGCTTCATGTATTTATTTTAAAAAAAGAGAGAGTTGAAGCAACTAACTGTATTCCAGTTAGATTTTACCAATTATACACACCCACACCAGCCTGGAATTCCACATTCCTTCAACTTTGCATTTCAATTGGGGAAATGGCAAACACCCCAATCTGGTAATGTGCAAGCTCGGCACCCTCAAAAAGAACACTTAATATAAAGTTGAACGCCCCCCTTGGTATGAACTTGTGTAGTATCTCAGTGAATACATCAAAATACACACAGAACTTAATATTTTTCTTACTTGAACAATGTGCACGTATTGCAAATATTTTAGTTTTAAAAATGTGGTTGTTTGTTTTTATCATGGCAAAGCCAAAAACATTTGTGTAGTGATATCTCCTATCTTTAATTCAACATACGATGTATTCCAAATGTTAATAAAATAGACGCGCGCATTTACAAGTGTTCAAAATTCTACTAATGTAAAAAAACAGAATCCAAAGTGGTAATAATCTTTTCACATGCCAAAAATTTTATAGTTCGGCAGGGACATGTAAAGGTAATAGTATTCTTACCTCCCAAAAATGCTGCAATCATATGTGGCTCAGCAGCTCCATAGCGGCAACTACATAGGAAAAACAGTAATATTTATGAGATCATAACAAGTTCTAGGAAAATGTTGTTTTTCTTTTATAACACTTACAATTCATGGACGTAATCATCCTTCACTGTTACAGGTAATCCATATTCTTGAAGAAAACTATTGAGGCACGATTTCAGTTTTCCAATATCATCCTCCACTTGGTAGTTATAAACACCTGAAAATAATTTTTAAAAGTTATTCATAGAACTAACATTTCAATGAAAATAAGATGCAATTTTTTAAAACAAGAGAACACAGAGGTCCTCCCTCACAATTCTACTGCTTTAGTAAACTTTTACAGTTTGAGTTTTCAAATATACAGAAGTTTAATAACAATATGTGCCACAAACACAACCTGACATACAATTAATCTATACATTTATGAACTATGAATCTAACACTAGATATTATTAAGTTTATACCACAGGGTCCCTTACAGTATTTGTTCAATAAATTATACTACACTAAGAATAAATGGCTACTATTAGGTTTTTATTTATATTATGTGTAGCAACTGGGTAAAATAAATTACCTGGGTATCTGCCATGATGTTTAAAGAATCTATCCACAGCTCGTAACATTAAGTACAGCACCATCTCACTATCCGGATTATCCATATGGGAAACTTCAAGGAAAAACAGAACAATGATCTCTTAATTGTTGAACTAATTTGGAGATGTTTTCATCAATTTTTTTAAAAAACACGAAAATCACACAAACTTATGGCTCCATTAAGACTTTTTCAATGTTTCATGTATGGATAAAATTGAAAATCAGACACTGGAATCCAATACAGTGAAAATTAGACACTGGAATCCAATACAATGTTGCATCTTATTGTTTAGAAGTAACTAAATTAGATCCAGCCCCATCTCTACTAACTAGCAAGAACTGCCAACTTTTACCCCAGATGCTACCCTTGACATTTCCAGTTGAAGCAGGGAATAAAGCAGACACAGCTCCTCTGATCCATTCCTTATGAAATTATATTTGCTGCACCCTGATCTAACAAAATAGTTCCTAAAAATCATTTTCACCATGGACTGGATTAGATATTACACAGAAAAAAGGAAAGCTTTCTCATGAAGCAGCAAAACAAGCTGTACAGGAAGCAACAATTCAGGAATCCTGCCTGTATCTATTCATTTATTTCATTTTTATACTGCCCAATAGCCGAGGCTCTCTGGGCAGTTTACAATTAATCTCTAGGCAGTTTACAATTAAATGTATAATGACATACACAAAGATCAGAACACACCTTTTGGGCTCACTGATTTCCTTTCAACTAAAATCCCAATTCTAGTTTCCATATTACAGCAGAAATGAAGAAATCAGCAGTATAAATCACTCCCTTCCAAGTCTTGAACAGGCCTTAATTTTTGTCCCACTACCACAGATGAAAACACAAAGAAATCTATAGATAATTCAATGATCTCCTTACTTATCTCATCTTTGTTTGAAGTGCTCAACCCATACTCATCAGAAAGAGATCTACACCGTACTACTCGAAGAAATGCTGAGTTACTGCCTAAAAAGGGGGAAAGAAAGAGACGAGAATACAGAAATATTACTTTTTAAAACACAGTACTTAACACAAGGATATTACTTTTTAAAACAAAACTAGATCCTTTAAACTTAATTATTTAAAAGAATATGAATAAACCTGGCATTTATTTTTTAAAAAATCATGTTTATTTTTAGCCACTTAATCTTGTGATTCATGAAATTACTTTAGTTTATTTTAATTACAGAATCATAGAATAGCTGGAAGGGGCCTATAAAGCCATCGAGTCCAACCCCCTGCTGAACGCAGGAATCCACCTTAAAGCGGAAACCATGAAGAGCCACACTATCAGTCTGGGTTGGATGGCCCCATGGTTGGACTCAATATAAGGCAGCTTCCTATGTAGTTACATAGTAATATGCAATGTTTGTGAATTGCGCAGACAGCTTCAGCTATTCGGCAGTACGGAAAAATATATATATAGATGAATAAATAATAACACATTATAATGTAAGGATTAAAAAAACTACTTACAAAGTAATTTTAACTCCCTCTGAGAAATGGATTCTGGTGCCTATGAAACAAAATGCGTGCTTTATTTCAAGTTAACATGCCAATTGTCTAATACCATTGCTTTCTAAATCCCTGTTAAATGATATAATTAAATATTGTTTTAACCCTCCCTGGATGCCATTTCCCTAATTACCTGCCCCTTTGTGGCTTGTCATGTCATCTCAATGACACAACAAGCCACCCCGGCCTATTTTAATCATGTGAACAAGGTCATAAGCTGTTAAGGGGTCAAACAAATCCACCAAATCCTACTTAAAATTATTAGTTGCCATGTCTACAGATACTCAGCTGAGAAAATATTCTGGGCATTTGCTTGAGAAAGAAGTGTAGAGAGTGAAAAAGTATTTTGTCTATTTTTTATAATAGACAAATTATTCACTTTTCTTAATACTACCACAAAGAGTATCAAGGATCTATACTAGTCAATTGCAAAATCATTCACAAAGCTGATTTCCCCCCTCCCCCAGTTAAAATCTTCGTTGTGACTTAGCAAAACCATACTGTTTTTCATCAGAGCAATTGTTTTGCGCAAAACTGACTCATCTGTTTCTTTGGGAGTATTTTGGCACCAGCTACAAGACACTCCCACAGTGCTTCATACCATGTAACAATGTTACAATGCCACCACATAAGAATGTTACAAATAATGAACAATTAGTGCCATTCAGTGGAAGCTGCCCAATAAAGCAGTGTATCACATTTAAGCTCACAAAATATGCTATAAAATTCTGGCTGTGCTGCAATTCCAAAACATATGTTTATTATGCGGACATATGTAAGAGCGACTCAGCAGCTCAAACTCTAGGCCAAACAGTGGTTGATAAATTTACACATTTACAGGGGTCCATATGAACTAGTAACAGCTTACTTTTAAAAAACAAAACAAAACAGTGTGCTAGGGAATTAGCTAAGAAAAACCTGACTCTAGTTGGCATGTTACAAACCAGAAATTCCCAGTTGGCCTTGCTCAAAAATTCAGACGAATAGTAGCATTTTGGGTTTTCAAAAAGGTTTGATACTTGTTATTACCAAAGGGATTCCCCTTTCTTTAGTGCATAAATACTGTATATAGCTATCTAAGACAATAAATCCAAGCCTGACTTCATTCATTCTAAAGATGGTCTCCACGTACACTTGCAAACTTTTTATTTATGTATTAATGACACATCTATACTGTCAGCTATGGCCAACACTAGATGCAATTATACTGACCCACAGGGAAAGCCATACAGGCAGTGGTGCTTTTCAGTGAAGGTTTTCTTGACTTTCCTAAATTGAACTATCCCCCCACTCCCGCCCATCTTATTCATTCTCCTCCACAATAATTTTATTTTTATCTTCCAGGTTGAAGAAGCCACTTGCAATGTCCACGGACCAAGTGATCAAATACAAATTTGTGAACACACATAATGGCTTTTTGGATTGAACCATAAATAGGAGTTATCAATTTCCATGCACTTCCATGTAAAGGAAGAGCAGAGAGATTAAAAACGTAATTTTCATTCACTCACCTTGCCTATCGACTGCAGCATCTTGGCAGCATAGTTACCCACAGCTTCAGCATCTTTCTTCGCTTTGTCACGGTATCTTTAAATGGCGAAAATTAAAACTTCAATAAGACTACTACCAAGGATCTGTATGCTTATTCTACATGGACATTTACACTCCTATTATAGATTAGCAGTGATAAATGAAATGGGAAGACAATAATTGCACTGACTTCCTCCTGGCATCTATTTGAATTAAAATGTATACTTACACGTCAATTATTATTTTATATATGTTTTTGTACACAAGTGGGTATCTCTGTATAAAACAGGAATGTGAGAAATTGCCACTAGGTTAGATCCAGACTTGCCCTTTTGCAAACAGAACTGCTTCCATTCCTGGAGGGAACTGGGATCCAGGCTGGAAGAAGTGAGCAAGGCAGAGATTTTCCCTGATTCTTCCGCCCCCCACCCCATGTACACATTGCTTCCCAAGCTGTTCTGGAGGGTCCCTTAAACTTCCAAAACATCATGGGAGATGGCTCTGAGGGCTGCATGGCAGGTCCAGATTTGGCCTATAGTCCTGAAGTTCTGTACCCTGTTCTAGACAGCTGCTATACCCCATCTTCAATTGTTGTGCAACTCAAGCTTGATCCTGCTAGTTCAATTGGATCTCAGTCCCGGTGTAAGAACGTAAAAAGGATCAGACCAAGGGTCCTTCTAGTCCAGCACTCTGTTCACACAGTGGCTAACCATCTGTCGACCAGGGACCAACAAAGCAGGACATGGTGCCACAGCACCCTCCCACCCATGTTCCCCAGCAACTGGTGGACACAGGCTTACTGCCTCAGATAGTGGAGGTAGCACATAACTATCAAGGTAGATCAAGTGTGCAGATTCAAAACGTCCCAATACAGATTCTGCTCTGTGGGAGGCTCTTGATATGTGCAGCTAACTAAACACATAAGCACTAAGCTATTTCAATGTATACAAATAATTTAATGAAGTATAACGGTATCAAAACTTCAGTTTTACACATAGAAGAGGATAGTGTAAGAAGCCTTGCTTGTTTCAATCTGCTCAAGTTTTTCTATAACAAGGAAGTATAACTGAGTGAGTGGAAAGGGTTTTTTTCTGTTTTGACTATGAGTTATAGGTTTTAAAAATGGTTTGTTAAGACACTTTTAGTGATATTAAGATCCACAGCTTTGGAACTAGTTTATGGGTGACTCTAAGTCCTCAAACAGGCAGCTGACATGAAACTACAGAAAACACTTATATTTCTTGTGGAGGGGGGGCATAACTTGATAATGATATAATATAAAGCTAAAAAACCTAATACTTACACATTTTGCAATTTGATAAATTTACCAGAATCTGCTATCATATCCGGAATTGTGCCCCGGACAGGTAAATTTCCTTGACCCTCTTTTGCTACGAACTCCTTTACAGCTCGAGCCAAAATCCAAAAGGGTGGAGTCTAAGAGTAAACAAAAACATGATCCTGATTTTTTTCTATTCAGAGAAGCAGCATACTGGACATCAACTCAAGCTATATGCATTTATTACCTGCTGTGAGAGATTGATACATCGATCATCATTGAAAATGTCTTCAATAGAACTTGGTATCTATAAGGAAAATCACAGAATATATACATTTCAGCAACTTTTCCAATGAAAGAGTATATATGCAACTAGAATATTTGGAGAGGTATCTTGTCTTACCTTAGTAGCAATTACAGCTGTGTTCACATTTTTAATAGCTTCTTCAAAGTTTTCTTCATCTTCTAGGCCTCCATTTTCATTCTTTAAGATTCCTAGTTATAAATAAATTACCAACTTAGGAATAGAACTTCAACATAAATGTTCTTTACATTTCTTCCCTAAAATTCATGTTAACACATCAGGTTTGCTTAAAGTTTAATGAGTTTCTAGCATACTAGTGTTGTTTATTTGTTGTTTCAACCACCATGGTCATATCAACTTTACAATGCATAGGTAAGCACACAAAGACTTTACAATACAAAGAAGTAAAATATAGAAAAATACTAAAAAGGTTTTCATTAAAAGGTGCCTGCATATATGTAAAAGTTAGTTTTAGTACAAAGAATTAAAATAAGAGACACTACGAATTTTCATTTAAAGGGCCATAAATGTATAGAAGTTAATACTACTGATATATTAGAGTGTCATGTTAAATTTCATCATTACAGTTCGCCATACTGACCTCTATGAATCTTCTCAATTTTTAATAGCAGCATATATTAAACAAAAGGTATCTAAGTGTATATTTTACATGCATCTTTAAACACAATTAACATTCAAGACAAAAATGCAATGCTAGTCAAAAATATACACATACCAACTGCATTTGGTATATTGCCAGAAGCTTTCACTGACATTACCTTGCCGAATCATCTGTCGGAAAGCTTCCTTTTCTTTGTAGTTCTTAGGTATCTGACCACTGTTCTAAATGGAAAATTATATATTTCAATTATGTAAAAACAACATACATTCAATCATTAAAAGCTACTTGAAGGAAATACAACAAGTGAATACTGGGTGTGCATCTGTATTCCAGGACATACCAGGCACTGAATTGGAGAAATTATTTCCATGTTACCACGTGTTGCCTAATCATCTCTCGGAAAGCTTCCTTTTCTTTGTAGTTCCACTGATTTCCTTGGGTCAGATCTACACATGACCAAGTCTACATCCATACTCTTTTTAATTTTACTGCAGTGAAATATACGTATATCTACCCCACTTTTTTCCTTTAAACAAAGCATTCAATGTAGCTTATAACGTTTTTAAAAAATTACATAAAAGCAAAAACCAATATCAAGGTAAACCAGGAGCAAGTTCTTACCTTTAAGAGATAGTTTAAATAATGATAATTTAAAGCAAATGCACAAAGATTACAGCCTTTGTCCTAAAAAATGTAAAAGTGCATAAGCCTCTTTGGAGGGAGGCACTATTCCTATAGTTCTGCAGTATAAAGGATAGATAATCTACTTTAGATTACTACCAAGGTATCTACGTACCTTATTATACCATTGTTCTAGATACTTGGATACAATCACAATCCATGGAATGTGGCTGTGTTCCTGTAAATGCAAAATTAAAGCAAGTATAGCAAAAAAAAATTGGGAAGCTGTGTTGCTGTACAAACTCAATTCACCACACAAATTCAGAGTTGAACAAAAAAGTAGCCAGGTGAACAGAATTGCCTTCAATAACAGTCTCCATAAGGTATTTGCAGCACAGTCCTTTTACTTTGTGAGACAGATCTGAAGAACCTACTTCTAGAAGGTCATATGTGACTTTGCAAATCCCCAGTTAGAGCTGAAGATTCACAGCTTGGCTCTGTATTTGAAAATCCCAAGACTATTCAAATGTAGACGTAACTTTTTTTTTTAAAAAAAAAAAGATCAGATATTTTAGTCATTTTGGGGTTATTCGATCCTTACTGGGCTGGCTGCCATGGTTTTAAGATATTATATTAGAAGTGTGTGGAGAAGGCAAGGCTGTGATAAAGGATTTTGTTCAAAAAGCATGCTTTGTAAATTTTTCCTAGAACAAAACAGGATTCACACTGTTTATCATATGATTTTCTATGGTAGGCTCATTAAAAGCTTCCCCAGAGTTAAATCAGATTTAATTTATAGTAGGTGAACCAACTTGAAAATCTCCAAGACACCCCACCCCCACTTTTTTCTTTTTTCTTTTTAAGAAGAGTCTTTTGTAGGCAGTGCATGCAGTCTGTAATCCAGTTCTTCTAGAATAAATTTGTGAATTGTCTCTAAAGCTTGCGTGCATATTGCGAAGAAGAATACCAAGCTCGAACCAACCTTTTTTTCCATATTATCCAAATCGTAAGACTGAACATGCTCCCTCAATTCTGGAAATGGATTGTCCAGTCTCAGATCATCCAATGCGTTATCTGGGTGAGATTCTACAACTATTGAAAAGTTAAACGTTTTAGTTTGAAACAAAAGCTGAAGACAACATTGAATGATTGCAGCTGAATCTTTAAAATATATAAATTCGTATGGCTATTTAGTATCATATCCTGAAGTTGTAACATACATTACAAAACTATTGGAAAATGGCATATAATGAGAGCTAGTCCATGAGATTTACAATTTGGAAATGGACTATATATTTTTCTTTGCAATCCACTAGGCTAATTTTTGGCTATATTTAGTTCTCAGTAGGTCTTATCTATTTCTTGATGTATTTTTCTGGAATATACAATAATATACCTCACTAACCCAGTAATGTATGATTAAAAGGTCATCCATAGAAGTGACTTCAACACTAAGAGATGGACACTGAAAGTTAAAGGGGAACTTTTCATTACTAAATAAATATCTTACCTGGGTGTTCTTTAATAATGATTCTCAGATATCCTATTAATCCATAAGTTCTGCAAACTAACAGTGGGATGCTGTAATTCCAGAGAACTTCAGCTAGCCGGAGCATTGTACTGAAAAACATATAGTAAGGGGTCAGAATGAAATAACAATGAGTGGAAGGAATATAGTCACTAGCACTATTCCACAAGTGTTTGCACAGTGCTAGAATACATAGGTTCTATAAGCAGTTTTCATGCATGCAGAAGCACTTGTGCAAATGGAAGAACAATGTTGCACTGAGTTTCTCTTTCCTCATGCAATACTCTAGTGTGTTTACAACAGTACATCTTGGCCCTGTGGGGAAGAAGAAGGACCGAGGGGACAGGAGCAGGCAGAAGTAACATCGGGGCCTGCTCCTGCTGGACTCTTCCCCCCCCCCCACAGGGCAAACTGCCATCTTGGCCCTGTGGGGAAAGAAGAAGGACCGAGAGGACAGGAGCAGGCAGAAGTAACATCGGGGCCTGCTCCTGCTGGACTCTTCCCCCCCCCCCCCACAGGGCAAACTGCCATCTTGGCCCTGTGGGGAAAGAAGAAGGACCGAGGGGACAGGAGCAGGCAGAAGTAACATCGGGGCCTGCTCCTCCTGGACTCTCTCTCTCTCTCCTCCCTCCCTCCCTCCCTCCTTGACTCCTTTTCCTTGTGTGTCATGTCTTTATTAGATTGTAAGCCTGAGGGCAGGGACTGTCTTTTTTGCTAAGTGTAAGCCGCTCTGAGAGCCTTTTTTGGCTGAGGAGCGGGGTATAAGTATGATAAATAAATAAAATAAATAAATAAATAAAAGATAATTTCCATGTGTAGATCTACAACTCATTAGTTCCCGTGTTTAGTCCTAAATATTTTTTACTGTGGAATTCCACTGAATTTAGTGGGATGTCTCAATAAACAGGCTTAGGACTGTTCTGCACAATTACTAACTCAAACTGCATTTCTGATCCTATTAATAGCAATATATTTCTGTTGAATATGACGGTATAAAGTTATGCTAGACAGATTAAGCAGAACCTCAAAAAGTATTATTTATCTGTTATTTGTGTGCCCTGTCTTTCCATTAAAAAAAATCCACAAATAAGCAATATAAAAATCATCCCCAAAATCAAAAAAATATAAAAAAGGTAGCCAGTTAAAGCATAATTAAATTATACACTAAAATGCAGGGCAAAAGAGAAAAATAATTTTATTTCAATAGGCTAGCACTTGTTTAAATAAGAAGGCTTTTCTTGCCTGGTGGTAGAAGGGCATCAACAAAGCGTCATAGGTGAGTTCCCCACAGTAGGGAACTCCAAAGTATCTTAAATAATTGAAATGTATTTCAAAATAAAATAGATAAAAATATCACACCAGATTTTTGTGAATCAAATCCATCCATTATGCAAATACAGAACACATTTCTCATAAAGTATTCCCTTATGAGGAATGGTAGGTTAACAAGTTGATTAACGTGGGCTAAAACGGGAGGTAGTACATATGCAGAAACAGGGCTTGATCAAGACCACTTTTAAGCATTTAGCAACAAATGCAGGCTTGCAAACTCCGGCTGCTGCTTCTCTCCTGCAAAGTAGTTAGGAGTGATGGAAGAAGCAGCTCTTGGGAGGGGTGTTCCCTGCCTGCCACTTTCCCCCTTCAACTCCCCACCCATTTGGTTGCCACACATGTGTCAGGTGAGGAAGAACAGCTGGAGAGAAAGGATGAAAGGGCCACCATTTCTTCCTTGCAAATTCTGCTCCCATCCCTCTGTAGTGATGTGGCATCTTAAGTTCCTAGAACACCTAGTTTAGCCCTGATTAGTCCATTTCAAAGTCAACAGTACATTTTCTTGATTTCACTGGAATGGCAAAAGCTGGAGAAAAAGATCTGTGTAAATGGTTAACAATAAGGAAAAGTGATTTTTTTATATAAGAATTAAAAGTTAAAAACAAAAACAAAACACTATCTTTAACATAATTTACATTTTCGCAGAATATGTCTTCAAAACAATACTTGTGTCTTAGATGAAGCCGATATTACCAAGCTGATTCCTGCTTACCTCTCTGGGAGTTGAGATGCAATCACTACATTAAACCGACAGAAAAATGAAGGATCATTGTCTAGAAGTTTATCTGGATTCTTGAGAAAACACAAAAGATACACACACATATTGGATAAAGCAATGAACACAAAAAAATGCAAAATTAAAGCGTTTTCACATCTGGCTAGGTGCCTCTTTTCCTGAATTGCAAACATTTTTTAATATCTGAAGTTAATCTTTTTTTTCATAAATGGCACCAATATAGACAAATCAACCCCTGGAAATGAATGTCCCTCATCTCCAAACTGGCATACATCACCAGCAAGGATAGGGTGAAGAGCCTCTTCAACACAGACTGCACCACATCAGTCTGCACTGATATGCACGCAACAACCCATGGGTTGGTGAAGCTGCACTGGAATGAGTACTCTGCCTCCTGCCTACCCACCGCTTCAGCTTTGCATCCAGTTTCCAAAACATCCCAGGAACACTCCATTCCTGAGTTATGTGGCATGACAAGTGAACCCAGAACTTGCATCATTCACACTATGCTGAACTGAACTGATAGTGTGGATGCGTATTGGCCAGGGTTTGCTGCCACACACAATCCTCCTTCCACACTCTGCTTAAAGCTAAATTAACAGCAGAAGCTAGCCTATCTTTGGAGTAAATCTATTTCTTTGTGATCATCAATAGAGGTAGCATGAACAGGATTTGCTGCTCAACATAAGGACAATGATGACTTTTGACATAGGGCTGTACTGCAGTATGATCCAATGGCACTAAGCAATGTGTGTGTGTGTATATGTGTGTGTGTGCTTGTGGGGTGGAAGAATGCTACAATTACGCTGGCTTTACTCAAATCATTTCCCCACACTTCCCCTTCTCTAATCATGTGTTACTATTATAAGTAGTACGGACGTGCAACCTACGCTTTTATATTTTCCCAATATGGTAATGCACTCGTGAATACAGAAACACTTGGTACAAACCTCTTCCACAAAATTTCCTGAGACATCATTATTCAATTCTTGTAACAGTTCTGTAGTGCACTGGGCTCGATTCTGTTTAAAAATAACAACAATATAACAGTATCTAACACTAACAATAAACATAGGAATTAGATTGCTGCAGAAGCAATCCTATGCAAGCTTACCTGAGAATAAACTCCACTGATTACAGTGGAACTTTTTCCTAAGTAAATGGGCACAGAATTGGATTGTATGTTAAGGGGCTCTTCACGCAACATGCTAGCCCACCCTCAGTGGTCGAGCATGGCTTGTTTTGAAGCATGAGTTGCTTGTTGAACCATGGGTTAGTGTGTTGCCTGAACACAACCACGGTGGCTCATTAACCAAGAGGTGTGGCTTATTTTCTTAAACAAGCCGCCTTGAGAACCCATGGTTTGTTGTTGGGTTGTTCAGGGTGGTTAGCAAGTCACACTGCATGGTTAACAAGCCACCCTGACTGCATTCAGACAATATGCTAACCCACGGTTCAAAACAACCCACACTCAAGCCCCTATATTTCCCAAACTCAAAGTGTCCATTGTTAACTGCTTACTGTGGTCAGAGAGATCTGAACGGAATTATCTTAATAAAGAACAGGGGAGAGTGACTGATAGGATCTGCTATTCTGAAAACACAAGACATTGGTTGCTTTGCGGTGATGTCCTAGAATGTTCAGGAGTAAACACAAAGGGCCTAGAAACAGAAGAGGCAATGAATGTGCTGTTGATGGAACATAGTCCTGAGAGAGGCATGCTCTTCTTCCTTATGGGCACTTACATCATATGGCCAGGTTAGGGTGGGTGGGGACAGACTGATCACAGTTCAGTAGGACCCACTGCCCTACACATGCTGGTCGCTATGGTGAAAAATGAACCAATTAGAATAAACCCTTCCATGCATTTGTTTGGATAGTCGGGGTTTTTGCTTCTTTTTTTTTTTAGTAAAGCACATTAATTTTTTTCTTACCTGGCCAATATTGCTTCTTTGCAGGAAAAAACTAAAAAGAAAAAAGAAAAAAAAGAAAAGAAAAAAAGAAAGAAGAAAAGAAAAAAAAGTCATTCCTTTAAGAGTTTTTCTGCGATGAAACATTTCTGGAAGCCAAACACGAATTGTTAAGTTTTGGTAAAATTCCATCTCAGTGACTTTTAGTCACTTATGGATGTTTTCAGTTTCTATACATTTCAATTTTTTGAATTACGTTGCCTGTGCAGAATACATTTTTATATGATTCCATATTTCATAGTTTTCATATTGATGAAAATGTACTAAACAGTTGTAAAACACACATTACCTGTTTCCAACATCTTCACCAGTGACTTGGTTCCCATCTACAATTGTAAACGATCCCACACCTTGAAGAAAAAAAAAATTGACCTTGTACAAAAGAACAGTTCTTATATTTAAATATATAGAGAGAGAGAGATTTGTTTTTATTTATACCTGGTAGAACTAAGTTTTTGAGGATCTCTGTTCCTGTGGCGGTTGCATTTATCATGCAAACATGAGCAGATTCTAAAGCTTCTTGCCCATGGTCACCCCATAACCTGTGACAAAAAAAATTAAAAAAATACAGACATGAAGGTATTTCAAATCCAATTTTGGGAAGTTGATGCATCACTAATGTAAGTTTTAGAATATGACCACTAAGTATTATCACAATGTACGTGAGCCTCTCTGGGGAGGGCATTGTACACATAGGATGAAAAGACGCTCTGCTTCGTACCCTGCTTCACCTGGTGGAGATACCTGGAAGAGTGCCTCTAGAAATGATCTTCTGGTCTGGTGATTGGTGGGAGATTCAGGACAGATAAAAGGAAGTACTTCTTCACATAGCACATAGTTAAAACTATGGAATTCGCTACCGCAAGATATAGCGATGGCTGCCAACTTGGATTGCTTTAAAAGGCAGTTGGATAAATTCCTGGACGCTATCTATGGCTGCTAGTCCTGATGTCTAAATACTACCTCCAGTATCAGAGGCAGTAAGGCTATACATACCAGATGCTGGGGAGCATGGGCAGGAGGATGCTGTTGTACCCGAGTCCAATTTGTGGGTTCCTGGCTGACAGCTGGTTGGCCACTGTATGAACAGGGTGCCGGACTAGATGGACCCATGGTCTGATCCAGGATGGCTCTTATGTTCTTATGAGGTATATCTGGGAGGAGATGATCCTTCAGGTAACCTCGCCCCAAATTGTTTAGCGCTTTAAAAGCTAATACCAACACTTTGAATTGGGCCCGGAAATGGACTGCAAACTAGGAAATGGACTGCAAGCTAGTGCAGATCACAGAGCACTGAATAAGATCACATCGACCAGTCCCCATTTACACTCACTGCTGCATTTTGGACCAGCTGAAGTTTCCAGACAGCTTTCAAAGACAGCCCCATGGATAACACAAATGAAAGGAGACCACAATGTGGATAACTAGGCTATCTCTACCCAGATACAGTCTGTTAGTATACCAGCCTAAGCTGATAAAAGGTGCTCCACATCACTGAAGCCACCTGTGCCTCTAATGACAGTACTGGATCCAAGAGCATCTCCAAACTACGAACCTGATCCTTTACGGGGAGTGCAACCCCCCCGCCCCCCAGAACAAGTTGAACGCCACTTAGCCAGTGTATATCTATTAATATATTCAAAACCATCTTGGAAAGCTTTATACTTAAAAGGCGGCCGACAAATATTTTAAATAAATAATTATAACGACCATCTGGAATCAAAACGATTCAGAGAGAGAGAAGTCGTCAAATGAAGCTGTTCTTCAGCTGCTAAATGAACAGCACCAGGGTCCAGTTCAAAAGCTGGCAATCAAAGAGCGGAGATCATGCTGTCTGTATGATTTTATCTGTATGCCGCCCTGAGATCCCAGTGATATAGGGCAGGATATAAATGTTTTTAATAAAAAAGTAATAAAAGAAATTGAAAGTAAAACAATTGCCTTGCTGAATCAAATCATGGTCTTCTGAGCCTAGCATTCTGTTTCCAGGAATACAGGTATAGGACAAAAGCAAAGGCCAAATTTGATTTTATTTATTTATTTATTTATTTATTACATTTTTATACCGCCCAATAGCCGAAGCTCTCTGGGCGGTTCACAAAAATTAATTTAGCAGATAATAGAGATGTATGGCTGTTTCGAAACATGCAACTTCCATTTATTGATGATACATCAGCACCAAAAGGGTTAAAAGGGTGATTAATGACCCGATTTTGGGTCAGCCTGCTGATCAAAGGGCTCATATGGGGGAATGATACGAAAAGGTATTTTTGCAAAATAAATAAATAAAATACAGGGAGCCACATTGATCTGTTAATTAAAGAAATACCCAAAAGCATAATAGTGATCTTTGGACCAACTAAGAAATCACAAATAAGTGAGCATGTTTTTTAGTTCACTGAAATTGCTTTTCAGGCTGGATTTTAACGGGGGGGGGGGGGGAAACGAAACGAAAACAAAGCAAAAGGGGAACAGGGAGAAAGCGCTATTGTGATATTGCTTATTTACCCTTTATTGTTTTAATGGCTCAGCAGAGCTGAATGGAGGCACAGCCTGGCATTTGCCAACAGCCAGAGGATGAAGGGGCTACTTGGAAGTTGAAATCTTGCTCCCAGGAAGAACAACATGCCAAGGGAAAGACTAACCAGGCATCCTCTATTGACCAGAGAAGGAACAATTGCTCCAATGCTAGTTTTCCTCGTTTCTCCCCATTCCTTTCCCCTTTCATATCATGTTTATTAAGCCAGGAGCCTGCGGGCAAGGCCTGTTTCACCTTTAAATATCCGTACCATGTTTCAAAAACGGTACTTGTTACTTATAATTAAAATTAATCGTGTATTAATTTACTACAGCTATATGTAAATATCAAACCCTTCCTCCCAAGGGACTCGGGGTGAAGTCTTCCCCTTCCCATTTTATCCTCACAACAAGCCTGTGAAGTAGGACACAGGGGGGGGGGGGAGTGAGTGAGCGAGTCCCCAAGTGCGCCTCCTCTTCGAATGGGAAACCCCACTATCCCCAGTGCTAATCAAGCACTCTAACCACTAGCCCACACTGCTTTAGCGAAGCAGTGTGTTAAAAGGGTGCTTCGTAAAAAATAAATAAAAGGTGCTTTGTTTGGGTTTTAAACCGTAAGAAGAGAGGCCTAGCGAGGGCTGGAAAAGACGGAAGGAGGCACCCCGGCCCGGGTGCTGCTGCCGGGAAAGGCCCCAGGAGGAAACTAGGGCAAGCCGTGGGGCGTCCCTAGGCAACAGCAAGGAAGGACCCTGCCCGGGATGGGGGGTGACCCCTTCCCCAAGCCGCTGCCGCTGCCGCCGCCGCCGCCGCCGCCTCCTCCTAGCGCAGAGGCGCGACGGGAGCCGCTCTCCGGCCTTGCTCGCAGCTGCAACCCCCGTCCCCCCTCGCCCAAGAGGCCGACCTGAGCTGCCGGTCGTAGCGCTGCTCCTTCATGCTGACTCTGCCCTGCTGGGACTGCACCGCCGCCGACGCCATGATGATGCCCGCTCGCTCGCTCGCCCGCCCCCGCACTTCCTAAGCCATCCTGAAGAGGGCGCCCCAACGCGCCGCGTCCGCGCCTGTGCGGGCCCAGGTCTCTCGGGTCTCCTTGCAGGGCCTTTTTCATCCAGCCGCCCCTGACCGGCCGGATTTTATTTCCCCTCCCCGGGCTGTGCGGTGACTTAAGGTTGCAGCTGCGAGCATTTTGCATTGCGGCAGCTCTGTCGGAGCAGGCGAAAAGGACGGGTTCCCCCCCCCCCCCACACACCCGATCTGCGCTCCGCCACTGCGATGCTGTTGGACCATTTCAATGTAAATGTTCCATTAAAATATCGTTTGTAGACTAAGCTGTATAGAATTAGCGAATTCCTTTGTTTCATGAGTGATTATGAGTTGCACCTCCTGGACCTCGTGTGTGTTTGCACAGAGGCAAGTCCCACAGAGTTACTCCTAGGGAGCTTCGGCTATTGGGCGGTATAAATTATTATTATTATTATTATTATTATTATTATTATTATTATTATTATTTATATAGCACCATCAATGTACATGGTGCTATACAGAGTAAAACAGTAATAGCAAGACCCTGCTGCATAGGCTTACATTCTAATAAAATCATAATAAAACAATAAGGAGGGGAAGAGAATGCAAACAGGCACAGGGTAGGGTAAACAGGCACTGGGTAGGGTAAAACTAACAGTATAAAGTCAGAACAAAATCAAGTTTTAAAAGCTTTAGGAAAAAGAAAAGTTTTTAGCTGAGCTGTAAAAGCTGCGGTTGAACTTGTAGTTCTCAAATGTTCTGGAAGAGCGTTCCAGGCATAAGGGGCAGCAGAAGAAAATGGACGAAGCCGAGCAAGGGAAGGAGAGACCCTTGGGCAGGCGAGAAACATGGCATCAGAGGAGCGAAGAGCACGAGCGGGGCAATAGTGTAAGATGAGAGAGGAGAGATAGGAAGGAGCAATAAATGCAATAAATATAATAATAATAAAAAATAGGTCAGTGCATATGGGATGAGCCTGCTATGTCATAGTAAAGAGATTATTTATGATGAGGAAGTGTTCCCTCTTTCTCAACCTCCTTATCTCGTGTCGCTTTTTCTTTCTTTCATAGAATCATAGAAGAGCAGAGTTGGAAGGGGCCTACAAGGCCATCGAGTCCAACCCCCTGCTCAATGCAGGAATCCACCCTAAAGCATCCCTGACAAAGGGCTGTCCAGCTGCCTCTTGAAGGCCTCTAGTGTGGGAGAGCCCACAACCTCCCTAGGTAACTGGTTCCATTGTCGTACTGCTCTAATAGTCAGGAAGTTTTTCCTGGTGTCCAGCTGGAATCTGGCTTCCTTTAACTTGAGCCCGTTATTCTGTGTCTTGCACTCTGGGAGGATCAAGAAGAGATCCCGGCCCTCCTCTGTGTGACAACCTTTTAAGTATTTGAAGAGTGCTATCATATCTCCCCTTTCTTTCTCAGGCTTTGTATTTGCTGTGCCAGAACACTCTTCCTCATTCTGGGAATTTCAGCAACCATTAAATGATCCAACAGTAATGTTTGAGATTTATTGTCTTCTGTGATATATGCTTTTGTGGGTGGTTTTCCCTGGTTAAGCTGACTGTATATTTCACTTGTGCTCTGAGGGCACATGATCTGGGTATCTTGCTAAAGTTAGGCAGGACTGGAGCTGGTCAGTCCTTGATGGGAATTTGACTGTATGGACATCCCATACATACCGTTTTGAGTTCCATGGAAGAAGAAAGGCAGGATACAAATGTACATAATAATAAATAAGTAATCAGAAGAGAACTAACAATGAACACAATCCCATTTAATTCAATTATTTTCCTGCAGTTTTTTTAAAAAAAATATCACTAAGCAAATGCTTTTTATATAACTGAATTATATATAATTTTTATTTTATTTATTTATCGTCATTTCTATATTGCCCAATAGCCGAAGCTCTATGGGCGGTTCACAACAATTCACAACATAAAATATGGCATAAAATATTAAATATACAAAATTTAAAAACAATTTAAAGAGCTAAAATCAATTCCAATAAAATACTAGACCTGTTCAAACAGCTGGCATAAATGCCCCATCATATGCTATTTAAATGCCTGGGAGTACATTTATATCCCACTTTTTCCCTTTTTCAAGGAACCCAAGGCAACTTATATGTTTGTCCTCCTCTCCATTTTATCCTCACAACAACCCTGTGAAATAGGCTAGACCACACCATGTGTAAAAGAGCCAATTTCAATCCTGTAAGGAATCCGGAAGCAGAAACCCTGGCAAGGATACAGGATTTAGCCTCATGTAGAGAAGGCCTGAGAGTCAGTGAGTAGCCCAAAGTCACCCAGTGAGCTTCATGGCTGAGTGGTGACTAGAACTTGGATCTCCTGAGTTCCATTCCAACACTGTTCTTGTTTGATCTTTACTGATTTTCTCAAAACAGGTGCATTCTCATGGGGCAATATACATTAAGGCTACAATCCTAAACTCTTACTAGTGATCAAGCTTCATTGGACACAGTGGAATTTACTTCCAAGTAAACATATATTAAAAAGGTTTTTTGGTTTTTTAAAAAGAAATAAATACAACTGAACAGCATCTGATCTTTAAATCTAGTGCATCCAATTTTGGGGAGATGATACTTATTCATAGTATGACCTCACAATCAAGAAATTGATTGGTTTGCTTATACCTTCCTTTAGTTCATAACTTGAACAAGTACTGTAGCTAGTGCAGAGTATCAATAATTCCCATGTAACCTAAGGGGCAAGACACTGTACGAGAATAAGATACTATTTCAGAAATGTGAGTGGAGAGAATTCTTGAGCACAGAATATTTAGCACAGTGCAATGGATGTTCTCCTAACAGCCCATGGAAATGAATGGAGGCTGTGTAAGAGTGTTGGGGGGGGGAAGCAAAATGCACAAAAAGAAGAGGTTCTGGAGCAAATTCTTTTATTTAATTTATTTTTATTTATTTATTACATTTTATACCGCCCAATAGCCAAAGCTCTCTGGGCGGTTCACCAAAATTAAAACCATGAAAAGCACAACAAAACAAGCAATGAATTTTAATAAAAGCATTAAAACTACACCTTTTCAGGCCACACCGAAAAGATGCATCTTCACCTTTCTAAAGGCCAAGGGAGTGGTAGTGGGGGCAAACATAGTTCTTGAGGGAGTGCTTTCCATAGTTTGCGAGCAACTCCAGAGAAAACCCTTCCATGTGTGCCCAACAGACAGGCCTCCACGGGTAATGGTGCCCTCGAAAGGGCCTCTGCTGCAGATCTTAATATTGGGGCAGGTTCGTAGGAAGATGGGTGGTCTCTTAGAAATGAGGGCTTTGAAGGATAAAACCAACTCCTTGAATTGTGTCCAGAAAACAATTGCGCTGTTGCTAGACCAGGGTTTAGCCCGGTGCGAGGCCTGGGCTCGTCCCTGTGTGTCCAGATGACGCACAGGGGATCCTGGGCTCAGACAGGGCTCAAATCTCCCTGGCCCCGGGGTAACCAGCACCGCTTGTGGCCTGGTATTTCCCACTGTCTCAGGCTGAGCCCAAGACTGCAGGCGTGTAGACTGGTCCGCCGCTTTTCCTAGCTACCGCAATTACTCGCAAGTAGCCGGGGAAAGCGGTGGATGGTGTGCAGCGCTCCACAGGAGCGCTGCGGCCATCAGGGCAGGGGGGGTGAGATCGGGGGGGGGAATCGGAGCCATGGGAGATGGGGGGGAACCGGAGATCGGGGGCGGGGCAATCGGAGATCACGAGGGGGGGAAACCAGAGATTGCGGGGGGAATCATGGCCTGTGGGGGAAATCGGGGGCGGGGAACCATGTTTTTAATAAAAAAAAACCTACCTTTGCCGCTGGTGCGCTCCTGCGCACCCGGCCCTTTAAGGCTTGAACAAAATGGAGGACGCGACGGGGCTTTCCTTTACCCCGTCGCGTCTGACGTGTGGAAAGGAGAGACAGCCCACGCTACTTCTGGCATGCGCTGGCCCCTCATCACCGGATTTTAAGGTTGGTCTAGCAAAGCCCTTGGTCTTTCAGGACAGGTACAGTATGTGCCACCCTACTCTTAGCCCCAGCCAACATGGCTAATAGTCAGGAATGCTGGGAGTTCTTGAACAAAAAATCTTGAGGGCGCTAGACTGCCTACTCCTGATATAGCTTATTAGGAGAAACAAATTCTTCAATAAGTTATCTCTTCTTACAAAGACAGTCCATTGGATTGAGGATAAAACAAACATGACTGCATGTTCATTTTCATGGTGCATAAATGTCTTTGAAATCTTGTTCTGATTAATTTTAGATCATATGTTTTCCTTAAATTCATGTTCTTTTTTTTAAAAAAAAAATATGTGCATTTTCTAATAAGAAAAATATATACATCTGAATATATAGCATGACTTTTTAGAATTTGACCAGCATTTCCCTACATCTCTCTACAACTGACACAGCTGTGCTATGAAAGTCCTGATCACCATCTGAATCTGTTTCTTACACACTGGGTGAGGTGATCGGCCCTTCTTTAACATAGTTGGGTTCATAGGGGACGTAAACCAACAAGATGCTATCCTGCATGACCCACATTTAAATGAATGGGATGTGGACAAGAGTGCTATCGGTGTTGCACAGGAAAACATCCTAATGGATTGTGCCCCACAATTGCTTCCATGTATACTTCAGAGGTTGCAGGTCAAATGGGTGTTTCTCATTAATCTACTCAGAACAAGTTATTTTATGATATGTCATTCTTCAGTAAGAGATAACGAATATGGAAGGAACCAAAACCTTATTTCTAAACTAAATTACCTCTGTTCAAGGACAGGTCAGCCCCCAAAGCAAAAAAACAAGATCCCCTCCACCCTTCTGGGCTGATGGAGCATCTTTTTTTTTTATTTTAGCCATGCTGGTAAGCCAGGAAAGACTCTGATGTCTAAGAAAGCACACATGCGTCCTGCCGTAAGGTGTGGCAGTCAGTAAATAATGTCCCCAAGAGTGTGTCCACACACAGTAAGAACCCAAGGCATTCCCACCATTGCAGTAAAGTTTTCCCCTTGCTTATGATTCTAAATTTATAGGCAGTGGCAGGGCCGGGGATATGGGTAGGCAGCCTCAGGCACCTGCTGTGCGCCCACACCCTAACAGGGCTCACTGACAAGAGAGCACTGGGTGAGTGTCTTCAGGGCGTCGCTTTGCCTTTCATTCCTTCGAAACCTTGCAGCATCTTGGCTGCGGGGTAGGAGCGGCAAATCCCCTCGGCAGGAGGGAGCACGAGCCTTTACACGGGCCGACACATGGTTTGCAATTGCAATTCTACATGGTTCCATATGTTTCATTTTGCAGCCACTAGATTTTATTTATTTTTATTTATTTATTTAAGGATTTTTATGCCGCCATTCAGCCAAAAAAGGCTCTCACGGTGGCTTACAAAAGTATTTTTTGACAGTCCCTGCCCACAGGCTTACAATCTAAAAGACATGACTCAAAATGAAAGGGGATTGTGAGGGAGGAGGAGGAGGGGGGGAAAGGAAAGCAAATTCAGGCACTACAATCTTAGTTGGAAAGTTCAGCAGTTACAGGTGACAGCAGGAGGGAGGGGGGGCTCTCAGCTGGAGCTGGACCCAGGCACGGTGGAGAGGTGCCTGGCTGCTGCTTCCTTCCTCACTGGTGGCCTCTGCAGTGACAGTTTTTAGCAGGAGGGAGGAGGCTCTCAGCTGGAGCTGGACCCAGGCACGGTGGAGAGGTGACTGGCTGCTGCTTCCTCCCTCACTCATCATAGATGGCGCTATGATGTCTCTATAATTTCACACAGCTGATAGATCGGAATAACATCCCTTACCGCATTATCTCCACTCTTTTTGAAAGCGGGCTAAAGCTGATAAACTGCAGGAGAGGGCCCTGGACGTTGATGGCATTGTGTAAAGAGCCCACAAACTTCAGTGAGCTACCAATCTTGATTGCATGTTATAAGCCCCATGTGGAAAAGCTCAATATCTTAGTTATGTCAGATTCCAAATCAGTATCCTTGTATTGCATGCTAGGCAATATAGAATATTTGTCATCCTATATTCACTATCAGTAGAATGAATCAGAATTTCTACTTCGCTTGAGAGTGTGTATGGAAAGAGGGGAGAATCTATACTTTTGCCCCTCAACTACCTGACTATGAGTTCTGCAGGGTGATTAAAGGGTGTTAGGATAACCAACAACCCATATTAAGTGTTCACTAATATATGTGTCCTTAGGACAATGCTACAGTTCTCCCAAGCCCTTGCTCAAAGTTAAGACCTCCCCATAAAGACATGTCTTCACAAGGTTTCCTTCAAAGCTTAGGTGAACCTATCAGATGCACTGGATCGATGCATATTCCATATCAATTCTTGCTTATGATGGCCCTTATGGAAGGAACCAGAGGAATTGTGGCATCTCTGTGGCATAATCTATACAAGAAAGAGCTATGCAAAACCATATGCCTTTCCTGGCATACTGTTTTAAACTTTTCCAGTTGTACACAGGGGACTTAGAAGCAGGAATTGCTGCTGCCTCTTTAAGAGACTGACACTGTCCCACAAGTGAGCTATTATAAAGGCAGGTAAGCTGCTGCACTTGGATTAAAAGAGCCGGCAGCAAAGCAGAAGGAAGCAGCCTAGATCATGACAGGTCATAACAGCTGGGGCTATGGGCAGAAAGAAGGTAGGCTATTTCCTTTCCTTTCCCCTTCTGCTTTGAATGTATCCCATCCTTCCTCCACTCTTCTGCTCGATACATTTGGATGGTATGCCTTGCTGATGGTGACCGCATGCCATCATTTCCAGCAAAGTGCAACAGGCACTTAAATGGTTAACCAATAAGGATCTCTTAAATTATTGCTTGGAAGAGGGTGCCGTTTTTCTGCCTTTCTGTGTGCTTCATCAAAGCATGACCTGGACACATTTTCACATTTCTTTGCTGGATACTTTTGCAAGGTCTTTTCATTGGAAAATACAATGCCATTGAGTTTTGCACATGACCTTCCCAAAAAGCCTGATCATAACCATTAAGAAGATGTGTGCACTAGTGTCTATCAATCTCCAATCAGCATGCATTGGAAAGTGGGATTGCCTTGCTGTGGAAAGAAAGCCATACCGCAGAGGGAACATGAGTGCTCCAGCAATGACCAGGGAGAAATGCACAGCTTAAAAATAAATGAACGAATAAATAGTCCACAAAGACATTTGACAGGGGAGAATAGCCCTGCTGGTGTTTCCCTTTCCTTTCCTTTTTATTTTTGAAGGGCTCCCTGAGCACTCCTGTGATCAAGTGGTACAACAGGAATGTGTTCAACAATGTGCAGGAAAACCAGTTAAACTGTTGATGAGAGGTAGCTGTCCCGCTTACTGGAGTTTTGCATGCAGAAGGTCTCAGGTTCAGTCCTTGACTTCTCCAATAACTGGCTCTCAAATGCAAAGCCTGGAAGAGACATTTGCTTTAGACCTTGGTGAACTCTTGCCAGGGACTGATGGCGTCATGAAAAGGAACCACAAACTTCAGTGAGTGACCCACCATGAATGCATGATAAAAGTCTCATGGGAATCATAGAATAGTAGAGTTAGAAGGGGCCTATAAGGCCATCGAGTCCAACCCCCTGCTCAATGAAGGAACCCTGAACCTGCGATCTTCTGCCCTTAGCTCCCATATCTTAGTATTATATTATTTGTATTTGTATTTGTATCCTGCCTTTTGCCCAATACAGGTAAAGTTATCTATTCAGCAAAATAATTGTCTACTGGTCTGATGAATCTATTTTTTGCCCCCAAAGAACCTGCTGATAAGAGGAAGATAGGACTGGAGAGGAAAAAACCACACACATCTTCTGGGGTTCTTAAGACAATAATGAAGTAACTTTTCTCTTTCCCCCCTCAAAGGACCTTCTGAGTGGTACAAGTCCTACCCCATTGCCCAAGGAAGTCATCAATCCCCCATTGACATCGTCTCCACACAAGCCATTTATGACCCCTGTCTGAAGCCCCTTCACATTTCATATGAGTCATGTTCATCTCTTGACATCTCCAACAACGGGCATTCAGTCATGGTAGACTTCAAGGATGTTGATGACAAAACAGGTAAGTGGTGCATGGAAGGTACAATGACTGAGTGTCTTAGAATAGCAGCCTTCTTGTCTATGTGTGGTGCCTTATGAGTGGAAAACCAAGAACCCAACAATTAACCTAACAACTGCCCAGGGTTTGTTGTTGGTTTAACTCTGGGTTGTTTAACCCCCAAACAAGCCAGACTTTCCAGATTCAGACATCACATTACAACCTAAGAATGGGGTGTTCCTGGGTTGTGGATTGAAAACAGAAATAGCTTGTGTGCTCTGCCTGTCCCCGCAAGGCTGGGTTAAACAACCTAGGTGATCAGGTGATTGTCTGCAGATGATTGTCTGCAGCCAGACACAATCAGGTGATTGTCTGCAGCCAGACACTGATGCTGTGCTGCTCCAGGTTTTCTCTGGACAGAGTGTAATACAGAAAGATGTCTAAAATGCTATTGTTACGGGGCAGCTGAGTCTCCGGTAACAGGTGAGGAACGTTCACGAGGCAATTCAGGATGCTGCTACGGCGTTATCAAGCACAGTATTAAGTTGCAGCTATTAGATCACTTAAGACTTCCCTTGTGAATGCCAGTAGCAGATGCAGATCAGTGAATGTGTAGTTTCCAGGGCCATGTCTTGATGACAACACCTTGCTGCTTGTTCCCTCGAAACCCTGCAGCATCGCAGCTGTGTGTTGGGAACGCTAAATCTTCATTGCAGGAAGGAATGTGGGCTTTCTGGCTGAATTTTTTTAAAATTCAGGCGGGCAGCGGGAAGGACGTCTCTTCGTCGGCTCTTCCAAAGGCCAGTTACACGCTTGCTTTCACGCCACACTGGGGTCGCTTAGAAGCGATTTCCGAACGACGTGTGGATTCCCCCTATGATAAATAAGGTCCTGTGGCAAATGAGCCTAATGAGAAAAGGAGTGCAGGATGGGTGGGAGTATTTAAAAAAGGAAAGTATTTAAAAAGTATTTAAAAAAGGAAAGTATTTAAAAAAGGAAATTTTAAAGGCACCGTTACAAACAATTCCAACAAGGAGAAAAGATAGAAAAGATAGAAGACAACAGAGGAAACCAATGTGGCTCCACAAAAAGCTTAGAGATGACCTGAAAACAAAAAGGGACACATATAGGAAGTGGAAGGAAGGCCAGGCTACAAAAGAAGAGTACAGACAAGTGGCGCAGAAGTGCCGAACTGGCGTCAGGAAGGCTAAAGCTCAGAATGAGCTGAGATTAGCGAGGGATGCTAAAAGCAATAAAAAGGCTTTCTTCAGATATGTGAGTAGTAAAAGACAGAGGAAAGAAATGGTGGTTCAACTGCTTAATGAACTGATAACAGATGACAAAGAAAAGGCTGAAGTGCTCAATTCCTACTTTGCCTCAGTCTTCTCCTAAAAGCGGGTCTATGACCCCCCTGGAAAAAGTGAAGCAGAAGTTGAGGGTGCAGGATTACAGTTTGAGATTGATAAACAAATGGTCAAAGAACACCTAATTTCCTTGAATGAGTTCAAATCTCCAGGGCCCGATGAACTGCATCCTAAAGTAATGAAGGAGCTAGCAGAAGAACTCTCAGAACCTTTGTCTATTATCTTTGCAAAATCTTTTAAGACGGGTGAGGTGCCGGACGACTGGAGGAGGGCTAACGTTGTCCCTACCTTCAAAAAGGGCAAAAAGGAAGAACCTGGGAACTACAGACCAGTCAGTCTGACATCCATCCCTGGGAAAATTCTGGAGCAGATTATAAAGAAGTCAATCTGTAAACACCTTGAAATCAATGCGGTGATCACTAGAAGCCAAAATGGATTTGTCAAGAACAAGTCCTGTCAGACAAATTTGATCTCATTTTTTGATAAGGTAACCTCTCTTGTGGACCGTGGGAACGCTGTGGACATCATATATCTTGACTTCAGCAAAGCTTTTGACAAAGTACCACATGACATTCTGATTAACAAACTAGCTAAAAGTGGGCTAGATGGAACAACTATTAGGTGGATTCACAGTTGGCTACAGAATCGGACTCAAAGAGTACTTATCAATGGAACCTTCTCAAACTGGGGAGAGGCAACGAGTGGGGTGCTGCAGGGCTCAGTCCTGGGCCCAGTGCTCTTCAACATTTTTATTAATGATTTGGATGAGGAGGTGCAGGGAACGCTGATCAAATTTGCAGATGACACAAAATTGGGTGGGATAGCTAATACCCTGGAAGACAGAAACAAACTTCAAAGTGATCTTGATAGGCTGGAGTGCTGGGCTGAAAACAACAAGATGAAATTTAATAGGGATAAATGCCAAGTTCTACATTTAGGAAATAGAAACCAAAGGCACAGTTACAAGATGGGGGATACTTGGCTCAGCAATACTACAAACGAGAAGGATCTTGGAATTGTTGTAGATTGTAAGCTGAATATGAGCCAACAGTGCGATATGGCTGCAAGAAAGGCAAATGCTATTTTGGGCTGCATTAATAGAAGTATAGCTTCCAAATCACATGAGGTACTGGTTCCTCTCTATTCGGCCCTGGTTAGGCCTCATCTGGAGTATTGCGTCCAGTTCTGGGCTCCACAATTCAAGAAGGACGCAGACAAGCTGGAGCGTGTTCAGAGGAGGGCAACCAGGATGATCAGGGGTCTGGAAACAAAGCCCTATGAAGAGAGACTGAAAGAACTGGACATGTTTAGCCTGGAGAAGAGAAGATTGAGGGGAGACATGATAGCACTCTTCAAATACTTAAAAGGTTGTCACACAGAGGAGGGCCAGGATCTCTTCTTGATCCTCCCAGAGTGCAGGACACGGAATAATGGACTCAAGTTAAAGGAAGCCAGATTCCAGCTGGACATCAGGAAAAACTTCCTGACTGTTAGAGCAGTGCGACAATGGAATCAGTTACCTAGGGAGGTTGTGGGCTCTCCCACACTAGAGGCCTTCAAGAGGCAGCTGGACAAGCATCTGTCGGGGATGCTTTAGGGTGGATTCCTGCATTGAGCAGGGGGTTGGACTCGATGGCCTTGTAGGCCCCTTCCAACTCTGCTATTCTATGATTCTATGATTCCTCTTTACTGGGTAGGGTCTATTATTTAATTGAATTTAAAATAAGACAGCAGGCTCTCCTGCTTGCTCTGCTGAGTTGGGTCCTGGAGCTTTGCCCCAAAGTGAACCCGGCCCCTGAATTGTACTTCGGCCATTTTGGCTGTCTTTGAAATTCTATTGTTCAAGAACAGCCATCATTGACTGAGGTGGGGGGAGGGGCTTGGCAGGATCATAGAGGGAAAATATGCAAGGGTGGCTTATTTTTCCTCTCTGCCTGTGAGCTGCCTAATGTCAGGATTGGCCCATTCTCCCTAGTCTGAATCAGAATCTGAAGAAGGAGAAGCAAGAGCAGAAGTATATCAGCCAAGACAGGAAGCGGGGGAGGAGATTCTCCAAGATTCTTCAGGAGTCAAGGATGAATCCTCCCAGGAGCTTATTGGACAGGATGCCAAAGGCTCAGAAATGATTCACACACACACACCCCACACACACCTCTGGGAATTCAGACTCTTATCAGAGGGGGAGGCAACATCAAAGGTGATAGATCCCAGAGTCTGCCACGGGTTCAAGTGGGTGGAGTTGAGAGGAGGTGAGAGGTGGTCCCTTAAGGTAGCCACTCGCCAGAGGCTTCTCCAAAAAGACCCTCCATGAGGTAAAGTGCCTGTTGGACTATGGGGGAAATTGTCCAGTTTTAGTTGAAAGGCAACTGCCTTGTTTTCTTAGGCTAATTAAGCTTAGAGGATAGCTCCTAGCATTCACACTCCCATCAGGGGTGAAGAAAGGTTTATTTTTTATTTTTTTAAAAAATATCATTTGCATAAACAACAATAACAAATAAAAACAAAAGAAAAAGAAGGAAAAGAAGGAGGGGAAAAGGAAGAATACATCATAAAACATATCCACACACAATAATAAGTTACATCACTCATTGTAAAAAGAAAAAGGGGAAAAGAAGGATTTGTCATACCTATTTCAAACATATACATTAATATAAACCATCCATATGTCTAAATAAGCAACCATATGAGACTGATAGCTGTACGTGATATGTTCAAATGTAGCAAGAGCAGTATGACCTTCAGGCCATTGAATGATAGTTGATGGGTGTTTATCCTTCCAAGCTTGGAGTATAAATCCAAGTATAAATCTCTTTTGCTGCTTTCTTATTGAAAGTAAACCGAATCCTGTATCATTGGTCTGGAACTTCTCACTGCAGCAATATCTTTGTCCACATGTTTCCAGTCTGTGCCCGTCTGTACCTACTGATGAGGGTCAGAAGAGGAGGATGTATAACAATTGTCAGTTTCACTGAAGCCTCGTCTGTTTCAAATTTAATTTTTGGGTTGCAGCTGTCAGTGGGGGGCCGTTGGAAGAGCCTTATAGGCTGAAGCAGTTCCACTTTCACTGGGGGACAAGCCAAGATTCCGGATCAGAGCATACTATTGATGGGAAATCTTTTCCGTGTGAGGTGAGTTGTAAATCTAGGACATCTTATATGTGTTTACAAAGAAAACCTGGGCAGAACCCAATGGCCTGCTGATTCTTACGTTCCTATGTTCTTAATCTACACAATCAGAAGTCTATAAGTGGGACTTGCAAAAATATCTTACAGTGTGAAGTGCTTCTGTTCAGAGTTCCAGCCAATCAGCTGATCCGATAAAATAATGTCTATTTGCAAGATCATTGAACTCTATTGGCTCGTCCCAGAAATTCTGAGCAAAGCAATGCCTTAAATGTTGTTTTTGCTTACTCAACATAATCAGCCAAAGAGAGGACAGGACTTTGTCGCTTAACATTGATTTAATAGTGATGGATGACTCTCCTCCTCAGCTCCATTTAGTTCACTGGAATGCCAAGAAATATGTGTCTTTTGGAGAGGCCGTGGCAGCCCCAGATGGCTTAGCAGTGGTTGGTGTTTTATTAGAGGTGAGTGACACAGAAGTTCTGTTGTTGTATTATGTATAGATAGCACTCAGTGTGCATGGCATAGGGTAACAAGACAAGTTACTGCCCCAAAGAGCTTACAATCTAAACTTCAACACCAGGGAATTACAGAAGGAGGAGAAAGAGAACCTAACAGGAGAAGGATATGGGTTCATTTAATTAGACATGTACAAGCTGCAATCCCATACACATGTACCAGGGAGTTATTCCCATGTATAGGATTTCACTGTTAGAGGCTTAAGTTGCAGCAAGGGATGAAGTCTAGGAGGTTCTGCCATAGAGAAATTGGGTTTTGAAGAAGATTTGAGGGAATTAAGAGAGGTGGTGTGCTGGTGCCGTGCCGTGAGAGTCACAGGGGGCAGGAATGGAGAAAGGATGGAGATTCCGGATGGATCAAGAAACCGTAAACAACTCCACCTTCTTAATGCATCATTTTCCTGTGTTTAAGAACCAAGATACTTGTTTAAGAAGTGATGCTTGAGGAGGAAATAAAGTGCCTAAAATCAAACCAGTAATAGAAGTAAGTCTGGGGGAGAAATTGACACACTATCTCAGCCGTTGTTTCCAGATTCCACACATTCTTATACAACTCTGTCATTTCGAATTTTTAGATTGGAGAAGAACATGCGGGTATGAACAGATTGACAGATGCCTTGTATATGGTGAAATTTAAAGTAAGTATTAAATCAAAATGCAGAGTAGCTAAGGAGGTCCTGAATTGTTTATTGTATATATATAAAACATAATAAATGAAGTCTTTTAATTTTAAAAAATATGTAGAATAGACTTTGTGTGGATATATTATTCTCACTCAATTCTTTCTTGGTGGAAAATCTGAAGCTGTGTTTGGAGGTTGTTTGGGTTTGGAACAAGCTGAAACTTCATGGAGACAAGGTGGAGGTACTGTTGGTTGGGAACTTGGCTGATCGAGGTAGAGGAATGCAACCTGATTTGGATGGGGTTGTACATCACCTGAAGAATCAAGTAGGCAGTCTAAGGAGGTCAGGGCCAACACCTAGCATGCTTGGGCAGCAGCCAGGGACCCAGCACACTGGGGGCCCACCTCTAACATCTGTGCTTTTTTCTTTTTCTTTTACAGTACAGTGCTAAAACTAGCCATCATGTCAATTTCTCACAATGCCCCTGTTGTAGTATCACTCTGAGAACTTTTCTACACAAGGCTATTAATACCCTAAATCTACTTTCGGTTCCATTGCAGAATTGAGACATGAGCTCTACACAATTAGTGTTTCTTTTCTGCTCTGGGTGGTGCTGTGCTATAGCAAAATAATGCAATTATACAAGAACAGCAATACATTTTCTTTCACTTTCAGATTGGTGGGTGGTGGATTCAAGGAAGACAAAAGGAACTATTGCTTCATACAACAACACAGAGGCCTAATCTGCACCAAGCAGAATATTGCACTATGAAAGCAGTATGAAAGCGGTATATAAAAAGCAGGAGCCACACTACTGCTTTATAGAGGCATGGGCCTATTAACACATACCATATACCACTTTCATAATGCAATATCCTGCTTGGTGTAGGTTAGGGCATAATTGACTTGTGTTCACTGCCACAGTGTACATGTAGATGGCCACTATCTTAGCTTTTTAAAAGGAGTTTTGATGCATTAATGGTCCACCAGCAGCTATTGGTCATGGTAACTTGAGATGAATAGCCTGCAATTATGCTAGACTCCAATTCAGCCAGAAATTATGAAGTCAAATAGTCTGGTTTATTTACCCAAAGACCTTGATAATACAGCAGTAGCCAACAGCAAACAAACCCTCTACATTATTCGCCAGAGAGCAACCTGCTTGCCTCTAGTCCTTCTTTGACTGTCTGATTCCCTCCTGCCACAGTACTAAAGACTTTCATGGGCTTCCCCAGTGGGTGAATTCATTCACCACTACCCCAGGCTTAGTAGTGTGGACAGGTGGCCATTTTGCATCTTCAAGCCACAACCATGGCTAATCATGTCATGTGAACCTGGTGAGGGTGGCTGTTGGTGTGGTTAACAAACGACTCACAATTCATGGGCTGTGGGTAGTTTGCTAATCATGCCAATAACCCACCATTGCCCGGTTCGCACAATACAACAAGCTGTAGTCTCAGGCCTCTGGTGGCCAGCTTAATGAAAATACCAAGACAGCGTGCAGCTGTTATTAAAAAAAGGCATAATTAGAAAAGGAATTGAAAATAAAACTGCCAATATCATGCGGCCTTTATGCAAATCTATCATACAACCACACTTGGAATACTTTGTACAGTTCTGGTCACCATACTTAATAAAGATTTTGTAGAGCTGGAACAAGGGCAGAAAAGGGCAATTAAAATGACCAAAGGGTTGGAGCATCTCCCTCATGAGGGAAGGTTACAACAGCTGAGCTTGTTCAGCTTAGAAAAAAGGAGGCTTAGGGGAGACATGATAGAGGTATACCAAATTAGGCATGGTGTGGAGAATGTAGATAAGGAGACATTTTTCTCCCTCTCTCAAAATATTACAACCCAGGTTCATCCAATGACGCTGATTGGTGGGAGATTAAGGACAGATAAAAGGAAGCACTTCTTCACATAGTGCATAGTTTGACAAAAGCTAGATTTTTGCCACTTACCTGTTCTGTGAACAAAGAAAATGCCAGTTGTTGTGCATAGTTAAACTATGGAATTCGATACCACAAGATTTTGTGATGGCCACAAATTTGGATGGGTTTAAAAGGGGATTGGATCAATTCCTGACTACTAGTCCTGATGGCTATGTGCTACCTCTAGTAGCAGGGGAAGTAAGTTGCTGGGGAACATAGATGGGAGGGTGCTGTTGTACTTGTGTCCTGCTTGTGGGTTCCTGGTCAATATCAGTTACTGAGGACATGACTGGGAGGTTGCTATTGCACACATGCCCTGTTCTTCGGCTTCCCTGGTTGGCCACTGTGTGAACGGAATGATGGACTAGATGAATCCTTGGTGTGATCCAGCACAGCTCTTCTTATGTTCTTACTTCTGAGGGGGGGAAATGTCCAGGATCAAGTTGCTAAAGTGTTTTTGTGGCAACAAATTCTAGTGAAAAAGTATAAAACCATGTATCCTGGCTATGTTATCTTGGTACACCTTTAGCACTTCTGAGTGGCATAGCATTTCCATGGCAGTGAATTCCACGGCAGGACCAGACATTTATGGTGGTGTTATTTCACCTTGACTGTCACAGTGAAGATATTTCAGCATAAACATCTCACACAGAGACAATATTATCATGGTGCTCATCTCTACAAAACTGATGCCTTTGAACTGAAATGTCATTTTGTATTTTATTTTGAGTTCTATTACATTATCCATGCCCCAAATAAAAAGATGCAGTTTTCAAAAGGGCAGGTTTTACAAAACATATTTCTTTCCAGTTTTATATAATGACAATGGGGGTTTCAATAAGGAACCAATCAAGTCCGTTTTCCTCTTTAATCACTTGACACCTCGAAAATCCATTTTGCCTATGCTTTTTATCTGTTCACTTATCCATTGTGCTAATTCCATACAGTACTTTGATCAGCCGCTCTGTTTTTGAAAGCATCCGTACAGCTTTTTAGTTCTGGGCGAGGACAATGTTTCGTTTAGGGTTCTTGTTTTTTGACAGATTCCAGGAGGTTTTGTAAATGCAATTTAGTTCATAACTTTAATTTCTACTTTAAAAAAAAAAAAGCAACAATAAAAGAATCTAATTTCATGCCAATGCTTTTCTTAGGGGACAAAAGCCCAGTTCAAGTGCTTCAATCCAAGCAGTCTCCTGCCCCCATGTCTAGATTACTGGACATATCCTGGATCTTTAACGACACCTCCCCTTAATGAGAGTGTGACATGGATAGTGCTGAAGGAGGCTATCAGAATATCTGATAAACAGGTAAATCTTTCCCAGAGGGGTGGGATGGGGTATGTTATCCAAAATAAATTGCAATAGGGTCCATGGTGTCTGCTGTTAGATCCTGCCCACCCTCACCCCCAAACACTGATTTATTTATATAGAAATGGCAAGTAGGGTCTGAAACAAAATGCTGCTGTACATCCTCACCTCCTTAGAGAAGTACATCTGTTCAGGTATCCTGCCAGCCAGCTATGTCCTCCTCTTGGTTCACACAACATGCTAGCCTACCATGAGTTATTGTGTTGTTTCCTTCAGGGTGGCTTGTTAACTATGCAGTATGGTTTATTTCCCCCCTGAATAAGCTGCCTTGAGAAGCCATGGCTTGTTGTTGGGTTGTTCAGGGTGGTTAACAAGCCACACAGCATGAGTAATGAGCAGCCCTGCAGAAAACACGCTGTGTTCAGACAACATGATAATCCACCCTGTGGAAAAAGCAGTGCATTCAGACAACACAATAACCCATGGTTCATCAACAACCTACACTGGGTGAGTTAGCGTGTTATATGAACCTGGGATTCAAGCAGTATAGCAAAACAAATTTTATCTGGTTTGTTTTGCTGTACACTTGTATTTAGTATATTTTTTAATATTATTCTGATATTGTTGATTAGTATATTGTTAAATATTGTTGTAGTTTTAATTTTTGTAAACCACCCAGAGAGCTTTGGCTATTGGGCGGTATAAAAATGCAATGAATGAATGAATGAATGATCTCTCACCTGCACTATGATTCTCTTTTCCAAATGATACTTAACATCCCGAGGCGACTGAGGATGCTTAGTTCTCATTGTCAAGTTGTTTCATTGTTCTTTTGCCAACCTAGTTTTGAAAATGTTTTTGTTGTACATCTGCAAACTTGGAGGCCTCCCCATGCATGCTGATACCTTCCTTGTGTTTCTCAATCATCCCATTTTGGCTCCATTTGTATTGGCACTCACCACCTGAGTTCATTATTAGAAGGCTGTGATGTGATGGCCCAGGGAACCAAACACAAGGATTTAATAACTGGGGTATTATGAACCCATCAGAAAGTTGGGGGGAAATTTAAGATTATGGCACACCACTATTGCATAGGGCAAGTTGATGAATACATGTCAGTCAGACCCATTAACTGCAGCATTCTTATTAGTATTAAATTTGTATCTCACCATTCCTCCAAGAAATTCAAGTGCATGAGATTTTTATACTAACAACAAACCTGCGAAGTAAGGTTGAGAAATTATGACTGGCCCATGATCACTCAGAGCTTCTCTACATGAGCAATTTATTTTACACTCATGGTTGGCCACTCACTGAAGTTTGCAGGTCCTTTGCATGATACCATCAACCTCCAGGATGTCTCCTGCCCCTTCCTCTGGTAATCTCACTTTTAAAAAGATCAGAGATAATGCAGTATTTAAAGTTATCATGGGATACTGTGGATCACTAGAGGGCGCTGTTTCATTTAACTTTATGGAGTATTGCCAAGGGGGGATGTTTTCAATTAGAAATTATGTGGTCGCCATTGGTCGCTGTCTGAAAGAGCCATAGTCAACCTGGAAAGACCCCCCAAAACGAAAAGAAATGGTATGGGTGTGGATTTGTTTCTTAATGTAGAGATGATCTCAGTGACCTTCATAGCTAAAGGAGGATTTTAATCCAGATTTTCCTGGTCCAAGTCCAACACTTTATGAAGAATACCATCACCACCAACACACACTTTTAAAAACAAACAACTTTCTGTCTGTCAGAAATTAGCATCATCAAAAGAAAGAACACTTTAATATATCTTGATATTCTGGTTTATTTTATGGAAGGAACTTTTAATGTAGGGGAGTGTTCAAAAATAGGACACTTCCTGTTTTGCTTCGTTTTGTTTTATCACAGGCTTCTTAAACTCTATGATTTTAATCTCTGGTATTATGCTGTGGTTGTTTAACTCTGTAGAATTTGTTATGCCTTGTATTAATTTTATTAATTTATTTATTAAATTTATTAAACACCTCATAAAATAATTTTCTCTAGGCGTTTTACAGTCATGTTAAAACCACTAATAAAGTCACAATGAAATCAACAATAATAAAACTAATAAACATGCTGACACAGCATAAAATTCAGTATCACATTCCAGGAACTAGGATAATAAACAACATTGCAGGGACTAAGATAATAAAACACAAAAATACTAAAATACTGAAAAATATTTTAAGAGACTGCTGCTTTTTGTGATTTTTAGATTTCTTCTCTGTTTTAAACCGATTGTTTTTTAGGCTGAGTGCTGCTCTATAGAATTTTATGCAGATTTTAAACTTTTTTTTTATCAGCATTTTCACATCCCCCAGAGAATGAATATTACTGAGTTTACTGATAAATACAATAAATAAATGAAAATAAGTAAATGACGAGAAATTTTGCCGTTTCCTTGTTTGTGAGCGGTTTTCTAAGCAGTAATACAATTTCACCTGAATTTACAGATGGAGAAATTCCGAACTCTCCTCTTTACAACAGAGGAAGATGACAGGATCCAGATGGTGAATAACTTCCGTCCTCCTCAGCCTCTGAAGGGAAGGGTGGTGCGTGCATCATTCAAGGCCTGAGAAATGGTGGCGATGGTGGTAGAGGGGGCGTATGACAAGGGAACTTCAAAACGTTCAGACGGCTTCCATATCAGCAAACACAAAACCTGGATAATCAATGATCCTCAGCTTTAGAAAGCCAGATCAAAGAGACTGTGGAAAGGCCAAAAGAGTTTGACCTCCAAGCATGGATGAAAGAAGACAGCTCGAAGACAGCTCTTGCTAATGTGGGCTGTCTCAAGAGGCAATGTAAGAATCTCAGCTTTCCTTATTTTTTGAAAAAGCAAGTTCATGGACATCGACTTTCCTTATTGACAATCAGTGGGTAGTTATACATTTTGACGGACAGCAGCTCGATGCGGCAGTCTCCGTAGCCACGCCCCCAAGGAGAGTCCAAAATGGCAGGCAGTTGTGATGATCCATATCAACAAACCAATTCTCAGCGTTTTCATCTCAATCAGGAGCAGGTCTTTGGTAAAGCCAAAGGGCCTTCGTTGCCCCTTCAAGACCCGGCCACCGCAAAAGACTGTGCATTAAAATGGGACAATATATTGTTGCTGAGAGTCAAGGGAAAGGCCTTATTTTGTGGCCACATCCTCTGGAGAACACTGTGCCCCAGTTTTGTCCTTCGTCTGCCTTGGGAGAAACGCGTGGGGGTGTTGCGTAAGCTGTCTTTGGAACAGGAGGAATGCTTGATGTGAGAGTCAGATGGTATGAGAATGTCCCGATTTTCATCTGTTGGGGGCATGCAGGCCTTCAAGATTGCAGAAGAATACAGTTTGAAAATCTACTGGCACAGCTAAGGGCTGAGGAAGCAAAAGGAGTTTTCAGCAGAGTCGCTGTTAGTTGCCACATGGAGTTCTAGTCCCCAAGCAGGTCCTTAGAGCGGTCTGCTTAGCCTAATACAAACACTGAATTTTTGGAGAAACCAAAAATGGCATTTGAAACAAATTGTGCAAATAAAGCACCTAAAATCGCATGCTTCACTTGCAAGCTTTTCTTGATCTTTTGCGTATTTACGTAGGGATAAGTCACATGGTCTGTGTTCCATTGGGTGTATTCCCAGGTTAAGCATGCAGAGAGGGTTGTCACCTTAGTCTTTCCAGCGCTGGGTGTTTTGATAAAGGGCTACAGATGACTGAATCAGTAAATCTGGATAATTAGGTGTGTAATCCTATGCATGTTTGGCTGGGGCATGCTGGGGCATGCTGACTTTTCTTTTTGTCTAAACATGTATAGGATTGCACTCACGTAACAGCAATTCTAATGAGACTTTGGTTTCATTCAGAGCATGGGGGCAGGCTAACACAGATGTGGAAGAGGAGAATCGTTCATGTGCTATTGAAAAGATGTAGCTGCTATCATGGGCCATCTATTTTACCATAAATCTGTGCTGCACCAAGGTAAGAGAATTTAAGGCTCACGACTGGGGCCTGCATCGAAATATTGCAGTGTGGAGTGTTCCTGTTTAGGGTTCCAGCCATGCTCTTTCCAAAAACATTCCACTCTGTGGCCACTGAGCATGCACAATCCTCATCAGGCTATTTTGGGGAGTGTGCGTTCTCCTGAGGGGCAGGGGGATTCCATTTTTTGCATCTCTGCAAACCTTGGGTTTCCCATCCCTCTTGTGCATGGGGGAGTCTATTTGGCTACATAATAAACTGACACTTATAGAACTGAGATTGCTATTATTATATAACCAATCGCCCATTGAAGGCCTAAGAAAAGTAGGATGAGAACTTGGAAAAGGGAAAGTCCTGCAGTTATTTCTGACTAAAATTAACAGGGCACTAAAATTTACAGTCATTGACTAAGAATAGATGTCCTCTGAAATGTTCTTAAGGTAGCAAAGCCTATAAAAAGAAAAACAATGTTTTGCTTGATTAAAGCTGTGAGCTATTTCGTTGCTCTTGGCTGAACGGTGTTGCCCTTCATGGTACATAGTTTTGGCTCCAGTCAATCCCCTTGTAAGTTGTATCTGAATTGTTTAAACGTACTATAAATTTGACTTTGCCCAAGATTAAGCGTCTATACACCAGTGATATGGCACATTCGTCTTTGGCCACTCGCAGAAGTTCATGGATCCTTTAGATGATGTCGTCAACCTCCAGGATGTCTCCCGCACCTTCCTCCAGCGATCTCGCTTTAAAAAAGAAAAATTGAGATATTCCAGAACAGAATCAGTGGCACATGCACATAGACTACCTTAGAATAATAAAGGAAACAAAACAGATTTACTCACAAATATTCTTGTATATAAATCCAGGTACAGCATTGGGTTTCAAAAGGAGTTTGTTCAGTCTGTTTTGTGTTCCAGAAGTGAGAGAACAAGCACATGTGCTCCCAGCAATGGAGGAAGTTGGGAGAGGGGAAGAAGGGACAGAGCAAAAGGAAGAAATCACAGGAAACCACATTTTAGGCTATAGAGATCCTAGGGCCAGCTGCAGACAAGGTCGCAATATTCCCAACTATCCTTAAGACATAGCAAACTGCCTTATTCCTACCAAATCAGGCCATTGTTCCTTCTTTCTTGGTATTGCCTATGTACTCTAACTGGAGGGGAGGGACCCTCCAGAGCTTCAGGTAGATGTCTTTTCTAGCCCTACCTGGATAGGCTGAGTACTGAACCTGGGCTCTTCTGCCTGTAATGCATGTTCTCTGTCCCTGAGCTACCAACCTTCCCCATGGCCCATCTTCACCCTATGGTTAAAGACAATGGGCCATTGCTAAAGATAATAGGCCATTGCCATCCCTATACAGGGCAAGTAAATTACTGTTTGGGGACTTTGGTATATGAAATAACTAGTCTGCAAATGCCACCTAGTGGCCTTGATTAATTTAGTCTGTAATCCTACATCTGATAATGTCACCTTGAACTCAGTGGGGAGTGCTTCTGAGTTGACATGTAGAGGACCATAAGGCTGCAATTTTATGCATAGGTTATTTGGCAGTCAGCCCCATTGAACTCCATGGGATTCGCTTCCAGGTAAACATTGCACTGTTGCATATGCTTTTATTGACCCAATTTCCTCATTAAACCAGTGATCAGAACTTGCCTGGAAAGACAATGCCCTGGGAACAGTGGTGCAGGTAATTTTAGACCCTGACTTCAAGGTCGTATGGGGTGGGTGGAGACGGACTTTAAACGGCCATGCATATTACTGAAACACAAAGCTCACATTTCTTTCTCCCGCTCCATTTCTTGCTTTACAACTGTTCCTACACCCCTGGTATGTTAGGATAACATCAACAAGACCATTTTCCAAGCCTGATTTAAAAAACACACACAAAAACATGTGCAGTTTTGCATTGAGGAGAGCAATCCCATGGCCCCTAGACAGAGTGTGAGGACCAGGGGTGGGGTGGGGATAGGATAGTTTGGATTCTTGGATCCAAGGTTGGGGACCGCACTCTGAACTCAGACACCAGAGTCCAAGCTTCCCAGTTTCTCCCCCAGCCAGCCAGCATGGAGAGAACTGTGTCAGCTGCTTCTTTGAGGTGGCAAAGACCTTGGAGGGAAGGGAAAGGGGGGCATGCTGGGGGTAGAGGAGAGCTTATGCCATGTCCCCCTGCCACCCCAGCCTCCTTCTCTCCCCCCATTCCCAAAACCTCAGCTAGATGGGGGGGGGGGGCGGAAAGCTTGTTTAGTGAAAATACAGGCGCACCAAGGTGAAGCTCACTTCAGTTGCTCCTCGTGCTCCGCTTTGAATGGTCGTAAGCCTCTGAGCTTGGCAACTTACGGTCATCCCTGTAAGAAATGAAGGGGTTAATTGAACTCTAAGCTGCCCTTTGTGCTTTCTGTGGACCCTGCAAGAGGAAGTGGCTGACTCACACATTCCAGAGAGATGTGGAATGGCAGGGAAGGGAGATGGGATTAGGTAAAGGTATCCTGTTTAGCCCACTCCTCTCACACAGGTTTTATAATTGTATCCCACTTCTCTCACACAGGTTGTGTAAATGTATTCCACTCCCCTTTTTCTTTGTGCATCCCACCCCCTTCATTCCACTCCCCTTTTTCCATTGTCAGCTGACCCTATGTGAATAAAAGTGGTGTGCAAGCTCCGATCAGGGTCCGACCCGGTTCGAGTCGCACCTCAGTATACTGATACGTGGTGTCCTCTGCAGTGTTTTTCTACGCTCGTCTTTCGTACCTAAGGTCAGGGACAAGAACCTGCCATATTTCTAACAATTTCTGGTGCCGTGGACTCGGATCCGTCCCTGAGTGGGCTGCGGTAGTCCAAAGCTGCGAAGGCACGGTGGAAGAGAAGTCGCGACCGGCTGAGTTCAGCTGTCTCTCCAACGTGGGACCGCGCTTTGGAGCTCCGTAGAACCCACTGGTCGGAAACGGGCTAGGCTCGAGCCACTGCAGACGCGCCTAAAGGGTCGGCCGAGGGAACGGAAGGAGTGCACCGAGACCCGGTGAGTGTGATCTGTGAAACGCCAGACACATAGAGGGAGGGCAGGGTCTGCTTGTGTGGAGTTGATTGAAGGACACTAAGGAGACCTTCCGAGCAGGGTCCGATGGTCCGAGCGAGTGTGGAGCTCTTAGCCGCGGTTCTCTGATTGCAAGCTGAAAGGCGGATCAGGGCCGGCGAGGAGCAAAGCGATTGGCAAGAGTGTTTGGGAGCAGACCCTAGGACCCCATCACGATGGGTGGTGCACAGTCCCGTTCAGGAGGGGAAACGCCTCTAGGATGTTGTTTGAAGAATTTTAAGGCATTTTGTGGTGATTATGGTGTTAAGATGAAGAGGGATAGGTTGCAGCACTTATGTGAAAAAGAATGGCCTGTTCTCTGTCCTTCTTGGCCAAAAGAGGGTTCTTTCTCCCCAGCACTTGTTAGCGCTGTTCATGTTATAGTGACAGACGCAAGGAGACTAGATCAATTTCCCTATATCGATTCTTTGGCAGACTGTGGTCACCTCTAAGCCACCACCCAAATGGGTGTTTGCCTGCAACCCTGTCATGGTGATCCGTAGAATAAAACCTCAAGAAGAATCATTGAAACATTCTGTAAAAAAAAAAAAAAAAAAGGAAGTGTTTCAGCAAGAAGATGATGATCTTGTGCCTCCTCCATATACCATGCCCACGGCCCCCATGGCATCCGCGTCAGGAGAGTGAACCTCTCGCTAGTACTCACTGCCCCACATGGCATGACTCCCAAATGCTCCTTAATTCTTGCCTGCCGGAGATTAAGTCCACGATATTGGCAAGAGCAAGAGTGCAGTTTCTGTCCGGGAAGCCTGGGGCCACTAAAAATGAAATTATAGCTGCCCTTCCTACACAAGACCCTGGTTGGAACGTGAATAGTGATGCAAGAAGAGAAAGGCACCAGAGATATTTTTCTCTGCTACTAGAAGGAATGCGAAAGTCAGCCAGGAAAGCCCCGAATCTCAGTAAGGCCCTTGATATCAGGCAGGAGAAGAATGAGACTCCAGCTGCCTTTTTGGAAAGGCTGAAGACAGGGTTTGAAGAAGAATATGGACCTTGATATGAGCCTACCAGAGAATTTGCATTTAATGACTATGCAATTTATCGGGCAGGCTGCCCCAGATATTCAGAAAAGCTCCAAAAGACTCGAGAGCTCCGAGATTGCCCCTGCTGGCCTTACTAGAGATAGCAAGGGGGGTGTTTGAGAAAAGAGAACTGTGAAGATGATAGCAGCATTTTAGAAAGAAGGAGAGGGGCAGAAGAAGGGACCAGGTGAATTGTGAAGCCAGACCTTGAGATGTTTGTGGATGGATCCAGCTTTGTTAAAGATGGACAGAGATATACCAGATGTGCTGTAATCATGATTAAACTGCTCGAAAGTACCTGGAGAAATTGCCCAGTAAATATTCAGCTCAAGCAGATGAGTTAGTGGCATTAATGAGAGCCCTTGAACTTGGAAAGGGGCAAGAAGTGAACATTTATACAGACAGTTTGTATGCATTTGGGGTTTGCCACGCCCATGCTAGACTTTGGTCCACTCGGGGGTCTGTGTCTTCACATGGACAGCCTGTACAACACCAGAGTTTGCTAGAACAACTGCTTTTGGCTGTCAAGCTTCCAGAAAAAGTCTCCATAGTGCATGTGCGGGCACACGAGAAGAGCACTGATCCATACCTTCGAAAAGGAAACCAGCTAGCAGATGAGGCAGCGCAAGAGGCTGCTAGAAAAAGAGCTGACCGTGACGGACCTCCCAGAAAGATGGAAGGGGCTCCCAGATAGAAGAATTTATATCCCAGAGGCCTTAGTACACCCCCTTGCTGTAATGATTCATGCCCAGTTGGGGCACCTAGGAATGACAGCCCTGATTGAATATGTTAAAGAGCAAATGTTTTGCCCAGGGATCACCATGGCAGCGAAGCGGGTCACCCAGAGTTGTCAAGTATGTCAGAAGGCTGGACCTTCTGCAAAATAAGTGCCACCAAGTGGTCGGCCGCTTGCATATTACCCTTTCCAACGAGTGCAAATTGATTTTGCTGAGCTCCCGCCCTCCAAGGGATATAAATATCTTTTGGTTATTGTTTGCCAGCTTACGGGGTGAGTAGAAGCGTTTCCTTGTAGAAACTGTACAGCTTGCATTGTAGTTGTTAAACTGTTACAAGAGATTGTCCCCAGGTATAGAGTATCTGAATGTTTAGAGAGTGACTTAAGGTCTCATTTTACTTCAAAAGTAACACAGGCTTTTGCACAAGCTTTGCAAATTGAGTGGAAGCTGCATGCACCCTGGAGGCCTCAGGCCTCAGGGCAGGTTGAGAGAATGAATAGGACTCTGAAGAGCACGTTGCAAAAATTACAAATAGAACTTCAGATGTCTTGGGTAGAGGCGTTACCAATAGCCCTGACAAAAGCTCGAATCATGCCCAGAAAGGGGTTGGGGGTGTCTCCCTTTGAGATGCTTTTTGGATTTCCACCCCCCATTCCCCGGCCACATTCATTTAGAGTTACATGGGAGATAGGAGACAGCCAATTACGAGAACACTTAACTGGCTTGCAGTCCTGTCTTTCACAGCTTCGAGAATATGCAGTGACGACCCAGACACTTCCCTTGGACGCCCCCTTGCATCAATACAAGCCAGGAGACCGAGTGTGGCTGAACAAGTAGAATAAAGTGACTTTGGGGGAGTCTTGGGAAGGGCCATATGTGGTTGGACTGGTGACGCATGCCTGTGTAAAATTGCTGGGATCGGCTAAATGGACACATTGTTGTAGATTAAAATCATACATCCCTGAGGACACCAACGTAGGTCCCCCTGCCGCAGTACCGGGAGCCGACAGGGGTCCCACACAAGAAGCCAGCAAAGAAAAGACATATACTTCAAAGCACCTTGGGAGGGCTAAGCTTAAAATCTACACTCACGGACAATAGTACACAAGAGAATATTTGCACTCATACTTTTTATACTATTGGTGCTTCTCACAGTTATATTTGGGGAGTTCGCAATTGTAGAATCATGAGAGTGTGGGCAAAAATTGTGTTGTTCCTTACCATTCTTTCCCAGGTATATGCTCTTGAATATGAAGAAAAACATTTATGAGAGAAAAATGCATATTTTCAGGATATTAAGCAATTGTCAAAAACCCTAAATGTATCTGATTGTTAGATGTGTCTGCATGTTCCACCGGGAAGGGGGGGAAGTAAAAGATTGGTAGTGCATGCTATCCCCTTTAATTATTCATCATAGGTCACAATCAAAAGAAGGCTTCGTAATCGAAGGGAAGTTAACTCTCCCTTAAGATTTAATTGAGGGACGGAGGTTGCTAGAAGAATAATTCCAGGAGTGGGAGTTGCCTTTAATTATAGAGACTTACACCTATTATCCAATTGGACAGAGAGTTTGCTCAATGATACAATTTCTAGTGTTAAAATGTTGGCCAAAGAACAAAGTGAAATTAAGAATGTGGCCTTACAAAATCGCCAAGCCCTTGATTTTATTTTAGCCGCGAAAAGAAGTGTGTGTGTTTTGATCAAGTCCCATTGTTGTATGTATATTTCTGATTATGCACCAAGTATTGAACGCACTATCCATCATATGGAAACGCTGATTCAAGAAGGTCCTTAGAAGAACGAAGGAAGTGATTCTATCTTTTCTTGGTTATGGTCATGGTTGCTTGATATTAGATGGCTTCACAGTCTGGTTCCCATAGTGCTCATGGTGTCATTACTGTTTCTTTTATTGCCATGCTGTATTCCCTGCCTTACTGTTTTGATTCGTAATGTGTCTGAGTCAGTCACTCAAAAGCAAATAAGAGTTACCTACATGACCCTAAGCCAGCAAGATCGAGACTTGAGAGAAGAATACACTACAATACCCCGTGAGAGTAGAAGAAATAAGTGAGACTTCACATCATTTTAAAGAGGAAGTGAGTCTCAAAGGGGGGATTGTAAGAAATGAAGGGGTTAATTGAACTCTAAGCTGCCCTTTGTGCTTTCTGTGGACCCTGCAAGAGGAAGTGGCTGACTCACACATTCCAGAGAGATGTGGAATGGCAGGGAAGGGAGATGGGATTAGGTAAAGGTATCCTGTTTAGCCCACTCCTCTCACACAGGTTTTATAATTGTATCCCACTTCTCTCACACAGGTTGTGTAAATGTATTCCACTCCCCTTTTTCTTTGTGCATCCCACCCCCTTCATTCCACTCCCCTTTTTCCATTGTCAGCTGACCCTATGTGAATAAAAGTGGTGTGCAAGCTCCGATCAGGGTCCGACCCGGTTCGAGTCGCACCTCAGTATACTGATACGTGGTGTCCTCTGCAGTGCTTTTTCTACGCTCGTCTTTCGTACCTAAGGTCAGGGACAAGAACCTGCCATATTTCTAACAATTTCCATAGGACCGTGTCCTTAAATTCACTTAAATCGTAGTGCCATAATAATTACAGGAGTAAAATGGCATGTGCTTCTGCTGCCCTGATCACCTGCCGCTTTCTGGTTGGTCATTTTGGATTGCCCTGGGCTACTGATCCCTGGAGTTCGGCTCCAAGATTCTTCCCCCACAACTGCATCACTGCCTGGAAATAACGCTTTACCAAAATAGCGATGGTTCAGAATTTCAGCTCTCCTTTATCTGCAAAAAATGGTTTCAGTTGGCAAGACAAACCGTCACAATTACAGTTGTACACATCGAACACCTGAGATGAAATGAAAGGCGGATTGCAGACCCTTTCATGTTCTAGGCCCCAAAGAGCCAAGGTTTTCAAGGAGGTGTTGCCAGAAACACACACAGAGACACACACACTTGTGGCACAAGCAAGCGTGAGGGATATATGCCAGGTACGAATGACAGGGAAACAGGTGGAAGTGAGAAAGCACTGCAAGGCAGCTTGCACAGATGGGGTTTCAATGTTGCACAAAGGTTGAAGAGATAGAAATGGGAATGTATCAGGAAAGGCAACAACGGTTGCATGATAAGGCCATAAGGTAAGTCCCTTATGACATAGCTCTTGCAAAGGTTTTCAGGGACGCACCTCTTCCACTTCAGAAGGCATTTCAGGTCATTCTGGATAGGAATCAAAAAGCATTGCGCTACCAGATAACGCAACTCCTCCTGGACCACCCAAACTCCTTGAAAACGACACAGCATAAAACCTCCTTATCATTCTTGTGCTTGCAATTCCAAACATACTTGTTCAGAGGCTAGTACTATAATTTTCCTGATAGAGACTGGGGAATCAATGCAACTGACAATAGTAAAGACATGACTATATGTCAGGGATGATTAATAGGTTTAAACAGTATAAAACAGGATGGTAGTTGGAGAGGTAAGCAGCAGGCCTTTCTTTAGCAGCGTGGTATCAGAGGACCAAATTAGGGCATGGTTGTTTTTTTAAAGTACATGGCAGGCCAGACTATTTGACTATGTAGCACAGGGTTGCCTCCTCCAACCAGCAGTGGGTCTGTGGATTTCAGGAAGGAAGTGTCTTTTCCCATCAGCAGCTACTGCATCCTTTTCCTCGGAGATGCTGGGAATGGCGCCCAAGATCTTCCGCAGGCAAAGGATATGTCCTACCACTGAGCTGTGGTCCATTTGGCATCCTTTGGAGGTTATTAACAATAAACATCGAAGGGGTTTTTGCTCAGGTGTTCCCCACACACATATACCAAACTGTTTGCTAAGTTGTGAAGAGCAAATCTCACTATATATTGGCTGGGCAAAATAAGTAGATCCAATCAAGAAGGTGCCTTTTTGCTTTTGTGGTTGAATTAGAGGGACATGCCGTTTCCACTTCTTATTGCATGGCTCCTTTTTAAGCAGAAAGGACAACACTGGCACAGAGACAGAGGTTGCATGCATGTTACTATTCATAGTACCAAGTGCCTTGTTTTCAACCCATGCATACGGATAGCCTGGATTCTCTTCCCTGGCTAGTCCTCTCCCAGTTCCTACCTACAAGTCTTCCTTATCGTGGAATCATGTGTGCTTTTTATAGACTGCCCGGCTGTCAATTGAGGTTAATCACAAGGGCTACTATTTTCCTAGTAAACCCTTAAGGAAATAATCTGGATTAACAACATGATATGAATGGATGCTTTCATGGGAATCCAGCTGGGTAGCAGTGTGGGGATAAAGAGCATGATATGCAAGCCAGGAAGTTCCTGCTCCCAATGTTGCTTTAGGGCTTTTCTACGCAAGGTATTTATTGTGCACTTGCTTCTGCTTTTAAACAGCATTTTTGGCAAGTTTTTTTTAGAGCTGAAAATGCAATATTACTTGTGAAAGTGAATGTGTAATTGTGCTATTTCACTATATCGCAATGCCACCTGGAGGTTATGTAGCAAAAAAGGAAATGCTCTTCATGTAGTGCTCGGATCTCTAGCTTCATCCCACGTACCTGTTTCCTTCGAATTATCCCCTACAGCGCTAAGCTGTCGCCGTTGTTGTTATTAGCTAAATCACACCCCTGGCAGCAGTGCTCCTAAGATCCTTTGCGTACCAGGAAATGAGTTTAAGGAGGGAAATGTAAAAAATCATAAAAAATAAACTGATGACCCAATCTGATTCAAATTTTGTTTGCTTAAAGTTCTCATTAATATCTATTACTGTGCCAATTTTGATGTCTTTATCTTTAAAACTTACACAGATGTAAGCATTTGTTTAATTTTTCTTTAAACATGATCCTGCGCCCCCAGTGGCCACTCGGAAAACAACAAATTATTCGCTTGAACTCTAGTAGCTAAATACCTTGATTATTTTCCCTTTATAGCACAATTAAAGCAAGATGCATGGGAGTACTTCACAGTCAAAGCAGATTATAAACTGGAAATCTTCAGAGTACTTCACAATAAAAGCAGATTATAAGCTGGAAAACTTCAGAGTCCTTTGCACGCAATTCACAGTGATTGCACAGTATAAGGCTGGTGTGATAAAGCTCATCTGCGATGAAACCGAAAGTAGATACAGCAATTTAACAGCTTTGTGTCATTTATTCGGGAAATAACTAATTTCTTCACCTGAGTATGAATACAAGATTGCATTCTGTGTATAGTGCATGGTGGGTTTTTTTGCAGACTGCATCTTGGGAGCTGTAGTTTGGAATCACATAGTGCATCACAATGTCATAAGACACCACAGTATGTGCCCCCTTTCTGATTGTTTGTTACTGCATGGCTTGCCTGCGTGACGATGTCATGGGATGTTTTACTTGCCAATTGTGGGTATATGGAGGAAGGAAGATAGACCTACAGGGACGTTGTTCTCCTCCTTGCAGAACCAGAGCTGCTGCAGTGGCAATGATAAGGAAAGCAGTGGTGGATCCACCAGATCATTCAAGGATTAAATCAACTCAGCGCATGTACAGAAATGGCATTGTTTAAATGCAGACTGCACATGCTCCAAATCTCACAACCAATCCTAAATGTAATAGCAAAGTCATAATACATTGATCCAGGCTCGCTGCAAAGATGAGCATTACGGGTGGATGAATTTCAACCAACAGACCAAAGTAATGGCAGCACCATTACTTCTATTAATCATTATCATTCAGTGAAATATCACAAAGCAGTAGATGTTGATGAGTGAGAGCAACTGTGGGGAAAAGCTGTTGCCCTCCTTGGAGGCAACCTGGAGGCATTTAGCTGGTCATTCTCAGGAATAGGGTGTTGGACTACATGGACCTTTGCTAAAGCAACTCTTCTTCTGTTTTTATTTCTCTGGAACCCAATCTCTTTGAGCTTTGCACGAAACAGCTCTACAGCCATTGTACCCATCAGGCAGCTGTGCAAACCATACTGTCATAACCTTTGTTACTAACATGAAGTGTTTGGACACAAGCTTATTCATGCTCGTCATGAGATATTTAGCATTATCTGTGATCAACTTGTGGGTAAAAAACCATCCCTACCTTTATGATGGTTAGATCTGGCTGTTCTTCAGGTGACTCTCACACGCGATGCACCTATTGTCTGCCTGGGGCAAACTGGATGATACGGGTCAATTGTTAATACATGGAGCAACTTTAATTGGGGCAGGAGGCTAGAGGTGATATTTGGGTCCTTTTCTGCCTTAAGTTTCCTGTTTGTGTTATGCACTTTTAAAAGAAAAGACATCCAAGGTTGTTTAGGGTAGTTGTTCTTAATTTTTCTGACCTGACTTGAATGCTCTCCTCCTTTTGGTTCAAGTTATTTCACTGCCTGAGGCAAAGGATAATATCCACCCCCAGTCCACATACAGAAGCTAACCAGACTGGTAGATAAATCTTACTACAAAGCTGGTGATGGGACAATACCTTCCACTGTACCTGTAGGCAGCAGGCTAGCTTAGGAGGGTGTAGGGCAGGCCACGTGACAGTTTTGTCCTGACAGCTCACTGCCACTCTATACCACCCCCCAGCATCCGCTGCCTGAAGTAGCCACCTCATTTCGCCTAATGTTAGGGCCGGTCCTAGCCAAAACAAAAGCAGACACACACACACACACTGTCTCTCTCATGCACATCCACGTGCATGCAGCCCCATTCATACACCTCAACACATAAAATAATAAAATATTATTATTAATAAAATATTATTATTAATAAAATATTCTGCACATCGGGGGGACTTTGCAATTTCATAACTGTTTTAAAATTGTATTTAATTATATCTTAAAGCTATTTTCTGAATGAAATTTGTTAGTTGGTGAACTGTAAGACAACAGAGTAGAGAAACCAAAATGTTCTCTTCCGTAAAGTCCTAATGTGCAAAAACAACAAAGAGTTTTGTAGCAAAAAGTGCAGAGTTTTATGATGGCCTAAGCATTTTGATCAGATGTATGATCAAGGTCATATCAGATGTGTGGTCATATAGCAAAGGTGTTCTTCTGGTATTTGGTGACCTCTTCTCCAGGCGTTTCTTGTTTTGGTATGGCTAATAGGCTTGTATTGCAATCTGTAGTGTAGTTTTCCGTAACCTTGTGATGGACTGCAACTGTCGTCATTCCCAGTCACCATTGGCTATTGCAGAGCTTTATCACACCAGCGTTATACTGTGCAATCACTGTGAATTGCATGCAAAGGACTCAGAAATTTTCCATCTTATAATCTGCTTTTATTGTGAAGTACTCCCATGCATCCTGCTTTAATTATGATGTAAAGCCAAAAGAAGTGCAATATTTAGGTACTATTTTTCAAGTGTATCATCCGAGCAGCCACTGGTGTGCAGGAACAAGATTTTAAAGAAATGCTTACATCTGTGTAAGCTTTAAAGATAAAGTCATCAAAATCGGCACAGTAATAGATATTAGGGAGAGCTTTAAGCATACCAAATTTGAATTGTATTGGGCCATCTGTTGATTTCTTATGATTTTTTTTTTTTTACATTTCCCCCCTTAAACTCACTTCCTGGTATGCAAAGGATCGCTGCCGCCCGGTAGCAACAACAATAACAACACCGAAAGCTTAGCGCTACGGGATAATTTGAGGGAAGCAGGTCCGTGGGATGAAGCTCGTAGCATAAGGAGAGGGTTAAGAAAGTACAGAAAACACACAGGACACAAGCACACAGGACCAGAGTACAGAATCAATGCTATTTTACCAGTTAGGTTTATCTGATTATATAGTATTATTGTAAAAAAAGTAAACAGCGTTCAAACATGTCAAATGTTATCTTTGAAGATAGACCATAAATGGCCTTGTGCAGAAGGAGCTTGAGGAATGAGTTGAACATTTAATTATCCTCACCAATAAAATACATATTTACGCAAAAACACAACTACTTATTAATTATGCTTCTTATTACTCACACTATACATTAATCACAAGACGGTGGGCTCTAGCTGTGAGCAATTGCTGCCATTTGTAGCCCAGCCCTTTTGCTAGCTAAATCTGACACTAGTTCAGTGATCTATGTTACGCATGGTAGGTGCTTTTGATCACACTGTTCGAGGGGTCAGGTTAGACCCTGATTTACATGGTTCCTCTTTACAGATGGTACTAGTATAATATACAATTGGATTGTGTACAACAGTAGCATCTGTATCAGCCAAATAAACACCTCTCCACCTGGTTATATCACAATATTAGCTTTAAAGCAGCTCTGATGTGACTGCTACTCATACAAATACACCGATAGGGGACCTAGAATATGTGGGGTGCATCTTTGTGCTAGAAGTACATTTTCTTCTTATTATTAATAATAAATTTGTTTATTTATTCCCCACCTCTCCCTCTGGATCGAAGTGGGGAACAACACCAAATACAATATAATACATAAAATTAGTTAAAAGAGCATATAAAACCAATACAATATTATTGTTGTTTTTATGTTTCTGATGGTTTTTAAATTTTGTATACTTTTTTTAATGTTTACTGTTTTTAACTTTTGTAGACCGCCCAGAGAGCTTTGGCTATGGGGCGGTATATAAATGTAATAAATAAATAAATAAATAACATAACATAACAATCACAGCATCTTAAAATTCTTAGGTTTAAAATTCATCTGGGTAGGCCTGCTGGAAGAGACTAGTCTTCTTCTCCTTGCTTTTTATGGATGGTGCTTGGAGGCAGGCCGGTGCCAGACTATTTTGTGCACTAGGCAAGGTAAGCTACTTGCACACACACACACACACCAAAAATTACCAACTTCGATTTTTAAGAACAGATGTTTTGTAGAAAAAATGAAAAGCACAAAACTTGAAACCGCTAAATTTATTTCAAATTGCAAGAATAATTTTTTGATTATCTTTCGCAAATACAAAAGAAATTATTTTGAAGCACAAATCATTTTGAACTAAAGGGCACTCGGTATAATGCATACCTCCGCCATTGGCAACACAACATTTAAACAGCCAATTTGTATAAAACTGTGCCCCTCTGAGGTCTGCGCCCTAGGCGGCTGCCTAGTTGGCCTAATGGTAGCGCCAGCCCTGCTTGGAGGATCCTTTATCCTCACAATGACCCAGTTTGGTGGGTTAGGCAGGCAGAGAGAGATTGCCCCTTTCTATTAAGCTCTGAGTTGAACAGAGATCTTTTCGCTTTTCAACGTTCAGTGTGGCTTTGAACTCAGTTTTCCTTGGTGCAATGCTCCAGCCACTGCACATCACTTGCTCACAGAAAGAACAAACACAAATTGCAGTTGGTTGTCTTAGACCATTAGGGGGGGAAAACCCTCAAAAGCAATTGTAGAGTAATACTTTTATTTAGAGCCAAGTAAAACATCACAAAGTAGTGATCAAGCCTTTGGGTTGCTTAGAACTTTACTTAAGGTTATCAGTTAAGCAAAAACATCCAAGAAATGAATTAGAGTTTAAAATATGGGGGAGGCGAAGACAAAGTATGTTGTTTGTACTGGAAAATCCCCAGTGTGCAATTCTTAAGAATTTGTAACTGCAGTCTCTGACTAATATCAGGCTAATGTCATCACACCCACTGATATCCGCTTTTCTCTCTCTTCCTCTTTCCACCTGCTTTTTTTTAAAAAAAATACTGTCCTTTTTACACTTCATATCCATTCAACCCATGTTTGACCATTACATCCATGTACAACTCAATCTGTTAAGTAAGGATAATGTTTCATGATGCATCTGATGAAGTAAGTGGGCCGTAGCCCATAAAAGCATATGTCATAAGACATGTCATAAGACATGACATTCCGGTAGTCCTACCCAGATTAATGTAAAATCAAGTGTTGATTCCTATACTAATGTTGTTCCCCGCCTCGATCCAAAGGGAGAGGCGGGTAAGAAATAAATATTGTTGTTGTTGTAGTTGTTGTTGTTGTTGTTGTTGTTGTTATTATTATTATTATTATTATGTCATTTATTTATTTATTTCATTTCTATCCACCTTTCCTCCAAGGAGCTGAAGGTGATTCTTCCTCCCCGCTGCCATTTTATCTTCACTACAACAACCCTCTAAGGTAGGGTGACCATATGAAAAGGAGGACAGGGCTCCTGTATCTTTCCCCTAACAGTTGTATTGAAAAAGGAATTTCAGCAGGTGTCATTTGTATATTCAATAAACAAAAAACCTACGGTTTATAAAACAACGTTAAGAATGTAGTTTTCAACCAAGCACCAAAACGCAGGGAAATTGGGAGTTAAGGCTCACAAGCCTTAACGTCACATCCTCCCTAAGGAGGCAGAAAGTACCAGTGAAATTCTCAATCTCCCAAAGCAGATAAACCATGAGGACAGGATGGAGAATAGGATATGCAGAGGTGACTGTGGGGTTGTGGAAAACTGATGACGAACAACTTAGAGCCACCTACTTCTTTTTGTGTTTAGAGCAGCCCTTCCACCAACTAGAAGGACAGGGGGACAAGATCCCACCACTGGTTTGAAGGGTAAGGGTCCCAATTCGGAGCTTTTAATGAGCCATTTTGAGCCAGAGAGGTTTCCCCCATTTTCGTACTTTGAACTGCCATCCTGCCCTCAATATTTCACAAATCTTCTTGAAACGCGCAGGGTATGTAAAACCAGCATTTTTTTCTGGCAGGTCTCCGTTTCAGAAAGATTGGCGAAACGTTTTCCATTTTATGAACGTCAGAATGACCTACCCCCAATTTCGGCCTTAACATGGTGGAATGCTCTTTTCAATGATCGCCTAACCTCCGGTAGACGGAAATATCCCATAAAACAGCGGTTCTCAACCTGTGAGTCGCGACCCCTTTGGGGGGTCGAACGACCCTTTCACAGAGGTCGTCTAAGACCATCAGAAAACACATATTTCCGATGGCCTTAGGAACCGAGATTACATATTGTTTTTGTGATTAATCACTATGCTTTAATTATGTTCAATTTGTAACAATGAAAATACATCCTGCATATCAGATATTTACATTACGATTCATAACAGTAGCAAAATTACAGTTATGAAGTAGCAACAAAAATAATTTTATGGTTGGGGGTCACCACAACATGAGGAACTGTATTAAAGGGTCGTGGCATTAGGAAGGTTGAGAACCACTGCCATAAAACTATATATATATCTATCACGCTCTGTCCCCGACCGGCCTGGCTTAGCGGGGACAGAAAGGCCAGAGGCTGCCCGTCACGCCTGTAGCTGTGGGGAGGAAGCCGCCGAGGCGGAGCCGCTTGAGGGCGAGGTGAACACAGGGCGGCGGAGGCGGGGAAGCAGGGCTCGGAGAGGAGAGGAGAGGAGGGACTCCAGCCGAGCACCACCAGCGCGCGGGGCTGGACGAGGGAGCTGCTCTGAGACCACCTGAAACGGCGGCGACCCTCCCTCTCCAGCATGGCGGGTAAGGGGCTGCACGTTCATTCGGAGGCGGAGAAGGGCAGCCCGCCACACGGCGAGGGAGGGAAGGAAGGAGGGAGGGAGGAGCCGGCATTTCCAGCTCGACCGCGGGGAGGAAAATGGAGACGCGGGTGCGTCTCTTCTTGGAAAGAACCGGTTGCTTCCATGCGAGGCGGCGTTTCCTTGCTCAAGGGCGCGACCCTGTGCATATGTAGGCAGGGCGTGCTACGACTTGTAGGACTTTTGTGTGTGTGTGTAAACATGCATAGGATTGCGCCCCCAAGGCTGCAATCCTACACTGAACTAAGGAGCAAGGGTCCCCCTCAGCCCCCATTGAGCTTAATGGGAGGTCCTCAACACGCTTACCAAGGAGTAAGCTCCATCCTCCTCCTCTTCCTCAGCCCCCATTGAGCTTAACGGGACTTCCTTATGAGTAGAAACAACAGGATGGTGTTGTAAGGCTCCAAAGCCCAGGCGAGAAAGCGAGTCTCGTTGAACAGCGGGGCTTACTCCAGAGTAAGCCTGCTAGCGTGGGGCTGCTTAGGCTTTCTGGAAAGAGAGGTGCTGGGGCTGAAACGAGCCTGGGAGCGCCGAGCCTCCGACCTCAGCTCTGGGTGGTTGGTGTGTGTTCTACTCAGAACTGCCCTCTGCACATGTTTGTAAGGCAGCGAGTAGTCCCACTGAGCTCAGTGGGACTCCGCATGAGTAAACACGCATTGGCTCGGGTGGTGTGCATGTGCGAATCACGTGTTTTTTCTCTTTAGATGTTCTAAACTGGCAACAAGAAAGAGCAGGGTTTAAACCCCTGGTTTACAACTGGTGGCTGCGATTTCAGCCCGGCTGTGCATCCATTTTGGGTTTCAGTCGGAAACAGCCACCGCTTCAGGGTGCTATTTTAGAGGGACAGGACCCAGCACCTTGGGTAGCTCCTTTAGAGTTCTGACTGAAGCCCAGAATGGATTCAGAGTCCCACTGAAATCGGAGCCACCAGCCTCTTATTTGCTCAGGAGTTACTCCAGGTGGACCAGCGTGGCTGGAAATTGAAGTGTTCCTAACTCCGCCCATACCCGCCACTCCTCACTCCCCTCGCCGCAGCCAATAGCTGTGCGTTCTAGGGGAGGAGCCAAGCTGCTGCCCCTCCTAACTCCACGCCAGCTTTGCTTTGTCAATTATGGGGTGATTTTTTTTATCTTAGGTTGTTCTCTGTGCAACAGAAAAGCGGTGATTGCTAATTTGGGGGGGGGGGGGAAGTGAGGGAAATAGCACGAACCCCCCTCGCTAGATCTTGTTTCTTCAAAGACAGAGTTTAAATTTTCAAGAAGTCAGCAGGTGAGGTGTTAAATGGCCGAGAGATAAATACTGTTTGTTCATTTACAGTATCTCCTTTTTCTGTTTCAGTATATTTACACTTGTAAAGGTGGCCTAATATTATCATTTATTAATTGGCTTATATCAAAACTGCTGCAAAGAGAATAGCTACAGGAAAGTTGGCAATCTGACTTCAAAATGCTTCCAATTTGATATTTTTAATTATTGTTATTATTATTTATTTATTTTAAGCCACAGTCCCTGCCAGAAAAGTCCGGTGATATCGACACTGTTAGAAGCCTAGGAGTCCGGGTGATCTTCCAGTGTTTAGAAATCTGAAAGAGGTAGGTTTATACCGTTACATGATTTTTCTCTTGTATACGTTAGCGGTGGATTTAAGAAATATTAATTGTTGTTTGTGGTTTCCATAGGCCTTACTTAATAGAAGACCAATTTCCTTGTTACCTTTGTGTGAATCTTTATATATGTGTGTATATTTTGTCGCATGGGAATGCCAGCTGTATATTCCATACTGTAAATGTTAGATTCTCTTGCATAATCTGATTAGTTCGTCCTTTCCGTTCTCTCCTCTCCTCTATTTCTTTGAAGAACTTTTGCTGGCATTTTTGGCTTTGTCAAACTTGTCCATAGCTCTTTAGCAGTAATGTCGTGAAGAAAAAGTAAACAGACTTTGAGAGAGCCATTTTTATCAAGTTCTAAAACAACATTTCCTTGTCTGGCTTATTATGCAATGATGCAAAACTTACGTTGATATCGACAAAGTAAATACTGCTAGACAAAGTAGTATTCTGTCTAAATGCAATGCTGTACTAGCTTGGCTTTGTATTAGAGAAAAGTTTAAATACTGTTTATTTTTGCAGTACTAAGCTGTGGTTGTGATTAAATAGGCAACATTGTTTGTGGGGGATTCCTGGAGTGGGCTCAGCCTCGGCTCAAGCAACTGTTGTGGGAGACAGTGGGGAGTTGGAGGGTTGTGATGTTGGCCCCTAACTGTGATGGTACAGTATTTGGTTGGGGTGTGACCCCCTCCTCCCTTTGCTGTATCGCCAGCCCCAAACCTGAGCACTCTAGCGCTATGGAGGGGAAAGGTTTTAGAGGCGACAGAGCAGCGAATGATGCAGTTACCCCCCAACCTGAGCAGCACAGCAGTGGAGAGGAATTTAACCCTCTTCTGCCCTTGTTGTTTGGGAAGCTTCTTTTTATTTTCTTGCTGAAGGTGAACCCTTGTTGTCATGGTCAAATGAGGTGGGAGAATTGTCCTCACGGCACCACTGGATTCCTCCTATCACCCTTTCTCTCTCAAGGCTTTTAATAGTTTTTAACATTTTCGTCCTGTAAGAGGATAGTTAGAAGGATTATTTAGTCTCTCTCTCTCCTTCCTCCCAGGTGAGGTTTTTATCCTGTAACCACCTTGCTTCCAACACAGAATTTTATGCAAGGTTCCAGATCATGTCATCCTCCATTTGTGAATCTTCCTGTGTTTTCCCACTATTTCTTCCAGCTTTTTTTCCTTACCAGAAAAAATCTATTAAGAAGGAAAAGACAGAACAGGGGCACAATTTTGACTAGCAGTACTAGGAGCGCTCCATCCGAAAACAGCCTGTCTCTCTCTTTTTACACAAGCTAACTTGGTGAGCCCCTTGAATTTGTAAAACACTTTTGTCTGTGGGTGGCTTAGACTATCTGATTTCTCTGATCTACTGGTTGGCACGGGCCACCAGGTTTGCTTATCTCTTGTACTGTACTGATAGCATTTATTAAACATCATGTCTGCAACCTCCTTTCCCCCCCACAACCATCTTATTTATTTTGATTTTTAACAGGTTTGCAAGAAGGGCATCTGCATTGCTCATACTGAGAAAGATAGCGGAGTCCTGGATTGATTAAGAAGGTAAATAAACGGCAGTTTGTTTTGTAATTCCTGATACTTCGTTCTTTTCGTTTCTATAAACGGAAGGAACCCATATTGATTGTAGATGGGAGGGAGGGTAATAGCGGGTAATAACGAAGTTATGGGGGAAGGTAGGTACTAAAAAACAACACATGCCTCTTGAAAAACCTGCCAGCTTTTCTAATAAAAATAAACTAGACAGATGGGGGAACCATGCAAGGAAAGTTGAGAGCAATTGCTGTTTTTGTGAAAAGGAGAGTTCACAATTCTTACCTTCACATCAAAATAGCAGGCAGACCTTTCGGTATTAGTGAAATATAGGTGGGATTTTTTCTTTTTCCTTTTTCCTTAATTTTTATTGTTCTTTCATTCTGGTACATAAGTCACATAATTAATACATTTACACTTAACACAGTTTCAATTTCCACCTGGTTTTAATATTGAAATCCATTAACTTGGATACTTGTCATGTTTCTCAGAAAACTCCTGCTTTTGATGGGAGGCAAATGACGAGGCTTGCTAAGTAATTCACAAAGCTTTTATTAAGCAACAAACATCTCTTCTACCTGAAGAGAGTCTAACCTCTTGGCAACGTCCCCCTAGGCAAAACTATGCAAACTAAGCAAGACAATTGTCTGCTCAAGAAGAATAGGAAGCCACTTGCCAAACGCCCATATCTTCAGAGAGCCTGGTTCGGATGCGGGTTCTGGCATAACCAAACCGATTTTCTCACGCCTTCCTTCCGCTCCGTGTGTTTGAGCTTCCGGTGGACCCGAGCATCAGCTAGGTTGTCGGGACGTTCACCCCCGGAAGAAACCTCACTTCCCACTGAGTGTGTAGGATTTGGCCTTGAGGAGATAAGCTCTGGAGAGGGCTGACTCCCAGCTGGGAAATTGCCCGTGAGAGCTTCCTCCCCCACTGGTACAGGCTGGCTGGTGTCTGGCGCTGCGTCTTCTAGTTCTGAATGTGATTCTGATTAATTACCTGAAACATTTTCTCCCAAAACAGGGGCAGTAGGGTTAGACATGACAATACTACACTTTGTTTCATTATTTCCTACTCTTGAGCCCTGGATCACCCATTTACAGACCGTGTTTTCTTTCAAAGGGGTTCAGAAGGGAACCTCCTTTCCTTACTTCTATGCTTACAGAGGCATTCTCCCCTGTTCTACTTTATTTATATACTCAGTGAATGTCCGCCACACCCCTTCAGACTTGTTGCCATCTAATTGATCTTGAGCAATCCTTAACTTTTGAGTCAATTTCTCCAAGAGTGATCTGCCAAACTCTCTAATAACAGTTTTCGATGTTCAGCCCTTTACCGTCTCTCCAATACTTGGCTATCAGTCATCTTGCCACTAACAATAGATGACTCACTAATTCTTTACTTAGCAGATGATATCTAAACCTATATATAAATTTAGCAAGGCCAGGTGAGTATTAGTGAAATAACTTAAATACACAGACATAAATCTGTTAAGCAATGAAAGCTAAATGTTTTGAAAAAGGCTAGGGGACACTGGCTTCATGCTCATAAAAAATATTCCCATCTGATCCAGACATGGTGCCAATTGATTTAACAGCTCTGGCAATAATTAGCTGACAGTGGAAAGTTCTGTCCCAGTGTTGCAGCAGTTTATTCATCCACTTTTTTTCCTACCTGCGGGAACAAGCAGAACTCTCTATGAGTCCCACAGCACCTGTCCTGCTCCACTAGAAAAATTAGAGCAGTAGACACTGTTTGTAGGTCAGGAGCTGACAATCCTACCTCCCACAGAACGATCACTGCCTCAGTTACATCAAGCCAGGGAAAAGGTATCTTGAGTTATATAATCAAACGTGTGGTGTATACATTTCATGAGTTATTGATAATATTTAACACTGATACATGTGTGCTGATTGCTTTGCTTGACAAACAAATTACTTGGATGACTCATTAAAGAAAGAAGTGTGATTAGTTAACAGAACATAGGATTTATTATCAAAATATTCATTATTGTGAAAATGTTATGTCTTCTGTTTTCATGCTCTCACAGGCTTAAAAACTAGTTACTCTTGGAAAATGCCCAGCTGTTCCCAAGGATTTGGCAGTAAATAGATTGTAAGTGCATATTTGATTATTATTATTTTTTATCATATCTTTAAAAACTTTCTGTGCTGAGATTGTCTCCATAAACCGTTGGACCCTAAATGTAAACAGTAGGAATTGCTTGTAGCTGTGTTTAGGACTAGAGTATGAATCTGGAGTTGTCCCACGGATTGCTGTGGGAATTATATAAGATTACTCCAGTTATTAAAACAGACTAAAGTAATAAAATGAAATGTTAAAGCAAATCAATCATTTGGGGGAAAAAGTATTCTGTGACAGTGTTTTTAAAACATGCCTTTATGATTGGTTACCTACCAATTCAAATGTAGCTCACCAGCTGTGTGTGGTCATCAACACTGAATCAATAAAACTTTTTCTTCCTTTCTTTTGCTGCATCCCTCGGAATGCAAAAATGGAGTCATCAAGCACCTGACAATCCCCAATACATAGATGTTGGGCTGTGAATGGCTTGATGTGTCACAAGCTATGCTTTACTGTTAGAACTGGAAGGACAATAAAAACCTTCTTCATTTATTTTTTGAATGGTAACATTTTGTGTCCTACTCAATATACACACAAAAAGTAACGTAAGTTAATGTATAGAGTTTCCGTTTTGACTACGTGTATAGCCAGATATATAAACACAGCTGGTTACTCGATACATAAAAAATACCTTTCTAATCAAAATATTTTTATAAGGGAAAATTATAATTGTTTCAATGTAGCTGTCTATTCAGCAACAAAAGCTAAATGTTTTGTCACACTGCCTAGAAAGTGAAGTTTGCATTTGTTCTCTAAAGCAAGAGGTTTCAAAGTGTTGCAGCATGCCAGGAAGATTTTGTATAATGAGCTAGCAGCGGTAGCTATTTCAGTTTTGTCAGAAGTGCATGTTGGTCAAAGGAGCAGCATAGAATGTAACAGAACGGCAAATAAGATTAGAACTACCTGACCTGCAAAGTAGTTCTACAGCCGTTCTTGAAGGAAGCCAAGTTGTGTAATAATTTCCAGGTACAAGTATTACTGTGGACATCTAAGCTAAACAGAAACCCTCTATAGGCATTTTTTGGGGTAGAATGAACATGTTTGGGGTGTGTGAGTTGCAGTAGCAGGCTGTGCCACTGACCTTACGGGTGTCTTCATTAGAGCGTTTGTATGGAGGAGGGGAAAATGGCATCATGGCCGCCTATGTGAATTCATTAGAGTTCCCTACATAGATGCACAGCCTCCTGCCCCAATGCCACCGCCCTCCCTGCATGCATTTTACCGTTTCACATGATCCCCACAGCCTAGTGTTAAACAGCCCTCAGACAACCTCCGCCACCCAGGTATGGATAACACAACAAACAATGACAACCTCTTGCCAAGTGCTGAGTATTTAAAATGGCTGCTGGCACACACCGCACCCCCTCCATAGCTTAAAAAGATAAGCCACAGTGGGCTGCAGTGCTTGTGCAAACCCAGTCATTGATTTCTAGCTGAATGAATGTCTGTAAAGAGCTTGAGACATAGTCATGAGAGGGATTTGTAAGCAGATGTTGCCCCAAGGCTTATAACATTGCAACGCTTTTGTTGTGATTGTACATGGAAGACAGAATGAGCATATGTGCTTTTATTGGGCTAATTTCCATCAGGGCAGGAATGTTTCCAGAATATGCTTGTCCTCTTATGCTAACAGTGTGATCTTAAAATATTTACTCAGAAACAAGCTGCACTGGTTTCAGTGGGACTAGACTTACTCCCAAGAGGGTGTACATACGGTTGCAGCCAAAGCGGAGTTGGTGCAATATAAGCTATTGCCTTACTCAGTTGATTTACATATTCCATGCTAACAGTGGGGATTAAACAGTACTCCTGATCCTTCATGGAATGATTCCTGTAAGGTATTATGAAATCTCTTACATCTTTGAAGAGCCGGGCAAAGCTGGTAGTAGGCCCAGGCCAGATGGGAAATGTAGGCCCCATTTCAACTGCTCATTACGTATTTTTTAATCAGTTCTAAATATATATGAACTAGAATGATTTATTAAAAAGGTAATGGCAAGCACTTTTATTCAAGATGTATATAAGACATAACTTCTTCACATTCAGAAATGCTTTACATGCTTTTCTTTGGGCAAATTCATCAACAACAGAAAAATCAAACAACTTTGCCCAGAGGGACTCAGAGTAGGCCCCCTCAGAATCATAGGCCCATGCCAACTGGACCCACTGACCCCCCACCCCGCCCAGCCCTGCATCTATGGATTATTTAGGCACCTGGCCCTTTAATTTGACTGAACTTCAGTTCATTCATATCCATGAAAGGTAGACTCAAATTAGAAGATTTCTGATGGGAAACAACTCTGCAATGTGCTTTGGCAAGTAGTCTGTCCTGAAGAAATAAACTTGTATAACAAACCGGAGTTTGCTGGCATCTGACTCTTGTGCCACTGAAATGACAGGGCTTATTTCTAAGTAAATGCATTTTGCCATCAAGACGTCTGGGTGAAATCCACCCATGTCTTCAGTTGGCAACTTTAAAAACTACTTAACATGCTACTAGTCCATAGACTTCCTTGTGGTATCAAGATTATGATTGTGGCTACTCCACGCACTCTAAATTATACTTAAATTACAAAAGCAATTATGTTTCTTCTGTAGCCTATTAAGCATTGATTTGTACCATCAGTGGTGTGCTGTGTGGATTACATTGCTACATATTTTCTAATTTAATTATTTTTACCTGTAGGCTTTTCAGAATATCCTGCTTTAAAGCAGAACATTCTTACGATGTCGAGTGCAATGTCTTCTTGGATTACAATCTCGGCAAGAAGCACCATCTCCACTCTGCATGGAAAGGGACGTTTGTATTCTAGGTGCATTTCAAGCCAGAACAAAGTAGCATGGAGAAGTTTGTTTGCCAAAGGCCCCTTTTCTTCTCTCCTGGCAAGTTGCAGTTGCAGCATGGACAATGTTTTCACGGTGAGAAAAGCTTTCAGACATACCTCAACAGAAGAAGAAGATTTCTCCTTCCGTCTGACGCCATCACAGATCAATGACATCTTACAGGCGAGTGAGTTATCCCATACAGTCCCTGAATTTGATGGGAAAAACCTGAGCCCTGTGCTGAAATTTGAGAGTAACCACTTGGCTGCCAACACCCCGATTGAAGACCGTAGGAGTGCAGCTACCTGCTTGCAAACACGAGGGATGATGTTTGGGGTCTTCGACGGCCACGCAGGTTATGCCTGTGCCCAGTCCATCAGTGAGAGACTATTTTTTTACATCGCTGTTTCTCTTCTGTCTCAACAAACGCTGGAAGAAATTGAGGCTGCCATGGAGTCCATGAAACCGGTTCTGCCTATTCTACAATGGCACAAACATCCAAGTGACAGCTCCTTTCAAGAGGTAGCCTCCCTGTATTTGGAGCAGCTCAGGGTTTATTGGCAGGACTTACTGAATATGGACGTGGAACTTGGTCTGACTCTAAAAGACGCCTTGATCTATGCATTTAAAAGGCTGGATTCAGACATATCACTGGAGGTTCAGGCTCCCTCAGAAAACGAATTGATAAGGAACATAGCTCTTCAGGTGGCCTTCTCAGGTGCAACGGCATGCGTGGCTCACATTGACAATGTTGATTTGCACGTTGCAAATACAGGTGACTGCAGAGCAATTCTAGGGGTTCAAAATAAAGATGGAACATGGGCTGCCCTCCCTCTTACTCAAGATCACAATGCCTTCAACAAATTGGAAATCTTAAGGTTAAAAGAGGAGCATCCGGCCTCTGAAGAGGACACTCTCATTGTGAACAACAGGTTGCTGGGAGTCCTTATGCCTTCTAGAGCTTTTGGAGACGTCCAATTCAAGTGGAGCCAGGAACTGCAGCACAGCGTGCTCGGAAACCGTTGCAACATGGAGGCTCTAAACATTTACGAGTATGCACCTCCAAACTATCATACGCCTCCTTATTTAACTGCAGAGCCGGAAGTTACCTACCACAAAATAAGAAGGCAGGATAAATTCTTAGTTATTGCTTCAGATGGCCTGTGGGACATGCTGAGTAATGAAGAGGTAGTCAGACTTGTTGCAGACCATCTGCTGGAAGCTGGCGTCCAGAAAACACAGCTTGCTTTTAAGAAACCGGCCAACCTGGGTTACATGCAGAACTTGCTGCTTCGGAGGAAGGCCAGACACGTCCACTCCTCTGACCGGAACGTCGCCACCCACCTCATCCGACACGCGATCGGCAATAACGAATGTGGAGAGATTGATCCTGAGAAGCTGATGGCAATGTTGACTCTTCCTGATGATTTGGCGCGCATGTACAGGGATGATATCACAGTTACTGTGATATATTTCAATTCAGATGTAATAGAAGGTTACTACAGAGAGAATGAATAAGGGACCTTGGCTTGTTATGAACTATACATATGGATTCTGGGGACCACCAAGGCTTTTTTGTGGCTGTTAACTAAGTTCCTAGACATGCTGTTGAGAAAAAGCTTCCTAATCTCTCTCCTGTCCTCAGCAGCCTAATCTTGCCTGGACTTAACCAAGAAATCCTGTAAAAGTTAAACAGCCTGATCTGGTTAAAATAACGTACCTTTAACTTGACATGTAAAAAGTATTTATATTAATAGAATAAAGATTGTAAAACTTACTTGGGGACAGTGGGGGCAGCTTTGTTACTGATTGGGAGGCAGAACGTTATACTGCTAGTTGTTTAATGCGAGATGTAACACAGGTGACAGGATCTCATTGTCATTGGAGGTGGTTACTCATGTCTCTGAACGGCGCCTGTTTGGGCCAAGATGTGCAAAATCTGTTAGAATGATGGACGGCACTTTTCATTTGTAGCCTGAGCTCCAGAACAGCCGTGAGTGTGAGTGCAAAGTGTTCATTGGGAGAGGAGGGTTGTTTCAGTCTGGGTGACACTCCCAAGACAGAATGTATGGGTGGGTGGGAGTCTAAGGCACAATCCTGGCCCAAATTACGTTGAAATACGCAGGAGCTGCTCAAAAGGGACTCCTATTGAAGAAGCCTCCCAAGGAATTGTAGCTTCAATGTGAAGTCTTGCTTCCAAGTAATCATGCTAAATCCTCTTTATTGGTCCACCCCTTTATTACCACAGGGATTATTTATTTCATAGGAAATTGCAACTATTTAAAATAACTTTTAAAATTTGATTGGCTTTCCTATTCGGCTTTCTGCTGTACCTGATTTAAAGCTTCCCAACTAGCTTTCTTCTTGTTCTGGCTATGATACTGTTTATGCATTGGACTAATTGCTGCCTGAATACTTTAGGGATTCCACAGGCAGTCAAAGTTCTTGTTGATTACTTCTGCTATGATAGTATGAATTCTATCTGTGCTTCGGAACTTATCAAGCCTATGGAAATGTTGCCCTTTAAAAAAAAAAGCCTCAAAAGCAACATTTCTTCTTACCTGTGTTGCACCCTCACAGGTATTTGGCAGAATTCTTCTAATTCAGAAAAAAATAGCAATTTTAATATATATATTAGCATATGTGGACATCTGTTTCTGCATCAGTTCAACTCGTGTTTGAATTTATTGGGAATGTAAAACTATGATGCTTTTAATTTGTTTAGGAAATTATACAGTGGGTTGGATCTAGTTTTACACACGTTACACCATTTTTAAAATCTCTTCACTGGCTGCCGATTAGTTTCCAGGTGAAGTATAAAGTGTTGGTTATCACCTTTAAAGCCCTACATGGTTTGGGTCCAGGCTACCTGCGGGATCGCCTTCTCCCATACAATCCGCCCCGCACACTCAGGTCGTCTGGGAAGAACTTCCTTCAGCCAGCCAAAACTAGACTGACAGGTATTACCCAGAGGACCTTTTCCTCTGCTGCTCCCAGGCTGTGGAATGGCCTGCCGGAGGAGATTCGTCAACTTAACAGACTTTTAGCATTTAAGAAAGCTATAAAGATGGATCTCTTCTGGCAGGCCTATCCAATGGAATTTTAGGAAGCTTTTAGTATGTTTTTAGGAAGTTTTAACAATGTATACTGTGTTTTGATTAATATTTTATGTATTTTATACTTGCTGTTTTTCCACACCTCAATCAGAATGGACTATAATATAAATTTATTATTATTACACTGGATCAACTGTGCTGAATTGGACTTCCCTGCCCCCCTCCTTCTGACAGTTCCTCTAACCCCCTGAAAATGGTACCCAGAGAATCAGGAGGTCCTGTTGAATGGGGTGGAGGCAGGATCCCAAAATGTCAGGTGGAGCAAGCTTTCACAACCGGAGTGCTTCGTAGCACAGAGCTTCCCTTCCTGCAATGGATGGCAGATCCTGATTCCAATCCAATGATATTTTTGTTTAAAATCACATTATTGATTAGCAGAAATGAAGTTTTGTTTGTAGGCTAAATGAAATACAGTTCGAATGTTGTGTGCATCAGGCTAACTTATGATTACTGAATTATTTGTATGGTGTTCTATATTATTAGAAATCACTCATAGTTTGAATGCTGATTTCAGGGAAGCATGTAGCTGTGTGCTTGATTTCAACTATTGAGTAGTTAGCTGAATAAAAGTTGTATCCTTAATTCAAAGCCATCACAGAAAGACTGAAATGCCTTTTAAAAATGTGGTGGTTGTATAAAGAATACAGCAATCTTGTGTTGGGCAATGAATGGTCATGCAGGTAGAATTTTCCATTCTGGAGGACAAAGATTGGAGCCTGTTTGAAGGTGATAACTGATAGTATAAGTTTCAGGAATAAAGCCTGGGGAATTAAAATCTCAAATGTCATGCTCTGTGCAAAGAAACGAGAGTGGGGTCGGAAGAGGTATGACACTACAATGAATGAGCAGTTTTGAGGTAGATAAGAATCGCATTTTGTCTCCTTCCTCCAGTTCCAAGTATGATATAACTTGGAGCATGCAGGCAAGCTTTTTCTGAAGAGGAAAGAAAGTGGTTAGGAAGAGAATTTAGAAAGGAAGGAAAAGGAAAAGAAAGAGAGCTAGGTTTGTATCATACATTGAGTCCTCAAAGTTTGCCTTTTTCCCCAGCTCTTTAAGATCAAACAAAAGTTCTATGCATGGTTTTGTACACACATTTGACTTAAAACATAAGATGCTGGAGGTGAAAGAATAAATAAATTAAGATAAAAAGAGTAAAATTAGGCGAGCTACCAAACTACGTGTATGCTGCCTCGCCCAACCGGAACCCGAGGTGAAAGAATATCTAGGTGCCGCGTTTTAATAGCAGTGTTTCAAAGTTTTGTGTCAGACAGCCATCAAAAGTGAGAAACACCCTGCTTTTAAATTATGCAGATTATTTATTTTATTATAGTATATTTTTAATCCACCCAATAACCAATGTTCTCTGGGTGGATTGCAAACAGTTAAAACATTTAAATGCCATTCAAACAGTTAAAAACATAAAATATTTAAAAGACTAAAATATTTTCAGTTGCTTAAAGTACAGTCTGTAATATCTCTACTTAAAGGTGGATTTTCATCTGTCGTTATCAATTGTGCATAACCAGGTAGCAGTGGGTAGAACACTTTTATGTCATCTTCCATATAAATGGCATGTGTCATTTATCTTGAAGACGAGCCAGTGTGGTGTAGTGGCTAAGGTGTTGGACTGGGAGTTGGGAGATCTGGGTTCTGGTCCCCACTCAGCCATGGAATCCCACTGGGTGACTTTGAGCCAGTCACAGACTCTCAGCCCAACCTACCTCACAGGGTTGTTATTGTGAAGATAAAATGGAGTAGAGGAGGAGGATTATGTACACCACCTTGGGTTCCTTGGAGGAAAAAGGAGGGATATAAGTTAATAAATTAATGTGTCATTAAGAGCAATAGGTGGATGTAAAAAAATGTTAATAGTGTGAAACTGTGCTTGTTAATTGGTAATTACTGTTTTAAAGATCACACTGTGTATTTACCATAAAAACTGGGCTAGAACATCTCACATACAATTGTGTGCCTGATTTAATTCAGTGCGTGGAAATCAATCTCTCGAAAGTGTTTAACAGATATGCAAGTAATACTGTTGGCTGCTTCTTCCATTCTCTCTGTGATGGCAGCAATAGTGATTCCATTTACATATACAGAAGGAGCTCCAGTGCTTCTCTTCAGAGGCAACTTCTGAGTTTCTACAAACTTGTGTTGGGGACATCTGACTAACAGGTCCTCTGAGTGTTCTGGGCCTGCCCTTCATCTCCTCCTCTTCCTCGTGAGACATACAGTCTTGAGTTGACTGCAAAGATCTTCATTCCATGCTCTGGTTTCTTATCTATAGAAACTTCCTTGCAGGCAAGCCCTTCTGCGATATCTGGCTCCATCAGTTGGAGCACCTCCTGCTAAATGTGCTTTTCACTTCCATCATTGTGGGTCTTCTGTTTCTCCTGATGTCCTTATATTGGCTCCTTGTTGATCCTTTCTGTTAAAAGTTATCCACATCAGTCCTGCTATATATATTCTCACCCACCAACTTTCCTTGCAGCCTTTCTTGCTCCTTCTGTTGTGCCATAGCTCCTCTGCAATTGATCCCCTTTCAGTCCTGTTTCTGAGACTTCTGCCTGTCGCCTGTCAACAATGTCATCGGTCAACCTGTTCATCAGGTTGTCTTCCCTTCCATTGAATCTCTTCTCAAAAGCCACTTTAGCAAAGCATTTCCAACATAAAAACAAAAGCCGCCTTTGGTCCATTCCACCCAGTGTCGTCTACATGGGTAGTGGTTTTCTGGGATTTTTCTAAGTCCTGCTACTGAGATCTTTTTATCTGGTGTGATTCTGGGGCCTTGTGCACACAGATCATGTACTCTTCCACATAGCTGTTCATCTCACCTCATCTTAAGCTGCTCCTTCATGGCCACTTCACTCTTCCCCACCTCACGTTCTGCTCCTCATGGCCTTTCTCTGATCTTTTCTCCATTTCTGTATTGTCTGTCTGAGCAGAGTATCATTTCTGCATTAATCACACAACTTTGGGTTTCTCGTGAAATGCCATTTTGACATTAGGCCTTTCAAAAGCCAAGGAGGATATATACCAGCGTATTAGTGACATTGAGTTACAAGATCATATAAGAGCAGCAAACCCATATCCTGAATTTAGAGATAGGAGACAGGCTCTCCTTCCTGCAACATATTTAAGTTCTTTAATTATTCCAGAATACAGGAAAGCGTTCACGCAGGCTAAATTTAATGTGCTTCCCTCCGCATTTCTGGAGGTTAAATATAATAATATTCTATATTCTAAGCTCCTATGCCCCTGTAAAGCTGACATGATAGAAACTGTGGATCATGAATTGCTGTTCTGCTCCTTTTATTGTGATTTTTGGCATACTTTCATCACTCCTATTTTATAAGGAATACCTGGGAGATCTGATGTGTTCTATACAGACTATCTTTTGGCTGATCAGAACTCTCGGATAACCTCCAAGGTGGCTAAATTTTGTGCTGCGGCAATTGCTTGTCGGCGTGGGATGATAGCATCTGATTGTGATAATGTTTTAATCTCTTAAAATGTGTGGGACATGTACTAATGAATTGTTACCATATATTGTTTTATTCATAGTCCCATTTTATTCCGTCGGTTTGGGAATATTATATGTGCTCATATTGTTGTGTTGTTTTGCTGGTCTTGTGACCGTAAATAAAATTCATTCATGCATTATACACACACTGACTATATGCAGAAGTTTAGTAACATACTGATTATGTGTTCATTTTTATTTTGGTGCTGTTCACAACACCCTTAATGTGGGAGTTCAAAATAGTTGTAAGCGTTGTTGAATTTTAAAATATCTAGCGTAACGAAGTAGCTGGGCTGGAATATTAAGAACTAGCTTTCAGCGCAATTTGCTAACCCCCATTAGAGGGGGACACGACACAGGAGTTATGCAATTGATTTCAGCGGAGAAATTTGTCCTAGAGACATTTCTAATATTTTCTGCTCATTGGATTAATTCAGTTGCTCAAAGTCAATTAGGGGTAAAGCCTCTATAATAAAGAGCAAAAACTAAAAAGCAGAAATCGATGTTTATCTTTACATAGAGAACTTGTTTAGCAATAGTGCTAATGTGCCTACTTGAAGGGATAACCTATTTATTTGTATGTGACTTTGTTCATATTTAAAAACTCTTTAGGTATTGTTATGCTGGTTACATTAAGATAAAATGTTAGAAGGAGAAGACCAGTATTGCTGCTGCTGTTCATTGAGACAAAGAGAAAATATTCTTATATGTCTAAATTTAAAAAATTACAAGCCTCTGTGCTTTTCTAACTTGATTGTAAATACTATATCTTTGAGAATAAAGGTATAAAACAAATACGTTAAACGTTCAGTGCATGATTTCAATATTCCAATGACATTGAAATTAAAATCTATAGAGTATACGTCCTGGTTGCACTTGATTAATGGGTGGGCATGAAATGCTAAATCCTGCTATCTATTTCATTTACAAACTACTTTAAACAGAAACAAGCAAATAAACCAGTGGTTGGGTTTTGAAGAGGTTCCGGTCCGAGGATTCTAGTTCTACCAGGGTGCTTCCAGGTGGAGAACTCCTAGCAGTCTACCAATTAGGAGTCCCTGTAGAGGTATTCTGCCTTTTTCTTTTTAATGGATTTCTGGTGGAAAGAGAAGGTTAGGAGTGGAAGGCACTGACCCAGTTCACATGATCATGGTGGCTGAAACAAGCCACTCATGGGCTATTGAGGGTTGTTGCCCACCCCAAACAAGCTATGCTTCCCAGGTTCAGAGGACATGGTAAGCTGTGGGTAATTAGGGAAATCTGGCCGTCATGTACCCGACATGCGCCGTGACTACAACAAACCACAGTGACCGTGTGAATCAGTCCACTATTGTCTGGGCCCCCTGGAAAATTCGTGAATAAGGCAAGCCAGTGGTGACATAAAAACCTTCTCTTGAAGCACCCCAAGAAGAGCATGGTTTTGCTTCTGCTATGCTAGTCTTCCTGTGTGTCTTCCTCCCCAGTCCTCAGCTAACTCCTGCCACTAAAGGAAGGGGGCGAGTGCGAAACAATCCATTTCAGCTAGAGCCTTAGAAATGAGTGGAATGTGATGTCGTTTGCAATTTCTGTGTTGCCTTCTTTAGGCTTTGTCCGTTCACAATAGCATAACTATAGTGGCAAAGGTGGCCTTGTGAGAGTTTGCCCTTTATGCTAGTCGCAAAGACTTTTGAGGGAAATGTATAGAGCAGTACAGGGGTGGTAGTGTTTTCAAATGAATGCTTGTTTGCTTGCTCTCGGTGTCTAAGCTAATTTTCTCAGAACCTAGTGTAACGGTCCAGTGTAGTTCAACTCTTTCTCCAAGCTAGAGGGGAAATATTTGATTTATTTTAAAAAAATGTACCTTGCCTTATTTTAAAAAAGCAAGCGCTCCACACACATAGGGTGTGTTCACAGGTAATGTTAAGCTACCGTGTTTAGTATTAGGAAGTGAATCACGGTGGCTTAGCATGTTGTCAGGTTTTCCTCTCCTCACACAACGATGGCTAATAAACTACCCCAGGTGACCACCCCCCTGCAGTGGGGTTAAGGGCCCCCAGGTTGGCTTACCATGTCATCTGTCTGAACCTCTGGTGGTTAAAACAGACACTGCGCGAAAATGCAATGACCATAGAATCAACCGCCTAGAGCATCTGCCTCTGCCTCTTTCTCTATGGTTGAGATTGCAACATGCCGGCTACAGCATCTGCTGTGGGGTTCATTGGGATGTGTGGCCACAGCAGTGGGAGGATGACCGAGTAACCAAAGGGCAGAGAGAGGTAAGGGAACCATGCAGCACTGCGTGGTTCTGCGGTTGTGTGACAGGAATGCATGAGTTTGGTTAACTCTCCCTGCATCTCTCTTGGATGCTCACCAACAGGGCAAGAAGGCAACTATCTTTCTTTGCCGCGTGCCTCTGAGCAACTAGTGTTCAGAGGCATATTGCCTCTGTCTGAAGGTGGATAGCCTTTCAACCTGTCTTCCTCCTGTAGGATGGGGCCCTGGCAAAAACGAGTTTTCCAAGCAGACCTCGAAGATGGCATGAGAAGCGACAGCCACAAGGTGTCACTGTTTAACCTGACATGGCAAAGCTTCACACACAAGTGGAAGATGAACAAGGAAAGTAGCCTTCGCTAGGGGCTAATGCACACTTGTAGTTCAAGGATAAAATGCACCTGGATTCAAATGGGAAAATATACATGCAGCAGCAGCATTAAATGTGAATGGCATCTGTGTGTTCCAATGGCTAGAAACACTCGCTATAAATGGAAGCATAGCTCAGTCTCTCCCCTCCCCAGTGTGTTGTGTGAGGAGGACGAGAGAGAGCTGGCCGTTTTAAAAATGTGCCTTGATACTAGGGCTGTGCACCAGCCCCCTGAACCGCTTCGTGGCCTGATCTGGAACTTTCGGATCGGGCCTGAACCGGTTCGGGCCGATCCAACCCTCCTCTAACCCGCTCCAGATCGGGTCGGATCGAGATTCACCCACCATTTTGCCCCCCTTCCCCACTTACTTGCCTCCACGGCAGGGGCAGGTAAGTGGGGAAGGAGGGACAAAATGGGGGGGGGAATAAGTCCCCCCTCCCCCTTACCTGGCGGTTACAAGTACCGCGGCAGCAGCCGGAGCCAGGTAAGTCCCCCCTCTCCCCCACCACTTACCTGCCTGTTTCCGCTTTGAGGCCTGGGCCTCAGTTGAAGCCACCACCGGACCACGACAGAGGCAGGTAAGTGGGGGGGGGAAGGGGAGCTTACCTGGCTCTGCCACCACCGCAGTCCATGTGGCCGCGGAGCCAGGTAAGGGGGCAGGCAGGGGGGCTTACCTGCCTCCGTCGCGGTCCGGTGGCGGCTTCAACTGAGGCCCAGGCCTCAAGAAGGAAACTCAGCTGGTTGGTATCATTTAATTTTTTTCTCCCCACTGTAGCTACATCAGCTAAGACTCAAGATGTCCTTGGCTGCTCCTCATTCTGGAACAAGCATTGCTCTGCCTGCAGAACGCACTGATAAGCTTCCGCTGAATTAGGTAGGAAGTCTGTTGCCAAAGAGATGACTGATGGTACAACGCAGCAGCCGTCCTGTTTGGACTCGATTCAGGTGGCCACTTACACATTGCCAAAAGAAGAGGACATGCAACACCAAAAAAGATGACACAAATTTGCGTAAAATATGCATTGGCTGATTTGTATGTATAGAATCGTAGAATAGTAGAATTGGAAGGAGCCTATAAGGCTAGCGATTCCAACCCCATGCTCCAAGGCAGGAATCCACCTTAAAGCATACCTGACAGATGGCTGTCCAACTGCCTATTGAATGCTTCTAGTGTGGGAGAGCCCATGACCTCCCTATGTCTTTGGCTCCACTGTCATACTGCTCTTACAGTCAGGAGGTTTTTCCTGATGTCCAGCCGGAATCTGGTTTCCTGTAACTTGAGCCCATTATTCTGTGTCCTGCACTCTGGGATGATTAAGAAGAGATCCTGGCCCTCCTCTGTTGACAACATTTCAAGTACTTGAAGAGTGTTATGTCTTCCCTCGGTCTTCTCTCCTCAGGGCTAAACATGCCCAGTTCTTCCAGTCTCTCCTCATAGGGCTTTGTTTCCAGATTCCTGATCATCCATGTTGTCTTCCTCTGAACCCCCTCCAGCTTGTCTGCATCTTTCTTGAAGTGTGTTGCCCAGAACTGTACACAGTACTCCAGATGAAACAAAACTGGAAATAACAATGACAATTTAAATAGAAATCCAACACATTTCACCCTAGTGGGGAAATCTTGAGCCGGGTGAGCTGTGTGCCTGCTTAGTCTGTCGGCCAAGTGGCAAGTGGGGAAGGGCAACTGCTGCTCTCCCTTCTTATGGTTTTTAGCTTTAAACTGGATGTGGACTGGACAGCCCTTCAATTAGAGAAAGCCTTCTGCCCTCTGACAGCTCTTCAAACAGAGAGCCGTTCTCTACAAAGGAGGATGCATGGCTAAATCCAACAGATGTACTACAAATGTACAGGACTTAGAGCCAAACTAGAAGAATCATCAGGAGATTTGTGGTCACAAGTTAATGAGCCTGTTCAGAGGACACACTAAGCTACGGTTAGGCTGCTAACCCTTTTGCAGCAAATGATTAATGAGCAGGTTTAAACCGTGGTTATGTAGCCCTCATGGTTAGGAATGGTTCGCATGATACACTAAGCCATAATGTTTAGCTCAAAATGCTTAGCCACTATGGCGTAGTATGTCATCTGAACAGGGTCATTGTGATTGACAGTTCTTGAAATGGAGGACTGTCCTCCACAAAGTAGGACACATGATCACCCTGGACTAGATCTGCTGGCCTCACCCAGCAGGGCTCTTATGTTCATCTGCACATCCACATGTTCAGCAGGTAACAACAGGCTCTCGTACTAACTGCAAAATTTCACAACCTCATAAATGAGTCTCATTTAAAAACCTTGTTCTAGTTCTCCTGGCTGTAGAGGAAACCTTTTAAATGTGTATGCAGCCACAGAAGGCTGGTGACTGGCAGGACTACCAAGCATAGGGCTGGGAATTGGGTGGGGTGAGAAACAAAACCCAAAACCAAAGTAGCAGTGTTAACCATAAGGAAAATCCCAAAATCCATATTACTGTCATACCAAAAGATCACAAAGATAAGCAAGCTTTTGCAATCTCTGGGCTTTTCTTCACAAGGCACATATTGTGAGCTTGTCATTCTCTACTTATGGTTGTTTATGGATTCTTTAGATGATGCTGTGACCCTCCGGTTTTGCTTCTGTGTCTAACCAGCACTTTCGGCCAATATTTTTAGAGCGGGAAAATGTAATTGTGAAAGTAAGTGCAGTTTCCTCTTGTGTATTTGCACTATTCCGCTACGCCACAGTGCCACCTAGAGGTCATGTAGCAGAAAGAAAGACAGGAAATGCTCCCATGTAGTGCTCAGGTCTCAGTTATGCTACAAAACGAAAAGTAGATACACTGGATTGACAGGTGATTAACAGCCTCATGTAGAAAAGCTCTTAAGCAGGGAAGGTATTTACAAAAAGCAAGTGAGGAGGGGAAGGAACAAAAGCCCTTGACAACCTGACTATGAAGTCGCAGTGTCTACATGTTCAGAGTCTCAAGACGAAGCGGGGAAGGAGGGATCTGCAGTCATTTAAATTAAGCTCTGCAGGATTTGTGATGGCTACAGGTTAAACCTGGAGCTGCCCCTAAGACTGCTGGGAACAAGAAAGAGGAATATGTTAGATTCCCCCCCCCCCCCATTTAGGTTATATAAAATCCAGCTGTTACTCAGATGTGTTTCCAACTTGGGTGAAGCACACTGGCCTCTTTTACCAGTGGATCAAGGAGAAAAACTAGGCAGCCTTTATAATAACCAAGCTGGAAATAATTTTAGATACTGTACTAAATAAAGAAAATAAAAATAAGTCAACTGAAGCCAAATTGGGTAGCTTTACCTAGTAATTGGAGGGCTGAACCCTCAGCGAATAAAGCATCGAAGGTAACTCTGTTGAGTCCCAAACAGTTTCCTATCCCTTTCCCAGGGTTGGAATAGCTGGCGAATGGGGGGCTGGGGGGTAGCAGTTAGGCAGCATAAGGCCAGAACAAAAAACAAAATGTTCTCTGCACTGCAAGTTTAAAAATATTTTGTCTTATTTTGGTGCACAGCCTTTGCTACAGATTTTGTTTCACATTGTGTGTGTGTGTGCGTTTTAAGCCAATCCAGAAAGCAGTTTTGCTGTAATTCCTGAACTGCAGCTACCCTGTGCTACATCAGGGTGCTTTTAAAACTGCTTGCTGTGCAGCCTGGAACGGCTGGAGTTGATAGTTTGGGCTAAGGCAGCCAATTAGGGTGGCTACTTAACCTGTCACCAAAAAAGAGAACATGTATCACCCCAAAAGGAGGACACTGTGCCATGACACAGGCTCTTTACAACAGGCCTGTCCGCGGACACTCCCTGCTCAAGCTAAGCACCACCACTTTATGAGCCTGAGGTGGGGCACAAACACCACCTTTCTACAAACTATGAGGAGAAAGGGGGTTAAACAGGAATAATTTCAGGAATAAAATAATGCGCTGTGAATTATATGTGCTGATGGTGAATTAATGTCAGAATGGATGTTATATGTATATAACTGCAGATGATAAATGCCAAGGAGACAAGTGGGATTTTTGTGGTAATAAAACAAACTGAATAAAAATTCATTTCAATGTTCACAAACTTTGTTTCATAATAAAACTTTTCAGACCCTTGTTAAGACCTCTCATCCAATCCTTCCTCTATTCTCATACACACTTTCCCTTCTCTCACACCTTCACTCTTAAACTTGCTTTATTATCAGGATTGTTTAATATACACCAACTGATCTGCACACTACACTCAAAAGACAACCCTCTTTACCCTGATCCTCTAATTCTCCCCTCGAACCAAAGTACTTTAAAAACACACCCTCTCTACCACCTCAGTCATTCATAGAATCATAGAATAGCAGAGTTGGAAGGGGCCTACAAGGCCATCGAGTCCAACCCCCTGCTCAATGCAGGAATCCACCCTAAAGCATCCCTGACAGATGGTTGTCCAGCTGCCTCTTGAATGCCTCTAGTGTGGGAGAGCCCACAACCTCCCTAGGTAACTGATTCCACCGTCGCACTGCTCTAACAGTTAGGAAGTTTTTCCTGATGTCCAGCCGGAATCTGGCTTCCTTTAACTTGAGCCCGTTATTCCGTGTCCTGCACTCTGGAAGGATCGAGAAGAGATCCTGGCCCTCCTCTGTGTGACAACCTTTTAAGTACTTGAAGAGTGTTATCATGTCTCCCCTCAATCTTCTCTTCTCCAGGCTAAACATGCCCAGTTCTTTCAGTCTCTCTTCATAGGGCTTTGTTTCTAGACCTCTGATCATCCTGAGGATATATATTCCCTTACATATCCTCCTCCCCCCTCCTAAGATATTCAATCTCCACCCACTCAGGTCAACATTCTAAACACAATAGCCTTACAAATTTAGACATACATTAGGGAACTGACTTGTGGGGTGTAGCACCACAGACACCAAGTTGCATAGTATTTGCATACATTAATACATGCGAGTAGATGCAAAATTAGAAATAACTATAATTTAAATAGGACTACGTTACACGATCGTGGGTACAATTGATCAAATTGCTAGGGAAGATGGGCAGGAGGGTGTTGTTGCACTCATGTCCTGCTTGCGTCCTGCTATTGTGGAACCAAATGTTGGATAGATGGACCCTTGGTCTGATCCAGCAGGGCTCCTCTTATGTGGGCTGTGTTTGGATCTCCTAAACATGTGGTCCTTTTGTTTGTTCTGTGACACAGAATGGACCTGTCTCATAATAATCTAGATATCTCTCGTGTTCCTGGCGTTGGGCTGGAAGGAACACAGCGGTGCAGTTCAAATAATTTTAGATTCTTGACATAGTGGTCTTCCCCCGTTCCCTTTAGCTGGGACTATTCCTGCAAACTGGGATAAGGAATCCCTGCTGTATTCCCACCCACTGCACATTATGCTGAATGGGACCCTGGCCCTCTGTCCTCAAATCCGACCCTACTGGTACTACTGAAGGAACCCATCCAAGGTTACATTAATTTCTTTTTTCTTTTTTTTTTAGACTGGCTGGTTAATATAATACCTTTTTAAATGTCTTCTCCCCGGGGGGTGTCAAACATTCTCCTGCCATTTCCATTGCCAGCTAGTAATACATACTAGATGGGTCTGCCTGCCGAATCGTCTTTTCTTCATCCTGCCAATGAGAAAGCAGAAGGGAAGCACGTTTGAAAGAGAGGTCAAAAATGTGTTGCTTCGAAATTAACAGCTTCCGTTTCCACCCCGTTTAACAATTTCCCGTTGTTTAAATTGAAAACAAAAATAGCGGGGTTGGGGAAAGGTTTTCTAAGGTAGTGAAGTATTACTTCAGGATGTTTCTCTATAATGGATACAATACAAAGAGGATCCAGGATGGAGCTGCAAACACCGAAGGAAATAGAGCTGGCAGTTGGAATCTACCTTTGTTGCTGTACAGTTGAAATTCTGAACTTTGAGATTCATGGTTTAATTTGTTTTTAGCTGTGTTTGTTTCATACTGTATGCTTTTATCTGAGATCTTAATGATATAGGGCGGGATACAAATGTTTTAAATAAATAAATAAATAAATAATTCAGTATGTGCACAAATGATCGCTTTTAATACAGGGCCAAAATCCCCTCCCTTCGTTTTGGTGCCCCAATTTTCAGGGGCACCCAAAGTGGGTGGCCATTTCGGCTATTTCTAGGGGCAGGTGCAAATCATGAGGGTAGGGGCTATGAAATTCTCTCAGCTTCTTCTGCAGGCTGCCTTTTTTGTTTCGAGACAAATACGACATAAAAACAATGTCGTATTTTTAGGACGTTAAAACAAATACTGAATGTGTATATTGTCTTCTAACTCAGGGGTGGGCAGAGAGTAGATCTGCAGAAGTATTGGACATGAAATTGAACATCTCCGGAACATCTGTGGGGGATCTACACTACTGCTTTAAAGCGCTTTATAACACTTTTGACAACTGTTGGGGCCCAGGACACACTGCATATACAGGTTTCAAAACGTTTTCAAAGTGCTTTAAAAGCAGTAGTGTAGATCACCCACTGGAGATGTATCTTATACCCATCCCTGCTCTAGGCTAGTGAAACATGCAACACAATGTTACAATGTGAAGGAATCCTGCTGTTCAGGATTACAGACACTCCGTCCCCTCACGTTACCCCAACTCACCCCCTTTTCTATTTATAGATGTATTTATATTTATTTAAAACATTTCTTAGCCGCCTTTCAGGGCAGAAGGCTTCCCAAGGCGGCTTACAGCTTCACAGTCAGTTAGTTTTCCATGCTTTCTCACCATATTCTGGAATATTTTGTGGCTCCCCCCCCCCACTAAAGTTTTTTCATACTTCTCTAAATCTTGGGATTTCCTCTGAACCCAATAACACTTCCCTGCTGTTCCATTTTGACTGCATAAGGACTGCTCCGGCATTCAGAGAACTGTTCACTGTGAGTATGTTCATTTCTTCTAGGTATCATTCTTCCTACTTCTATTTCTAGCTTTGTGGCTGTGCAGCCCTATTTCCAGGCTTTCCATTTGAGCAGTAATTGGATAAGTTATTGATGTAAGCAAAGCTTACATTTCTGTTTGGCTACGAACTCAAAAGGAATGGTTATTTCCATCGCCCTTTTGTTAAATGCCATTTCCATTTCAACCATTTGGTCATAAATCATAAATGAACCAGAAGTATTCATTTCCCTCTTTCAGCACTACCGTCATCTCATATTGGCTGACAGAATTCATTATAATTTCTTTTTTGAGCACAGAAAGACCATATTTTCTGACCAGATGAATTCAGTCTTGTGGAGAAAACTTATAAATAGAACAGATGCACCACCTAAGGGGCGGGGGGGGGGGAATCCCACCTCATTACTATTGGTTAAGAAAACAGCACTATTTGATCTGAAAATGCTTCACATTCACAAATTGAGGGAAACCTAAATTTGAGAACTAGTGTGGTGTAATGGTTAGAGTGCCGGGCTGGGATTTGGGAGAGCCGGGTTCTAATGCTCCTTCAGCCATGAAGCTCACTGGGTAACTTTGGGCTAGTCTCAGGCCTTTGCTAGACCGGGCTAGACCAGGTAATACCCGGGATCGTCCCTGTGCATCCAGATGACGCACAGGGGAATCCCAGGCTCAGGCAGATCAACCCTGTCTGGCCCTAGGATATTAGCCTACCCTTTGGCTAAGCCCGAGACCGCGAGCGTGTGGCCCGTTCCGCGGCTTTTCCCAGCTCCGCACAATTACTCGCGTGTAGCTGGGAGAAGCCACACACGGGACGCAGGGTGGGGGGAACAGGAAAATCAAGTTGTTGTTTTTTTTTAAAAAAAAACCCTTACCTGAGCGCACAAGCGTTCGTGCGCATCGCCCGTTTAAAAAAATTTAAAATAGTAGATGCAACGGCTCTCTCCTTGAGCTCGTTGCGCGTGACGTCTGGACTACCGCAATAGTTGCATCGTGGGCTCTCCCCTCCTCCATCGCGGATTTAACGGTAGGTCTAGCAAAGGCCTCAGCCTAACCTACTTCACAGAGTTGTTATGAAGATAAAATTGAGATGAGGAGGATCCCTTGCAAGAAGAAAAATTACAGAGAAATAGCATTGCTTATAGACAAATATTTATGTTATGACTAGCTGGGATTACGGGGAGAGATGCAGACTCAAAACTGAAATGCAATTTCTAGAACAATTTTATTTAGGGATACTCAGATAGTTACCCATATTGGAAGAACTGAGCCTGGTGGATAGCCAAGCTGTGTTACTCAGAAGTGGAAGGTGTGCTGCAAGTAGCTACTTCATTGGTGTTCTGGTCTTCCTTGGAGTTCTGCTGTTTTCGGGGTGGTATCCTATACACCCTTTTTTCCAAGCCTTTGCACAATGTGGAAAAAAATTGCCTGTTGACTATGTGTCCTGTTTGTACATTAATTGGGGTTGGGGTTTTTGTGTGTGGGAACACTAAGAGATGCTAAAGGGCATCTCTTTTTAATTATATGACCTTTGCCTCCAGTTTTGGGCTTATCTTAAAAGTTTCTTCGTTCAGTATTTTTCCTAAGTTCAGGTATTACATGTGTCTTTTTGTTCATGTTTTTTTTTGCACATACACACACACCGTGGTTCTCCCCACCCAACCCACACAAACTTCTTTGGCCTTTGCTGCATGTTTCTTCTGGTAACTTTCCTTCATTCATCCTTCAGGAACCCTTTCACCCAAAGAAGGAGTTATTATACGACTCTATGCAACATTTAGATGGAAGTGGGTGAAGGTTTTTCTGTTCTCAACTCTACTCCCTTTGCCTTCACTCCTGAATTGATGCTTCCAACGCTGTCTCATCCTCCCCATGTTTCAAGCAGGTTATCTATTTCATTTATATTTTCAAACACCATGCATGTTTATCTGTCAAACGTTTGATTGGCTCTTTATTTCTTGGACCCTTTAAAGATAATTTAAAAAACTGCTCCGAGGAGGAGGAGGAAGAGGAGGGTGGCTTTGTGATTGACACAGACGCTGTCCAACCGGGGCAAAGCTGGCTTCTGCTGTAAGCCGGAAAAGCAGATTTCCTCTGAACTTGATCTGGTGGGGAGGAAATGGTACCTGAGCCCGAAAATTTGAGTGTGTTTCTGCATCAGGCTCAGCAGTAAAACCATGGATATCTTTACACATTTTTCATAGAATCATAGAATAGTAGAGTTGGAAGGGGCCTATAAGGCCATCGAGTCCATCCCCCTGCTCAATGCAGGAATCCACCCTAGAGCATACTTGACAGATGGTTGTCCAGCTGCGTCTTGAATACCTCTAGTGTGGGAGAGCCCACAACCTCCCTAGGTAACTGGTTCCATTGTTGTACTGCTCTAACAGTTGGGAAGTTTTTCCTGATGTCCAGCCGGAATCTGACTTTCTGTGACTTGAGTCCATTATTCTGTGTCCTGCACTCTGGGATGATTGAGAAGAGATCCTGGCCCTCCTCTGTGTGACAACCTTTTAAGTATTTGAAGAGTGCTATCATATCTCTCCTCAGCCTTCTCTTCTCCAAGCTAAACATGCCCAGTTCTTTCAGTCTCTCCTCATAGGGCTTTGTTTCCAGACCCCTGATCAACCTGGTTGCCCTCCTCTGAACACGCTCCAGCTTGTCTGCGTCCTTCTTGAATTGTGGAGCCCAGAACTGGACACAATACTCTAGATGAGGCCTAACCAGGGCAGAATAAAGAGGAACCAGTACCTCACATGATTTTGAAGCTATACTTCTATTAATGCAACCCAAAATAGCATTTGCCTTTCTTGTAGCCATATCACACTGTTGGCTCATATTCAGCTTGTGATCTACAACAATTCCAAGATCCTTCTTGTTTGTAGTATTGCTGAGCCAAGTACCCCCATTTTAGAACATTCTACCTTGCCTTGCTTTGGTGCTTTTTTATGGCTGCTCACTTCTTAAGCAACTATCAAGAAAATAAAAATGCAGCAAGGACTTCAAGGCAATGAATGCATCACTATGTACCTTACAGCGCACAGCACACCCTTTTCTCTTCTTTTTAACTCTAGCAGCAGTGGCCAAGGCCCCTTTCCTATTTCTTTTCCCCCCAATTAATACTTTTATTTATTTTCCACAAAAAACAGACACATAAGGGAGGTACAAAAAACAAACACTACAAACTATACAAACTACTACACCACACATACATCTAGTAAAATAAACACAATACATAAGGCTATATTTCATTTAAAGCGATCTTCATGTCAGATGGCAAACATCCGTTGTTTCTATATTACCAGGTACGAATTTCATAACAACAAGCTAATGTATATATATCAAAGGCAAAGGTACAGATTAAATATAAAACCCACAAACAAATAAATCATCCATTTGCTGTTCCTGTATATACTCAATAAAAGGTTTCCAGTCCCATACATACGAGGCTGTTGTTCTTTCATGTACTAGCGCCATTAATTTCGCCATCTCCGCCAATTCCATCACCTTGAGGAGCCATTCTTCCATTGTTGGTACTTGTGTTTTTTTCAAATATTGAGCATATAGTAGTCTTGCCGCGGTCACCATATGTTGAAATAACAATCTTTTTTCTTTAAATTGATCATCCCAGAGCCCAAGCAAAAACAATTCTGGTTTCATTTCTATGTTTATCTTTTTTAAAGAATTGCATTAATACATGTGTTTTAACCCAGTATGCTTTTGCTCTTTTACAAGACCACCTATTTCCCTGCATGCCAAACCATCCCCCTGTTTGAAGATAAAATGAGATTATTGTGAAGTACTTTGTAAACAGAAAATGGTTAAAAACAGTAATAATACTAGGCAGACTGCTGCTCTTGCTAGAGGAATTCTGTATGTCAGATGTACTGAATGAAAGGAGCATGTCTCTGTACAGACTTTCCCGGTAATCGGCTCTGTAATGGCATTTTGCTAAGAGATCTATTTATGCCAGTAATTGGACAGAGAGCCGGGGATTCTCCTTTGTGAAGTAAAAGGGAAGCCATGTGACCTTGCTAGCTAGAGAATTTCCAGATGTCAGGTGCACATGCTATACCGATGACTAAAATTATTCTGTTTGACCCAAAATGCATGCCGGACCTAGTTACAGACCTGATTCTCGTTTGCCAGATGGTTATTATTGGCATGGATGAATGCGTTGTGATGGATACAATCTGAGATGCAAATGCAAAAGAGTAGTGACCAGAAGCAGAGGAAGACTGGCCTCTTCTGTCAGTAACACTTGTGTAAAATCTTGCCAGGAGGAGCATGTGAACAGGCTCGAAGACTTTCTGAAATCCCCTCCTCTACAACACTGTTAAAAGTTACAGGGGCCCTGCAGTCCCTCTTGGCATCTGGAAATCCTGCAAAAGAGCCACAGACATATACCTTAGCAGTAAGCTTGACTTGTCCCTGCAGAATTCTTGTCTCTCCCTAGCTCAAAGGAAAGAAAAATTAGATGGGCGTCTTAGAGGACACACCAGTCTGGAAGTTAAAGGAGAACTTTACTATTATGGTATAGGTTTTGTGGTAAATGTGTTTGTCTTTAAGGTAACTCAAGAGTCTGAGTTGCATTTGCTGCAACAGATGTAACACAGCTTCCCCTCTGGAAAGGACTTTTTTGCTTGTCTAATAACAAAACAGAAATGGGAAACAGCTGACTCCATTTAGTCACATGAGCAATTTATTGACAAAAGATAGGTGTTGTTTGCCTCTATGTTACTAACAGTTATAAGCTCAAAGCATACTGGCTGTTTTTCATTTTGGAGGTGTCCACAATAATCTACAAGTTTCAGCCGATTCGTCGTTGTGTTTTTTCCGAAGAAGCTACCGCGCAAACAGGACAAACCAACCGGGGGCCTGTTATAAAGTTTACAACGCTGATAAGAACAAGAAAATAATAAACATAACCTCGTATTATAAACATAGTTTACCAGGTTACTATACTGATGTCATCACCAGCACTGTATTGTACTATAAACTGTGAGTGTGGTTTCGATTTATGTACATCATGCATTAGAAATTAGTTATTATAAAAATGTGGATATGATTGTATCAGGAGTATTTTTCATGTACAGTTTTGTTAGGCAACCAACAGTTTGCCATTGACGCCCGTGTCATTTTGCCATGCAGGCAGATGCATCAGTTATAACCATCATATCTGTGAATAAACAAGTTTAATTATCACTGTCCATCCTTGAATGTATATCTTGTAGTTGTGTGCTTTGGGCACTCTGTATATATTAGATCATTCAACTACTGCCTTCTTTGTTTGAACTGTTATTGTGCATTTTTAAAAAAATAACATAACAAATTCTCTTAAAAGACATGTTTATTTGTTTTAACCTTGAATGTTCCCAAGAGTGGGCCTTTGGAACACCTACAAAAATCTTCTGCAATCTGAAATGGTGTCCTGTTTTGGTCTGGAAAGGTTGAAGGCCACAAGGCTAGAGTAGATGCATTCTTGACAGAAGTTAACTGTGACAGAAGGTCCCAAGCGATGTGTGTGAAAAAAAACAGTTGTAAGCCAAGGATCATGAAAGTCTCTCAGTTTCTTTATGCCAAAAATAGCTAACAGTTTATATATCACAAATCAAAGGGTTGCTATTAAAAGCTCTTTCTCTAAGCCAGAAGAGTCTCTCTATCCAGTTTGTTAGTCAGGATGGTTTATTTTGGTTGGGAGTGTTGACACCACCACTTCAAACTGAGGCAGATAGAAAGACAATCAGCGATCCGCGAACACCAAAGATAAATGCTACAAAGGACACCGTGACTTCCACGTGAGTCGTGGTAGCTCTCTTGATTCTTCTTAGAATTAAATGTCTTTCAAATGGTACGATGTTCACTCCTCTTACTTTGCCTATCTCAATGTGGGTTTATTTACCTGGTTGGCTACTCCTTACCACCCCTTGGAGTCATCCCTGGCCTATGAAGTAAGGCAAGGAGGATTCACCCACATACCTCTTTTGAGGTAAAATTAGATGTTCACCCTCATACTTGGCCAGTGCAGGCAATTAAAAAAAAATGGCTGCCCCCATCACATCTCTTTTGGCACTTAGAACAGACTTTGCAGGTTTTTCAATTTGCACTTCTCACAGGTAATCTTTTATCATTTTTGGCCTAGAAGTACAGTTTCATACTTGCTTCTTTTTCTACTTCAGAATGTGTAATACTGAAATAACTCCACTGAGTTCAATGATGTTATGCAAGTGCAAAAGAAGTTTACATGTCTCCACACCTGTGAGCATGTCTCTGGGGTTGCCACTTTTTATGCTGGCCTTGCTCCTCTGACTTTAAGAGCAGACTTGCATCCAAAAAGTAACCAGGTGAAGCCTTTCCTGGAATTGAGATATGTGGTGGGAAAGGCTTCCCCTAGAACCACATCTAGTAAAAGGTTTGGGCAATCCTACATGTGAACGTACTGATCTTGACATGGTGCTATATAAATAAATAAATAAATAATAATAATAATAATAATAATAATAATAATAACCATTCTGTTGAATTCATTCTTTCTGAAACTGCGTTTATCAGATATCACACAGAATAAAAAGAACAGGGGAGGGAAACGAAGAAATCTAATAATGGTAACCAACGCTATGTATCAGAGGTCTTTTCAGAGTGGGCGCTCTGTCAAGTTTCCAGGGAACGTGTTTGATAAGAGCCGGCCAACCCTGTGACCTTACTAAATATTAGCCTAGTGTGGGAATATATGACACATGGTGCTGATCCTGAGTAAGAATAGTAACGATGCTAACTTTGCAGTAGATAGCTAAAAATGGACTTGTTTCACACCTTGGATAATTAGGCCAATGCATGTGAAACAACAACAAAGTAATGTGTAAAACAGAAAATAGTTTTGAAAAATAAGGCTGGGGGGAAAGGGTGAAAAGTGGTTAAAATATATTATTTTGACTTTAAAGATTTATTGGAGGTTATCATAAAGCCATGTGGTCCAAATCTCTGCCACAAAGCAGGTCTATAATCTACTCACTAGTCCTCCACAAGATCAGCTGAAACACTCAGGTCCGCTGGGAAGAATTTACTCCAGTCAGCCAATACTAGGTTGACAACTGTTACCCAGAGGACCTTCTCTTCTGCTGCTCCCAGACTGTGGAATGGTCAGCCGGGAGAAATTTGTCAACTTAATAGTATTTCTGAGTTTAAGAAAGCCATAAAGACTGATTTCTTCCAGCAGGCCTACCCAGATGAATTTTAAGATGTTCGATTGTTATTTTAATATTGTATCAGTTTTACATGTTTTTAATCAGTCTTATGCATTTTATGGTATTTTTGTATGTAATATTGTTCCCCGCCTCAATCAAGAGTAAGCGTAGTGGTCTACTGGGGTGTAGTGGCTAAGGTGTTGGACTGGGAGTTGGGGGATCCGGGTTCTAGTCCCCACTCAGCCATGGAAACCCACTGGGTGAGTTCGGGCCAGTCACAGACTCTCAGCCCAACCTACCTCACAGGGTTGTTGTGAGGATAGAAATGGAGAGGAGGAGGATTATGTGTACCGCCTTGGGTTCATTGGAGGGAGAAAAGGCGGGATATAAATGCAATAAAAAATAAATAAGAATTATTATTATTATTATTATTATTATTATTATTATTATTATTATTATTCCATATTGATCAGGAAATTGGGGGAACCAGTGGAAGCTGATGGCTCTGGTGTCAGTGGGGAGGTGAATCTGCTTCGGGTTCCAGTCAGAATTCCAAGGTGGATAGCTCCTTTAGTGTTCTGACTGGTTCTGGATTGCAGCCTTTATTGATTAAAGAACAATAGCTACTTTGGGTGTTCCCAAACCCAGAGAGACCTGGTTTGCATGTAATTTCCCCTGGTGGCTTTTCATCGTGAAAGTGGCTGCCATTGCAACCAATTGCCTAGGGAGGTGGTGGGCTCTCCGTCCTGGAGGTATTCAGGCAAAGACTGGACAGCCATCTATCAGGGATGCTTTAAACTGGATTCTTGCATTGAGCAGGGAGTTGGACTCAGTGGCCTATATAGTCCCTTCCAATTGTTTGGTTCTATATCAGGCAGAGAAAGAGTTAGCATTTTACCCCAAAGTCACCCCAGAGAGCTTCATAGCAAAGTAGAGATTTGAACTGCGCTGATGAAAGGCTTCACCCTTCCCATACTATTTGCTTGACTGGAATTTGGTGTAGCTCTGGCGCCATTCTGCTTCTAGCAAAAGTTTGGGTTCAATTCAGTGCTTTGGTGGTGGACTGGCAAGGGTGACAGAGTGGTTTACAGCAAGGTACCTTTCTTTCCCTCTGTGGGTGAAGGTATAACCTGCCTCTTCAGAAGGCATGTTGCTATGGGACCAGTGCAACCTTACTGTTGACTGGGCTCGCTGGGTCTTTAATTCCAGCGCATCCAGCAGGCACCAGGTTGGGCAAGGCTGAGCCAGGGGATGGAGTCAGTATTCCCTCCCTCCCTCCCCTCAACACTTAGTCCCAAATTTCAGCACTCTGTGTGTGTCATTCATTAAAGTGCTGGTGCATTAACTTAGCTGCTAGGCTCCTAGAATAAGCATTTCCTTATCTAATTTGTATGGATGTTGGTTTACGGCATGTGGGATTTTTCCATCTCGATTTCTTTACAAGCAGTGGTCAGTTTTTGTGTTTTTCCCCTGGGCTTGGACTGTGCATTCATTGCTGTCATTATCTGGATCCCCTCCTTCATTATCAAAATGCTAAAGATCTGACAAAGGATAGCCAGAAAATACATGTCCTCTTAGCTCTGAGCTTTTAGATGATATGACATCAAGGCCAAGTTTCATCGATATAATCTATTTTAATATATTAATTATCTCCCACAAAAGAAAAATCAGACTTAAGCTCTATTTTAATTCATGGCGTATTTAATAAAAAAAACCCAACAAAAACGACAACCAAACCACACACAACAGTTTCTTGGCCCCCGTCTATACGAGAGCGGGATTGCTCCTCATTAAACTCTCCTTGATCTCTCAGCGGCTTTCGATACCATCAACCATGGCATCCTTCTGGAGCGTCTGGCTGAGTTGGGAGTGGGAGGCACTGCATTGCAGTGGGTCCGCTCCTACTTGGCGGGTCGGCTCCAGAAGGTGGTGCTTGGGGAACATTGTTCGGCCTCATGGATTTTCCAGTACGGGGTTCCGCAGGGGTCGGTCTTGTCCCCCATGCTGTTTAACATGTACATGAAACTGTTGGGTGCAGTCATCCGGGGTTTTGGAGTGCGTTGTCATCAGTACGCTGATGACACGCAGCTCTACTTCTTCTTTTCATCTTCATCAGGTGGGGCTGTGGTTGTGCTGAACCGGTGCCTGGCCGCGACAATGGACTGGATGAGGGCTTAATAAACTGAAACTCAATCAAGACAAGACTGAGATGCTGCTGGTGGGGGGCTCCTCTGACCAGGTGGGGGGCATTCAACCGGTTCTGGATGGGGTTGCACTTCTCCTGAAGGAGCAGGTTCATAGCTTGGGGATTCTTCTAGAACCATATCTGTCTCTTGAGGATCAGGTGGCTTCGGTGGCATGGAGTGCATTCTTCCAACTCCGGTTGGTGGCCTAGCTACGCCCCTATCTGGACAGGGATAACCTAGCTTCAGTTGTCCATACTCTGGTAACCTCCAAATTAGATTACTGCAATGCCCTCTACATGGGGCAGCCTTTGAAGTTGGTTCGGAAGCTGCAGCTTGTGCAAAATGCCAGATTGATAGCTGGCGCAGGGAGGCCTGAGCATATAACACCAATTCTGGCCTGCTTGCATTGGCTGCCTATACGTTTCCGAGCCCAATTCAAGGTGCTGGTGTTAACCTATAAAGTCCTACATGGCTTGGGACCGCAATACTGTTTTTTAGCTTTTGTGAACCACCCAGAGAGCTTCAGCTGTGGGGCGGTATAGAAATGTAATAAAATAAATAAATAAATAAATAAATATAAACCCAATTTTTCATTGATTCGAATGTAGAGAAAGAGCATCACATTGCAGCAGCAACAGCAATTTATCTCCTGTATTTTTTTTGTAGTGCAGTTATACATGCGCACCTGCGCATTGTTGAATTATGGGATATACAATGCTATGGAGGTGAGTGAAGTGCTATAGTTTATATGCGGAGTTCCGCAGATTGATATAGCAGCAAAACTGGAGCGGGGTGGGGAAGAAACGAGGCTGTAGAAGAGGATGGCAGTGTGTTTCTGCCTCTTTGTTTATGTGGAGTTCCGTAGGATCAGATCGTTCAACCTAAAAACGGCGTGAAAAAACGAGCCAGCCGATAGGTGGGAAAGCGGCCAATCACATTCTCCTACCCTCAAAGCTCCGCCCACCTGTCAAAATGCAGTTTAACTCCCCCAATAACACACAACCATAATGTGGAGCAAACTCGGACATGAACGAAAAGTCACGGTAAATCGCTGATGCGAATTTGTGCATTATCGCGGTGAAAACACGACGTTACTGCGAACGAATGGCTGAATCGTGTGTCCTAAAATGAGCATATGCACAGCTATATCAGGGTAAACAAGCCGTATAGACAAGCCCTTGTTTAAATTTAAAATGGGCACACGCAAATCCAATTTAGTCCATCACAAGGAAGCTGAATAGAAGATGTGGCCAAAGTGAAACTAATTCATTTCTAGAATCATTTGTGTATGTGTGTGTATAGGAAGCCACGGTAGCTTGTTTTCACTGCCCCACCCACCCCAAGTCAAGGGAATTACCATAATTTGCGTGAACATGGCCAGGGTGGCTTGTTGCTGTGGTTAACACTCGACTCCAGAACCCTACAACAGCCCATGGGTTCACGGACTGCTTTCGCTGGTTAGACTGGTAAAACATCAATCCTGCTTTTGTTTTTACAGCACAGCTGTGATGTTTCAGTTGCTTTGCGACATTGTTCAAGAGATGCTCACCAAGTCCTATGCCAAACCCTTCACTCTCTCTCCCCATATTTCACATTCCTTCCTCAAGAGCCCATTACCAAACTCCTCATTAATTGCATTATGCTTCCAAATTACTAGCTGTGAACACTGACTGAAGCCTTCCAATTGATTTCTGAAAGCTCTTTTCTGTTAAAAGGAGACTGCATAGTATTCAAGAGATAAGTGATTGAGAGTAAACAGATTCTCTCAGCGGGGAACCAAGAGGTACATTCAACCTAAGCCAAGACCAGTCCATTCAGGGAAGCCAAAATAAAACACACATGGAACTAAGCCCATTGCAGCTTTTAATGGCCAGGTGAATTGATTTAAATCAAGGTGATTTAAATCATCAAAGGGGGAGGTGAGGTCAATTAAAATCATTATTTTATTTGTTAAAAGACCACTTATTATTTCGATCTTTCTCAAATATAAGTGCATACTTATATTGCTTGCTATAACCATAGAAACATATGGATTTATAATTGGAGTACCAAGTAAGCCTCAGTTGTCCCTGCTCCATATCTGCAAAATGGGGATAATCATGATGCCCTACCTTACAGATGTAATGTATCTGAATTACTTTGAACAAATGAAATAATCCATATCCATGCTAATGGAAGAATGCATAGAGGAATGATTAATAAAACGTCGGCAGCATATAAAAAACCTAGCGCCGCCCTCATGGGAGAGAGGGAGAGTAGGCATGAAATAAAATAAGAAAAGCCCTCTCAAATACATTCTGAATATGTACGTTGGTTTCGTAGAATATGTACATAGTTTCCTGCATGCGTAGAATATGGACGTAGGTTCCTGCATGCACCAAGCTGAAGCTTTTCATGCCTTTTTGCTGTGGCAGTTATCACTGCTGAAGAGACAAGCTGCTGTTCATGTGTACAACGGCTTGTCTCTTTGGCCATGGGAATTGCTGCTAGGCACATAGTAAGCAATGTTCTTGCTGCAAGAACACAATAGTCTCTGAGGAGCACATGTACCTTCATTGAAATCCTTCTTAGGGGTTGTCTATACAGCTTGTTGACCTCAACCTAAATGCGCATATTTGCGTTTCAGGACACACAACACAGCCGTCCATTCGCCGTAGCACCGGGTTTTTACCACGATAATGCACATATTTGTAGTGGCGATTTACCAAGACTTTTGGATCACGTCCAAGTTTGCACTGCATTATGGTTATGTGTCTTTGGGAGAGTTAAATTATATTTTGACATGTGGGTGGAGCTTTGAGGGTAGGACAATGTGATTGGCCAATTTCCCACCTATCGGCTGCCTCGTTCCTTCACGCCATTTTTAGTTTGAATTCTCGGATTCTGCGGAGCTCTGCAGAGAGAGCTTATTGAAACAAAGAAGGGGGAACGGGCATCCTCCTCTGCTGCCTTGTTCCTCCCCCCGCCCCGCTCCTGGTTTGTTTGTTATATGAATCCACATATAAAATTTATAGCTTCCATCGTCTCTACTCCATAGCATCAAATCTGCGTATATGCACATGTGTGCATTTATAACTGCACTATAAAAAAAATATCAGGAAATAAATCGCTGCTGCTGCTGCAGTGTGACACTTTTTACCTACATTTGAATCAATGAAAATTTGGTTTTATATTTAATGAGGAGCAATCCCGTTGTTGTATAGACGGGAGCTTAGTTATAATATATGCAGAAGGCCTCACCATAGTTACCTGCACTGAGTGTCACCCTTATGCTATCACTTTAGCAGATGTTCCAAAAAGTGATGTTGGCAAAGGTAAATAATATTTACCTTTGCATAGTAGTGTTGAGCAGGGATTGCTCACTTTGACAAGCACCACAGGTAGGAGGAATTCAGACAGTACAACAATGCAAAAGCAACCTGCTCCAAGTTACTCATCAAAGAATCACTCATTGAGGGATAAGAGAGGTGGAGGTGGTAGGTAGATAAGCCAGGACACTTCCATGTGGGCTGCTTAACAGGCATGTTGTGACATAATAACCCCTCCAACATTTCAGAAATGCCTTCCTCATAGCAAACCTTTCCTCTCCTTGTTTGTTTGTTTCTCTTTGCTCTCATTTATTTTTCCTAAGTCACAACTAGCTTGTCTGGCACTGGGACCATAACTTCGAGGTGGATGCCTTTCATGCTCATGTTTCAGGACCCGCCCAACGCATTTTGCTGCCTGAGGCAAAGAACAAAATGGTGCCCTCTCCCATTCCATGTAGAAAAGCCAACTGGACTGTTTCTTCAACACTGAAATGGAACCTGAAAGAGCAGGTTAGCTTAGGGGGGCACAGGGTAGGTTGCTTGGCCCAGCTCTCCTCCAACACGTGGCTGCCCTCTCCCAGTATTTGCTGCCTGAGGTGACTGCCTCAGTCTGCCTAATGGTAGGGCCAGTCCTGCCATGCTTTTAAGGGAATGTATGAACCCTTGTGGGGAAAGTAGCCTAAGCCAGTTGCTGCCCCAACTTAACCTCCTTTTTATTTATTTCATTTATTATTACATTTATATCCTGCCTTTTTTCCTCTTTCATGGAACCCAAGGTGGCTCCCATGGTCAACTTCCTCTCCATTTTATCGTCACAACAACCCTGTGAGGTACGTTAGGCTGAGAGTCAGTTACTGGGCCAAAGTCACCCAGTGAGCTTCATGGCTGAGTGGTGACGTCCTAGTGTGGTACTACTAGAAGTGGGCGTGCAGCCATGGTGGTTGGTCCCTTGTCAATACTGATCTGGACGCTCTTTTAATAACAGTGGTGGCCTGGTATACCCCATCTTGGGGACCATTCTTGTCCTTGCCTCCTCCCACAGTCCTCCACTCTCAGCCATGGGCACAATAGACAAATTTACAGCAACCCACAACCATTACAAATGTCACATGGGACGCGACCCTTATTTGACCCATCACAGAATCTGTTTTTGGGATGCAACCTATGCCTCTGTAGACCATCTGTTGAGCTACCAGGACTCTTGACCCTACAACTTTCCCATATACCTTTGAAATCCTTTTCTGTTCCACCTTATTAATATATTTAATTGACAAAGTCTGAATAATAACTTGGAACTGCTACAGATCATCTTCAACAGTAGAACATTGGGCATTATGCTGTTGCTTTGCTATGTATTGATAAAATGGAGAGGAGGAGGAGGATTGTGAACGCCGCCTTGGGTTCCTTGGAGGAAAAAAGGCGGGATATAAATGCAATAATAAATAAAATAAAAATAAAAATAAATGTTAATGTTCACTCAAGTTCTGTACCAGAACCTGAACTTCATCTATTGCGAAGCCTGGCAGAACCTGGTAGCTCTTAGCAAATCTTATAGGTTATCTGGTGGAATCTAACAAGGCAAATTAAGGGATAGAGCCAATTTCAAAATAAAATCTTTGTTGAGCTTGACTGAAATATACTTACTTGTCAGGCCCACAAACATGCTATAGAATACCTTGACTTTGTTGTTCTTTGGCTAGAGAAATAACAAAGAATTAGCAGTGCTGGATGCTATGAGTGTTTTATTTATTATTATTTATTTATTAGTACTTGCTTATCATCATCTAGAGATAAGATTAATTTGCAATATCAAAACTTGCTTGTTTGCGTATGGCCCAATTCTACTCAACTCTTTCGTAAATCATGTCCCTACCAGGTCTGAGAGCAACAGACTGAGGAACATGTTCACTTGTCTGAGCCAAGCCAGAAAAAAACTTTGTTGATAAATCTGAAGGTTCCATCTAAAACTTGTAAACTTGTACATGTTGAGAAGAAAGAGAGTCCAGAGAAAAATATTTGCCTTATCTAAGGTGTTACAGTAAATCTGAAGATGGAAAAACGTTTAAAAATACACACTGTGGTTTAACATTCCTACTCCATTAAAGTCTGTTCTCTTTTAGGCTCATTTGTTTAACTGCTAATTGTGATTGCGAAGCAAAACAAAACTCCAAGCAGATGGAAAACATTTCTAATCCAGGTCCTTTCTGAACGTGGGACTGTATCCCTATATGGTAAAAAGTAAATAAAAGTGAGTTCTGAGTTATGCATTGGACTAAAAGTGGGTGCCTAAAGTTGCTGTCCTTTTACTGACCCTGTTCCTACGTGCTGAACAGCTGCCTGACAGCAGTAATTAAGCAAGTCAAGGGTGTTTTGTTAAAAAATAATAACCCTTTATTGCTCCAGGGGGGCGTTACTTAGAGAGGAAGGTTCCCGTCAGTCCATCTGCTGAAAAAACACTCTTCATTGGAGAAGATTCTGTGTCGTATTCTAAGCCACACAGCCAGTTCACATGGGGCAGAAAAAGCAGCTGGGGGTTATGGTGGCTTGGGATTAGGGTGTGAGACCAGGAGGTCAATTCTTTCCCTCCACCATGCCGTTTTCCTGCCTAAAATTAGGGCTCAGTGGTAGCTGCAGGGTTTGGAGCATCCTTGGGGAAGACACCCTCAATGGGTCCTTGAGGGTGAAGACACACAATGGGTTTTACTCAGTGGGCCCTTCCCCACTGGGACATACACAACTGGGACACGGACACACTCTGGACACACAGTGGATTTACAACATGACACTCTCTCCACACTCAGTGGGTTTACCTTGGGATACTCTCTCCTTCTCTGGACACATTGGGTTTTACCATTGCAACACACAGACACACTATGGGCCTGTTCAGACAACACTAGGGTGACCATATGAAAAGGAGGACAGGACTCCTGTATCTTTAACAATTGCATAGAAAAGAGGATTTCAGCAGGTGTCATTTGTATTTATGGAGAACCTGGTGAAATTCCCTCTTCATCACAACAGTTAAAGCTGCAAGAGCTATACTAGAGTGACCAGATTTAAAAGAGGGCAGGGCACCTGCAGCTTTCACTGTTGTGATGAAGAGGGAATTTCCCCAGGTTCCCCATATATACAAATGACACCTACTGAAATTCCCTTTACAATGCAACTGCTAAAGATACAGGAGCCCTGTCCTCCTTTTCATTTGGTCACCCTAGACACGCTAAGCCATGGTGAGGCTGCTAACCTTTTTTGCAGCCACTGTTTAGTGAGTATGTTTAAACCGTGGTTATGTAGCCACCATGGTTAGGAATGGTTCGTGTGACACGCTAACCTGTAATGTTTAGCTCAGAATGCTTCACCACCGTGGCTTAGCGTGCCATCTGAACAGGGACAGTGGGCTTTATCATTGCAACACACACCCTCTCCAGACACACAGTGGGCCTTACCCAATGGCCCCTTTCCCTCATTGAGTCTATCTTCTCACTACCAATGTCAGCTGCTATTGCTCCTCATCCTCTCTCTTCATTGCTATCACATGCTTGCATGACAGCCAGAGAACCAATGAGCAATGACATTTATTGCTTCTCCTTTTCACCACCACCACTGTTCTCTGGGCCAGAGTGAAAGGCCGTGGAACAAGGAGCTCTATCACACCAGCATTATACTGTGCAATCCCTGCGAATTGCGTGCAAAGGACTCCGAGGTTTTCCAGCTTATAATCTGCTTTTATTGTGAAATACTCCCATGCATCCTGCTTTAATTGTGCTTCTTACCCAAAAGACGTGCAATATTTTGCTACTAGTTTTCGAGTGTATCATTTGTTGTTTTCCGAGCGGCCACTGGGGCGCAGGAGCAGGATTTGGAGAAAAATTAAACAAATGCTTACATCTGCATAACCTTTAAAGCTAAAGACATCAAAATTGGCACAGTAATAGATATTAAGGAGAGCTTTAAGCATACCAAATTTGAATCAGATTGGGTAATCCGTTGATTTTTTATGATTTTTTTACATTTCCCCCCTTAAACCCATTTCCTGGTATGCAAAGGATCTAGCCGCCTGGTAGCAACAACAACGGCGACAGCTTAGCGCTGTAGGGGGTAATTCAAGGGAAACAGGTACATGGGATGAAGCTCAAGCAGGTTGCAATGGTGAAGAGGAAGAGCAATTTCAGGGGGTCGGTGGAACCCTGATGGATGTACCCAACCATGCCTATCCTTGACTCCAACTCTTCCAAAGCTGGGAGAAGAGTTAAGCCCCCTCTCCCTGTGCTATGATCTCGATCCAGATCAGGTTGCCATCCACCTGCTTTTTCTGATAAAAGATAGTGTCCTATTTTAATATGCTTAAATACACACACTCATGGCTAACAGAATGTGTTATCTGGCTGTAAGTCTCACTTGCCTAGAAAGCCAAACAATGCTTTTGGGGAAACTTGCATGTAGGATCTGGTCCAGAAATAGAACATGCACCAGCACAGCTGCTCTCTTCAAAATGTCCTGCCACTAATATTTTCCCCCCTTTCAAACTGGCGAGAGCAATCCATTGAAGTCAATTCACCTCCTTTTCTTTGGTAAAAGAAGAAACTCTGCTAAAAATAGGGGCAGTCAGGATCGAGAGGGTCAGCCAAACCATTTGTCAAGAGGCAGGCGCTTAAATCAACCGCCATTCAACCAGGTCTGCCTTCCCATCTTTCGTTCCTGTGGTGCTTTGTTGCGAAATAACACCTCAGCTCTCTGATTTTCTGGGTTGCTCCTCAAAAAATAAAAGCATGTTATCAGTCACGTCTCTGGGTTGGCTACAGCCCAAAGACCTGACTTGGTTGCCTTTTTTTTTTCCCCCGAAGAGAAAAGAGAGAGACTGGATCTTGGAATGAAAGCAGAGCTGAGGAAAACAGCCTTGAACATGATTGCTGCTAAGTGCAACTGCGACAGGGCTAAAAAATATATAAAAAAAGACATTTTTGTTGCTAATCAGAGGTAAGCAATTTATGCTGAATGCAAAGCCCAACTATAAAGGCAGCTAATAATGAGATATTCACAGCTATCCAACAGAAAATGGTGGTGGAAAGCTCAGATCCCAGCAAATTGTGCAATTTTGCATTGACAAATGCATACTTTCAGCTCCTGACACATGTAAAGAGGAATGTCAACTATTTAACTATTTTGAGACAATTAACTCCCCTGGTATTTTTTACTGCCGGTCCATTGATTTATTCATCTGTCTATTAATAGAATTACATACATTTTGCAAATATTTCAACTAGATTTTAAAAAGGGTATTAATTGCTTTCCAAGTATACAGGAGAGGCATCTCTGCCTTATCTAAGGGTGTGTACAAAGTGAACACAAAGTGAGCAATAAGATTGCTGTGGAAATGCACTCACCACATTTTCTTGAAACTTACGAAGTTCTCTGCAGGATCAAGCACAAGGACAGCTTGATTCTGTGTGTGCGGGCACTGCAGAAGCTGGCTGTGCACACTGCTGATTGGCTGAATTCTTCAGGGGAGGACCAATGGCAGAGCACTTACTTTGCCTGCAGAAGGTTACAGGTTCACTGTTAGAAATATGGCAGGTTCTTGTCCCTGACCTTAGGTACGAAAGACGAGCGTAGAAAACACTGCAGAGGACACCACGTATCAGTATACTGAGGTGTGACTCGAACAGGGTCGGACCCCGATCGGAGTTTGCACACCACTTTTATTCACATAGGGTCAGCTGACAATGAAAAAGGGGAGTGGGATGAAGGTGGGTGGGATACACAAAGAAAAAGGGGAGTGGGATACATTTACACAACCTGTGTACGAGAGGAGTGGGATACATTTCTAAACAGGATACCTTTACCTAGTCCCATCCCCCTTCCCTGCCATTCCACATCTCTCTGGGATGTGTGAGTCAGCTACTTCCTCTTGCAGGGTCTACAGAAAGCACAAAGGGCATCTTAAAACTCAATTAACCCTTTCATTTCCTACATTCACTGTTCAGCATTGGCACCAGGGGAGGCTTTGTTGTCTGCATGGGAGTGGGGGCAAATTTCAAACAAAGAAACAAAAAATTCTGAGTGCTTGAGGATTGAGCACATGGAGGGAAGCAATAGGGAGAAGGACCGAGGCAAAGAATGAGTACATTTCAAGTGTATGGCTTGAATATGGAAGAAAATAAGGAACCCATTTGCCTTGATTACATATCTGCATTTGCTGCAGGAGGCAGTATTATTATTATTATTATTATTATTATTATTATTATTTATTTATTTATTTATATAGCACCATCAATGTACATGGTGCTGTACAGAGTAAAACAGTAAATAGCAAGACTCTGCCGCATAGGCTTACAATCTAATAAAATCATAGTAAAACAATAAGGAGGGGAAGAGAATGCAAACAGGCACAGGGTAGGGTAAGCAGGCACAGGGTAGGGTAAAACTAACAGTATAAAGTCTGCACAACATCAAGTTTTAAAAGCTTTAGGAAAAAGAAAAGTTTTTAGTTGAGCTTTAAAAGCTGCGATTGAAGTTGTAGTTCTCAGTGTTCTGGAAGAGCGTTCCAGGCGTAAGGGGCAGCAGAAGATTCATTCGTGTGTTTGGAGGGTCAGGGTGGGGTATCCTTTAAAAGCAAAGAGCTCATCACACAGGGGGGGAAATCACATTTGCTTCTCCGCCCACGCTTTTGTTCCTCATTACTTCCTATTTTGAAAGAGAAAGTAAACAACTTGCACATGGCCCATTCAGTGGACTGTTTTGGTCACGCTGCTTCTCTTGCACACAGCAGGAGATAGCGGCAACTTTTGCCTTTAAGAATAAGTCAGACTTACTGGGGTGTTTTTTTGTCACGCAAAGAAGGCTAGAAGGGGCAGGAGGCACGCAAGACACAGATGATGTCGTGAGAGGGACCCGCGAAAATCCATGACTGCCCAGTAACGAGCGTGCAATAAAACACTCGTCTGATGGAGCTCAAAGTCAGAATCAGGAATGTCTGGCAGGAGCTGCTTCTGCGCTCTGCGCTCAATTTTCCTGCTGAAATTGCTGCATTTCATTTCCTCTTCTTCCCTTCCCAACCAATGTGGCACAGTTTATTTTAAACTTTAAAATATTACATCCTTTCAAAAGGGGGGGGGGGGAGGGCAAAGTTTCTCTTAGGAGTGAAATTGATTAGACCAGAAGGCTTCCAACCTGATTTAGTCAATTTCAGATGTCCTACCTTAAGGACTAGAATTATGGGGGTCTAAGGGGAAGTGGCTGCAATTTAGAAAACGGGGCAAATCCACCTGCATTTGTATGGTTATCATGTAGTGACCGATGCCAGTTCAGGTCAAAGGCTACAGCAGCAGTAAGTAGAAGTTGCTTCTCTTCTGCCAAATCTTCTCTATGCTTTATGTCAAATGCTTGTGTTTTTCAAGCAGCTGCAGACTTGAATTAGACTGGAACCCTGTGATTTACCAAACCAAATACAGCTCACTGCATTGTACGTTGTTATGGTCTGTCCAGGGGTTCAATAAACCACCTGGTTTTGTTGTCTGCCTAGCAGCTGTGTAGTGGTCAATTCTAAACTGCAGGCACTTATTGTGACTGTCCCCATAGCCACGCCCCCAAGGAGGGGCCAAAATTTGCAGGCAGCTGTGTTAATCCATATCAACAAACCAGTTCAAGCAGTTTTCATCTCCACCAGGATCAGGGCTTTTATAGAGCTAATGGGTATCTGTTGTCAACTCAAGACCCAGCCACCTTAAATTTCTTTACATTACAGCAAGGAACAAGATATTGTGGCTGGGATCATCCATTTCCTCCTAGTCTTTGTTGTAACAATGGGGAAGACCTGCTGGATTCAGCCTGAATGGGTTGTGCTTCCTGGGAGGAAGCAGGAAGTAGTTAAGGGCAACACTCGCTGCTTCTGGCATGAGGAGAGTGCGGGTACAGCTCTGAGAGAGAGCTCTTTGCTTTAGTAACAGGTGGAAGTTTGTTTGGAAGCAGGGTCTGTTTGAATCTGTGGGCTGCAGTCATAGAATCATAGAACAGTAGAGTTGGAAGGGGCCGAAAAGACCATCGAGTCCAACCCCCTGCTCAATGCAGGAATCCACCCTACAGCATATTTGGTCCAGCTGCCTCTTGAATGCCTCTACTGTGGGAGAGCCCACAACCTCCCTAGGTAACTGGTTCCATTGTCGTACTGCTCTAACAGGAAGTTTTTCCTGATGTCCAGCCGGAATCTGGCTTCCTTTAACTTGAGCCCGTTATTCCGTGTCCTGCACTCTGGGAGGATCGAGAAGAGATCCTGGCCCTCCTCTGTGTGACAACCTTTTAAGTATTTGAAAAGTGCTCTCATGTCTCCCGTCAATCTTCTCGTCTCCAGGCTAAACATGCCCAGTTCTTTCAGTCTCTCTTCATAGGGCTTTGTTTCCAGACCCCTGATCATCCTGATTACCCTCCTCTGAACATGCCCCAGCTTATCTTCATCCTTCTTGAATTGTGGAGCCCAGAACTGGACACAGTACTCTAGATGAGGCCTAACCAGGGCCGAATAGAGAGGAACCAGTACCTCACGCAATTTGGAAGCTATACTTCTATTAATGCAGCCCAAAATAGCATTTGCCTTTCTTGCAGCCATATCACACTGTTGCCTCATATTCAGCTTCCACTACCTTTGAAACAACAGTGAAAATTCCAGCTAAGCTCAGAGGGAACTGGGAAGTCTGGGAGAAGTAGCAGATTTCCCACCATCTGGAGACTCCCCTGCTAATTAAAAAGTTCTAGTGTAACCCCTATGGAGTAGATGGTTTAGTCCCTTGGGCGGGGCTCTCACTTAGAGGGAGGAAGAAACAGCTAAAAGAAAGAACCAGTTCTGCTAAAAGCTGAATATTAGGGGGGAAATCTGTTTAATTATAAGCGCTTACCACCATGTATAAGGTAAATTGAACTGTTAATTGTGAACAGTAGCATTTCAAGGTGGTGGGGAATCATATATATATATATATATATATATATATATATATATTGCATTTTTTATATTTGTACTAATTATATTATTGCAGGGCTAATACTCTGAACTGTTGTGTTATTGGTTGGGGATTCCCCTGCAAAACAAAAGTTGAGAAAAAAACTCTACAAAAAGGACTTCCGAAATACTCAGCACCTGCAGATACACAACCATGCGGGACTGGGCTACAAGCAAGATAACCATGTTTTTGCTGTTTGCACATAGAAGGACAAATTATGGCATATTTCTGTAACTGGATGTTTACTAAAGACATATTTTGTTTAAGATATAGATAGATAGATTTCTTTGCAAATTTATTCTAATTAAGCCCCATAGAACCCACACGAGTAGAAGTTATACTAGCCCGGCTTCCCTACAAGCCCCGAGTCCACTACACCACTGCCGCCTGGCAGTACGAAAGAACAAGTGGTTCATTATCCTGGCAGGCTTCATTATGTGGCTAGTGGGTTGCTTGGCAGACCACAAGTTGTGCAGGCCTGCATTCAAGGGAGGCATCTCCTTTCAGCTTTGGAGTTCAACTTCCACTTTTCCAAAGGCTCCTCCGTAAAGTGTTAAGCTCCCGACGCTTGGCAAAGTGGTTTGACAACCCTCTTATTTCCTAAGCAGCTGGGATCCTTCCATTTCAATCGATCATGCTGTGGCCTTTTGAGGCATTATGTCAGGGATTTTGCCGTTTTGCTTTCTACTTTCCTTCAGGGAGAGCCAGATACACAGAGGCTGCGAGCAGAATGCGACCTCCGGGTGGAAATAAACAAAGAAGAAGTAGAAGGAAAAGAAAGAGAATGGCCAGGTTATTTTTAGCTGCTCACAATATTGCATCTGAACAATGACGAGCCAGATCTCATTATATTTTACATGCTGCACTTTATAAGCGAGGCTGGAAACAACATGGAAAACAAACATCAATTATGCTTCTAATGGGAGTTTATGGTAATAAAAACAACCAGAGCAAGCCAATATTTTCATTGCAGGTTTTTTAATCGATAGCAAGAAATGAACAGAAATAGATCTTTCCTCAATAATAGGAACCGTTTAGTTCTGTACGTGTGGGCAGTGCCATTCTTGTGCCTAATTTCTAACACATGCCAAGCATGCGTTTGCTTTGAAATTATGCCCTTTGTCTTGAAAGCCCTTTCCTAAAACTGCAAGCAGGAGGCCTCGATGAGGTTACCCAGTCTTAACAGACAGGTTCTTTGCATATGGTCAAGGGTAGTCTTTCCATATTATGACTTGAAATTTGGTTTGCATTTTAATACAAAATTCACACTTCTCGAACTAATATGTGAACGAGAATGCAGTTGCCCTTCTGTTTTCACATTTCTCCGGATGTTGTGACACAGTCCTCCAATTTTTTAAAAAAATGTTTACGTTAGGGCAAATTGCATACAAAAGGGCATATAATAAGGGGAAATGCAAAATTGCTTACAAAATGGGAAATTGCATAGAAAGATTTGTACAAATTTTCAGGCACATGAAAATGCAAATGGATTTCTAGGCAGACTTTTTTTAAAAAAAGGCAAACTGATAAAAACCAAACTTATAATTGAAAAAGGCACATGTTATAGAAAGCGAAATATCCCTAATTATGATGCCATGTCATTTTGCATGCCTACTATTTCCCACATATAAGAGGCATTCACATTTCTTCCAGTCTAACACAGGTATAGGAAAGAACCTGTACAAAATAATAGTAACTCTGCTTCCTCACACAATGTATTAATCAGGGCAAAACGAGATATGACAGTCATTGCACGAATGCTTAAAAGAATGCAAACAGCAGTACAAGCAGCATCAGGGCCATAGAAGTGCAAAGGGGAGTGTTATATTTTTCCTCTCGATGTGGTCCCCACAAAAATTGACATCAATCCCTCCTGAAGCTGCTATTTGCATGAGGAAGGAAACCTTGTTTGGCACCAAATAGAGATAATTTTTTTTACATCAGGACAATGGCAGGAAGAGAAGGGGTTAATTTTTTCTTCCACCCCTTTTTAAATCCTGGTACTGCTCAGCCCTCCCCCCCCTGCCCCCAGAGCTGCTATTTACATGTTAAACCATACATATGAATTGCATCCACACTGTTAATGCAAGCTCTAGCTTGGCCCTAACTATTTGGAGTAGGCTGCCACAAGATGGCCACTGCTTGGATGGCTTTAAAAAGTTACTTCTAGCAGCAGTTTATTAACTGCGATTGCTAAATTATACCAACGTGTTCAATGAGGCAGTATGCCACAGAATGCCAATGGATGCTGGGAAATTATGAAGAAAAAAGGCTCTTGCATACAGGCACTCCTTGCCGGCTTCTGAAGAGGCATGTAGTTAGCGTCCATGGGGAATACAATGCTAAACTACACTGACCTTCGACCTGCTCAAGCAGAGCCAGGGCTGTGGTTAAGGTTAGGCATGGTTGGGCACCAGCCAAGGCCCAAATCCGATAGGGGCCCACTGAAAAGAGCCCCCTGGAGTTGCTTCTCTCTTCACCATTGCAGTCTTTCACTCTTGATCAGAGAGTGATGGGGAGGAGGAGAAGCAGCAGCAGGCGGAGGAGATCCCACTTCCTACTTGTACACTGTTTTTCGAGCAAGCAAGTGGTAGCAATTATGAAAAAGAGGATGAGGAGCAAGAGAGCTGGTCACAATGCCTATGAGAAGGTAGACTCACCCAGGGAAGCTATCTTGACAAAGGGCCTTCAAAAACCTGGAACCGGTGCTGATTAAGGGTCTTCTCACCCATTTATCTTTCCAATTCTACTACAATCGCTGCCTTGAGAGCCACCGCCGCTCGTCCTAACCTCAACCTTTGTTGCACAGATGGGAAATGACATCATCTGCTACAGATTAGCTATTTCCGAGGAATGGAGGCAGCTTCACACCCAGCACATGTGCAGGCTAGATCTCCACAATTTATGCCTACAAGCGTTCCAGTGATTCATCCTCCTGTGACGTCGCCCTCGAATTCTCTCTGGCTAATTCAGACTAGAACATTTTCCTTTCACCCGCTGTCTGATTCACACCTGTGTCTGACACAGGATTTACTATTGTCACTGTCAAAAGCAAAATGAGGGCAATTTACAATAATTGTCTGTGTCATATCAAGCCGCAGTCGTTCGCAGCGACAGCGTGCGGCTGGATGAAATAATGGGCTGCCATGGAATGGTAGATCTTGAAGAGGCTAAAGATGACTGCACTCACATGGCTCGAGAGATTATTGTGTTGGGTGCAAGTGGGTAGCTTGATGGGAGGATATAATGAGTCATTCTATAGTTCAATCAGAAACTAACCATTTATGTACCCAGTCTTGAGTTTAATTGATTGGAACAAGAGGTGGGGAAGGAAGGAAGGCATCATAGCAGAGAACTGACATCACACTATCCAGTTTCAGATCTGAAGGCCGAACCCCACTGGACAGGGAAGATCTGTCTCTGGAAATCCTGAGGGTTTGTTTGGGCTTCTTTAGGTTAAAGGGAAATCACATTGCCCTACCAGGGCTTTGCTTCCTGCTTCACTTGTGCGATCGTAATGGGGCTGCATTACACAGCTGGAGAGGGGCAACCACTTGGTCTATAATGGAAAATTTCCCCTCCTCTCGCTGCTCATAGCCCTGAATGGGACAGCGCCCTCTAATGGGTGATTTGTAGTACAAATCCCCCTGTACGCAGTAGGAAATCCCGTGATATTTCAGCAGAATTGGGATATCACAGGTGGGTTTTTTTTTAATGGAATTGCCGGGGGAGGTGAGGTATGGAAGATGTACAGGAGGTTGCTGATGTCAAAAGGACCCACGAACTTCCGTAAGTGGCCAGTCATAAGCGTGCCTTATTTCACTTGTGTGAAGAAACCCACATTTTGTTTGTTTGCTTTTCCTTTAAAGCACGTGCAGGCAAGCTTGGAAAATGCCTCCAAGACCCTGATTATGTCTAGCTGGATATGAGAGCAATTAAGCTTCAACTTTCCAATGCGTTCAGCACACCAAGTGCAAAACGGCAAGATGTCAGCACCTTTTCCAGAGTTCCCTGTTAAAGCAGAGATTCTGTGCCTGGTTGTTAATCTTCAAATTCTGTCCCCCAAACGTTGCATCTTCTGTAATAAAAGCGACAGCATGGCATGAACCCAGAGATAACGATGCAGAGATAACGATTTCCACAGAAACAGAGTCAAATTGGAAAAAGAGTTTATCATCACCATCATCAACCTGCTTTTTTTTTTTTGCTCTTGTAAGGAACCCAAGGTGACCTTACATGGTCTTCCTCTTCTCCATTTTATCTTCATTACAACCCTGAGATAGCTCAGGCTACGAGTCCAGACTCACCCAGGTAGCTTCATGGCTGTGTGGGGACTAGAACTTGAATCTCCTGAGTCACAATTCAACACCCTAACCAATATACCACACTGGCTTACCATTAAAAAAAGTTATTCAAATACTGTTTGGGAATGATTGGGGGGGGGGGGCGTAGGATGACAGAGGAGCATTTTTTGCTTTCAAGCTACTGGAAAACTGTTCGGAAGCATCTGTATTTTACCGAGATAGCAGACTGCTCCATCCAACCTTGTTGTGTCCACTGTGATTGGAAGCAGCTTCTGAAGGACACAAGGTTGCTCCCAGTTCTGCACCCTGAAATCTTCTAAATGGATATACCAGGAAGTTAGCAAAGGCCATTATAATATGGTGGGTGGGAGAGGGCAGACTAGGGTGGCCATCTGTGCATCACTTAAAAAGAGGAAACAACAACATATAGCAGTTTGTATACAATCTGCCAAATAATTCTTCTAATTTAAATAGAAGTACAATAGATATCACAATGGCAGAGAAGACTGTGACCAGGTGACCTATGTGCCCACGCAGCCTGTTGTCCAGGTGTTATGGATAGACAACATCAAGGCCCCTCCTGCTCTTATGGGTCTTGAACTTTAATGTGGACTTTGACTGGACAGCCCTTCTGATAGAGGATGCCTTCAAAGAGAGGACTGCCCTCTTTACAGTAGGACACATGGCCAGCCTAGAGAGGAACCTCAAATACATAACTCTCACTCCAGAGTTTTTGTGTATGATCAGATTCACACGCAAAAGTTCAGCAACCATGGGCGTTCCCATTATCTTAAATGAAGGGTGTAGCCTGTACACACACAAAGCCATTTCATCCATTGAAAAAATGGGAAAACCTTTTCATGCAGGTCACCTCTAGTTTTATATTGATGCTATTAATCAGTTGTAAATCCATTGTATCTACTTTCAGTTTCGTCACAAAACTGAAATCCAAGCACCACACAAGGCGCGTTTCTTTCCCCATTTTTCAGCAACATAACCTCTAGGTGGCACTGTGATATAGTGAGATAGCACAAATACATAGGTTAAAAAAAGGGTTTTTTCACTTTCACAATTGAATGCTGCCTTTTCCCTGCTCTAAAAAAACTCGCTGAAAATGCTGGTTAGACATAGAAACAAAACTGGAGGGTCGTACATCGTCTAAAAAACCTGTAAACAATGTGAGTAGGAAATACCGAGCTCACGATAAATACCTCATGTATTTAGCCCTCAGGGACTCCCTACTTGGTCAAACGTTGGACAAAATGTAAACAAAGACTAACCAAGAGTAACCCAAATTTGCTTTTAAGCACCACTGATTTCAGTAGGAAACATTTAAGGATGTAATTAACGCTTCCCTTGAAACTAGCAGGACCGAAATGTGCCTTACATTGGCAGGATCATGTCCAACAATTCCTCCACGAAGTTTTGCTCTAGCACTAAGAATAATTAGAACTCATTCAAAACACGGAGGCTGCTGGTTTTCCTTTTGGGGGATGCGTGAAATATTCTCAACGCCCACACGTGGGCAAAGTAAAATCGAATCAGGGAGAGCGTGTGCTTGGCATCCATTTAGAAGGCGAAAAGCCAAACTGCGTTTGCAGATGGATTGAAATCCCAAATGGAATCACGGCGAGCTAAAAATACTGGCAGTGTGAAAAGGGACAGACCACTTGCAATTAGATAGCGTGAGGAATGGTGGACCGGGCCAAGAATAAACCATCCTTTATTTCTTTATTTGCCATTGCCATGGGGATGGAGCCACAAACCGCTCTTGTTTTAAACTTGGTGAAATGCACCCTGCCACCTGATTAGACAGACAGACATTCTTTCACCTCTGGTGTTGTGCAAAAAAGTTTTTAACAGCGAGAAAGTCAAGCAATTGGCAGCTGTGCTGATCAGGACCCCGTGAATCAGTGTTCAAATTAACAGAGTTAGAACCCTGTGCCAGAAGCCTCCATCTAATTTAAACATCCATGTGTTTATGTTACCGCTAATGTATTTCTTGGGTGCCTTTGTTTAAACATAGTGCCTTCTGCTGGCTGACTGTATCCTCAAACTATGTTGATGCGCTCATGTTCTCGTCCTGCCATGTGGGCTTTGCCCCTGTGTTGTGGGACAGCCAGCGAGAGCAGTCTTGGAGGGATGTTTAAAATAAGAGTTTTATTTCAAGTAATCAGGGGGGGGGGAGGGCTCTTCTCATTCCTAAATCTTCTCATTCCTAAGGGAATCCCTTCGGAGCACTAGTAAACAGAAACAATTGTTTGTCGCTGCCAAGTAAACTGTCCAATGATGGATGGAGAACATTACAGGCAGTATTCGGTAAAGCGACTGGGATGATGAAGTGATGGAGGCAGAGATTCCTGCGGGGCCTGTTCAGACATGAAGCCATGATCATATTATAAAAACAGCAGTGTCTGGGCTTGGGCGGAACAGTTGCATGGCCCCAAGGCTGGCCTTCCTTGAAGAGAGAGGTTGCTTAACTAGCAAACATGTGGACTCTTCCCAATCCATTCCAGCCTACATTCTGAATCAATAGTGGCCTGAAATGGTCCTTAGTTTAGGCTTCATACCCTTTTGTGCTTCCTAGGGTTGCTTCCAGACAGTGGAGAAATGGGGCTGAGTTCCCTCTTCCACTGGTGGGCCTTAGGGTGGCCACTTACTCATTGCCCTGTTGCATTTTCTCCCTCTGTCATAATGCTAGAACCCAATGGGGTCATCCTATTTATATATTTATTTATTTATTTATTTATTTATTTATTTATTTCACTTATATATCGCTCCCATAGCCAGGGCTCTCTGGGCGGTTTACAAAATTCTAAAATTAAGATAAAAACGAGTATATAAAATTTTAAATTCTAAAACACAGAACATACACACATAAAGCATTAAAACCGTTAAAAACTAAACGTGGGTGATTAAGATGTGCTGCCATATGCCTGGGCAAAGAGGAAAGTCTTAACCTGGTGCCGGAAAGATAGCAGCGTTGGTGCCAGGTGAGCCTTGTCAGAGAGATTATTCCACAGTCTGGGGGCCACCACCGAAAAGGCCCTGTCCCTCGTTGCCACACTTCGAGCCTCTCTCGGAGTAGGCACCTGGAGGAGGACCTTAAATGTTGAACGGGAGAGCCGTTCCATCAGGTATTGTGGTCCTAAGCCATGTAAGGCTTTATAGGTCAAAACCAGCACCTTGAATTGGGCTCGGAAACATACAGGCAGCCAGTGCAAGCGGACCAGAGCAGGTGTTATATGGTCGAACCTTCTGGTTCCCGAAATCAATCTGGCCGCTGCATTTTGCACGAGCTGCAGCTTCTGAACCGTCTTCAAAGGCAGCCCTACATAGAGTGCATTGCAGTAATCTAACTTGGAGGTTACCAGAGCATGGACAACTGAAGCTGTCTAGTAGGAGATTCAGGACAGATAAAAGGAAGGCCTTCTTCACAGAGCACGTAGTTAAACTCTGGAATTCACTACTGTGAAGGACAGGGGTGCAAATCTGTACCTTTAACTTTGCTGTTGCTATGAAGTTGTAAGATCTGCCCCTAGGTATGATCTGTGGTCTATTGTCCAAACTGGCTGTGCCAGGCTTTGGTGGCTGCCAGCCAAGGTCATCCCTGCCTCGAGCCAGTCCAACTCCCACCGGCACCTGGAGATTATCAGGGCAGTGGACAAATTAAAGGGATTCAGCTGTGGAGAAAAAAGGTGGCTTGGCCCCTACGGGAGGGGGGTGGGCTATAGCCCAGGAAGGGCACTGATTGGTCTACCTAGGTCATGGGACAGGGGGTCCCAAAAAGAGATAAAAAGCTCTATGAAGAAGATCCTCCATCTTCCTTGGAGGTGTTGCTTATGTCAAGTGGGAAGGTCAGGTCTGTGGCAGCCACGGAGGTTGCCCGGAGTTAGAAAGGGTTTTTATGTTTTGATGTGTGTGGTATTCTGGAGAAGGCCCACTGGATTTTGACTGGGTGTGGGGTCGTATGAATGCTTCTTGGGGTAATGGCTATGTATTAGAGCTTTCCCTCACCTTCTTTCCTCACTCCTCCTTTTCCACATCCCCACTTCCTCCCCCCTTATTCTCCCCCTTCCCATTTTAAAAGGGTCTGTTTTACGACCAAGGCCCTACGTGGTAGTTTTAGTGACTGCAATAAAGTTGCTTTGGTCTCTAAATGTGTGTCTGTGGCTTATTCCCGTGAACATCTGGCTCGTCCCGGTTGTGGACAAGGCAGGGAGGTGGGTTACCTGGGAGCGTAGGACGTTTGGTCCAGGAGCCTACCTTGCAGGGTTGTCAGGTGAACCCTGACTTCCTTTACAACTACCACAAGATGTGGGGATGGCCACCAATTTGGATGGCTTTAAGAGGGGGTTGGATAAATTCCTGGAGGAGAAGGCTACCAATGGCTACTAGTCCTGATGGCTATATGTTACCTCCAATATCAGAGGCAGTATGGCTATGTACACCAGTTGCTGGTGTACATAGAAGAAGAGGCAGTTGTCCTCCTGTCCTGCTTGTGGGTTTCCCATAGGCAGCTGGTTGGCCACTGTGTGTGACCAGAATGCTGGATGAGATGGACCTTTGGTCTGATCCAGCATGGTTCTTCTCATGTTCTTATACCCCCAAAAAGAGGAAATGCATTTGTATAGCATTTGCACATGCTGATATGTAAGATGTCAATTTAGAAATAATAACTATAATTTAAATAGAAATACTCCTTCTCGGTCTGCAATCCAGGAACTAACTGTTGATGGGCAACTTCAAGGCCCCACTCTCCATTTATGGGCTGTGTGTTTTTAATCTTTCAATCAGCCTTTGACTGAGCAGCCCTTGAAAAAAGAACACCTTCAAATACAGGCTATGCTGTGTGAAGTAGGGCACCTGGCCACCGCAGGGGCACTGCTGGAGGTGGCAGTCATCAGCGTGTTCCAAGCAGCAGGTCTAGTTTCTATTTTGATTTCCCACAATGCCCCAGATCGACGTTATGTAGTGGCATTGTGGGAAATTAAAATGGCAGCTAGACTTAACTGCCTGGTGCTACTTGAAGAACCAGGACCGAGGGGGGGGGGGGGACAGGTTTAAGGGAGGTCCAGGTTAGGTGCTGGGGAATGCTGGGAGTTTGGGGTCTAAACATGCATAGGATTGTGCCCTAAGAAACTCATCCCACTTTTTGACATCTCACAGTGGTTCTTTGCTTTTGATCTCGTTTACAGCAAATGTCCTTTTCAACACCCCTCGAGAAAGCTGGCCCATTGCTGCGGAATTTTCAGAGTGTCTTTTCCAAGATCCCAACCAGAGCAACGGGCCTTTTATAAGAAAACAGAAAAGGGCTGTCATGGATGTTCATGATCACTTACCTAAGTGGTTGTCTCTCCCACTGAGTTCAACAGGAGTATTTTATTCCCTAAAATTAGCTCCTTCCCAATGGCTGGTTCAAGTCAAAATCAAATGCCCTCCTGTGTGGCCTTCTGGCTCTGGGGCAATGGTTTTACAAATCCTCTGTTTTTTGGAAGGTCTCTGGTTCAAAAATCTTCTGGGGAACAGTTTGGAATCAATTAGAGTAATAATGAATACAAGGGGATTCTCCAACATGTGACCTGAGTTCTCGGATGTGCAGCTTGTGTTTGCTTCTTTCTGTCTATAACAATTAGCGAAACATTAGCTAATATGCAATTTAAAATGTTAACTAGCTATGTACAACAATGCCGTGTAGGGTGTCCCAGCCTCTAATTTTCACTGCAGGGAGGCTTCCTGATCGAAATAAACAAAGCAACCAACCCAGCAAATACAATATAAGTCAATACGACGGACCAGACTTACAAATCAGCACAATGCAACACTAAACAAACTGAACTTTTAATTTGTTTATAAGAAACCCCTGAAAATATTCTAGCCTCTCTTCTAAAAAACTTTTGAAGTTTAAAAATATACTGTGAAGTTTATCTGTCAAACTAACGATAGAACAGGGCAGCCTGAAAGAGAGAGAGACACACACACACACAGAGAGAGACTTCTTTTAGCTTGCTTATCTCCTCCCTGACATTTCGCCACCAAACATCAGTCAGCCAGAACGGCTGAACCGCCATCTACCACGGCAAAGGGCTATGGAACAATCCATCACATGGTTTCTATATTTTCTCTCTTGTTTACTGCATAAGTTCCATCCAACAGCAAATAAAAGGCAAGGTGCTAATCCCAAAGAACAAGGCACTCAGCTTCTCACATCCACACATACTGTTCTGGTTATCTCGACGTGGGAAGGGGGAGAGGCAATGAACAGCGGGTGCCATTGTGTACTTGTTCATATTTGCTCTAGCTTTACCAACTCCTCTCTGTCTGCCATCGCTTTTTCCCTAGACTAAAGATAATCTCTAGGTTGCTGCTTATAATGCAAACATTGTGCCATTTGTGTGAAAAGTCGTGTCCTTAAAAGACGGGGTGGGGGAGAGAGAGAGAGAGAGAGAGAGAGAGAGAGAGAGAGAGAGAGAGAGAGAGAGAGAGAGAGAGAGGAAAAAGCAATGCATATAATTTGCGTCTTTCAAACGCTTAGGCAAGGCCATTTCTAGGCACTTTGAAAAATTATTATTATTATTATTTATTTATATAGCACCATCAATGCACATGGTGCTGTACAGAGTAAAACAGTAAATAGCAAGGCCCTGCCGCAAAATCAGGGCACAAGCCCATAAGGTACAAATTTGCATAACATTTGCATTTGATAGATGGATGGATGGATGGATGGATGGATGGATAGATAGATAGATAGATAGATAGATAGATAGATAGATAGATAGATAGATAGATTCTATCTGTCTTCATTCAGAAGACACCTTAAACCACAGCTTTAGCCATGGTGGTTAAGCCAGAAAGCTGGGCTGCGTTCAGAAGACACCTTAAACCACGGCTTTAACCATGGTGGTTAACCCAGAAAGCCTTATTCACTGTGGTTAAAGCCACGGTTTAAGGTGTCTTCTGAACACAGCCTGGCTTTCTGGCTTAACCACCATGGTTTAAGGTGTCTTCTGAACGGGGCCAGTAATAGATAGATAGATAGATAGATAGATAGATAGATAGATAGATACAATAGATGCAAATTTTGGGCAGCTTCCAATGAAAAAACAAACACATTCTGTTAGGGCTTATTCTGAGCTATGGAGCCCAGTCCAGTCTATGTGGACTTGACCCTCTGTTCCAGCTCAGCGTGATAGAGCACATGCTAAGTATGCAGAAGGTTCCAGGTTCAATTCCCAGTTTCTCCAGGTAGGGCAAGGAAAGAATCCTGCCTGAAACCCTGGAGAGCTGCTGCCAGTCAGTGTTGACAATAGTGGGCTAGATGGACCAAGGGTCTGACTCAGTCTAAGGCAGCTTCCCGTGTTCCTAATGGTCTTCTCCGACTTTCTCAATGGGTGAATGGGGTGCTTTGGAAGGGTGTTGGTTGCAGAGCACAACTACAAGCAGTAGTCAATTAAAACACGAGTAAATCAGCACTGGAAATATAACCAGTACTGAGCAATACGTCTTGTTTTATCTTTACCAACTGTCTGTATTGACATTAAAAAAAAGCCTAGTTAGCGGAACAAAAATACATGGAAGCAATAAAACGGCGATGTTCTTCTCAGCCCATGTTAGAACTGACTAATGAGTCACAGAAAACACTCATTCAATGACAGATGGCCATTTCGACTGCTAACGGGGTGGGTGGGTGATATTTGTTATTTTAATGGAAAACAATGAAGTCCATGTGATTATTAAGAACTAGATTAGTTGTTTTTTTAAACAGAATCGAGGAGCATCCCTTATGTAACATGCTCCCTTGGCAGTTTGGGTGGGAGCATATTTTTGTTCCATGAAATATTTCACCCGGTTGCCTTTGCCTTTGCATAATGTCTTTTCTGGAGAGGGACTTTTGCACATCTGGCATGAAATCTCTGCATATTGTAGAAGAAAGAGCGAGTTAACTCAAGATTTGAGAGTGGGGGCTCCCTCAGCAAAATGCCCTCACTTGTGGCACTTATGTGTGGGTGGCTTCAAACTGCCCTACATCCCCTAAGCTACCCCCAAAGCTAGCTTGCCACCCTCAGGTATGCATGGGGTTGCTGCCTCCTCATCTGAGTTGAAGTAAGGTTCAGCAACCACCAGTCCCAGAGCCGGCCCTACCATAAGACAGTGTGAGGTGTCATGAAAAGGCAGTAAATAGTTGGTTATTGAATTTGTTGTTGTAATTTAACTGCCAGTGGTGGGGAGAGAGTTTTTTGTGGGATTTCCTGGCTATTGTGCCAAAATAGCATGGCTGGCTTTGGGTACTACACTACGCACTTTGACTTGGCTGTATGGGTAGGCAGTGACATTGCTGCTTCACCTCAGGCAAGAAAATGTCTTGGCCCTAGCCAGAATGGTCAGCCTCTGTATACAGACTGGAAGATGGCCACCATCCTGTCCTCTCTTGCCTCAGGCAGAAAAATACCTTGGACTGACCCTGATTGTAAACATATGCTGGGCTGGCCCAGAAACCATTAGCGAAGTGGGTCCCCATGACACCTCACCCCATTTTGTGGAGAAAAGTTATTCCTCAGTGTGTTTATGATCTGCCACCGGGCAGTAACTAAACTAGGGTGACCATATTTGGGAAACCAAAAAAGAGGACACCTAGCTGTCCTGCAGAAAGTACGTTATTCCCCCGCCACCTTAAAAAACCAGATTGGAGTGGAGGAGGGGAAAGGATTTCATTCTGCACCACCACCATCCACTCCAATTGGGGCCTTTTCTATAAGGTCCACGAATGACCCACTTTCCCCTTTAAGACCTCAATTGGAGCTCGGGGTGGGGGAATGATGTGCCTCAAGAAAGCATGTCATTCCCTCCTGCCATGCTAATGGCAGCCTTAAAGGGGAAGGTGTGTCATTCCAGGACATTATTGAAAATTATAGAAAATCCCCCCTGACACCATGGAAAGAACAAAAACCAGGACAAATCCGGGGAAATCCTGACAGTTGGTCACCCTAAACTAAACTTCTCCTTGCAGCGTGGAGAATAAGCAAGGTCTCTTATGATGAGCACTTCATTCACGATGCCTTACGGAACACCAGCCTCAGCACACAACAAAAAGTCCTCGTTGACATTTCAGCGAAGAGAAGCAAAGATGTAATCACACAGAGCACCTTATAACCCTCCAGTCTCTGTCACTGGCAATGCCTATTCTTGAAAGAGAGGGTTTTTTAGCAATTACCTGTGAGCAGAAAGGGAAGGATGGGGAGCCCACCTCCAAGCGGGTCAATGGAATACAATAGCAAATTAATGAATATTCCTCCATTGAGGAGGAAGGGCTCTGTGTGTGACTGTGTGCCCCTCACAGCCCTACTTGTGACAACGCATGTGGGTTGGTGTTTTATGAGCATGTTCTAGTGTTCTTGTGTGGGTGCATGTGTAATCAATAGTCTCCTACTGTGTTACCCATGTGCTTTTTCACCCCTTTATTCTTTTTCCTGCTGTGACTGGGACTTCATGCAGTCCTTTGTCAACTTGTTCTTTTATTCCTAATTACTAAGACTCGGGTCGTAGGATTCATTTGAAGGGCCTCGGGGCATCAAGCCGAATCTCAGGGCCTTCATGGGCCTACGATTTTGAGGGGGCCTACTCCAAGTCCCCCGGTAGAGGCAAAGGGGGACCCTTTGGTAAAGAATTGTTACAAAGTAGCTCTCCTGTGAGTGAGCAGTACCGACTCCATTTTGAGACAGCCAAAAAGCCACGGTGTCTTCACCCTCCCATCTCCAGCAGAGATGAGACAAAAGCACATGAATGGGAGAGAAATATAAACGAGACATATAACTGACAAATGGAGAGAAAAATAAACAAGACTGGCTGTATTGGAGCCAAGTGAAGCAGTCGTATTGTGCACCTTGTTTTTTGTTTACCAAGGGGGATGTCAGTTTGAAATGGGGCCTACATTTCCCATCTGGCCTAGGCCTATTACCAGCTTTGCCGGGCCCTGGGCTCCTTGGAAGTGCACAAGTGCACTAGACTAGCTGTCGCATGCCTGTCTGTTGTCATGACTGCACATGTAACTTGCACATGCAGCAGGAAACACTTATATATATATGCAGGAGCCGTAGATTACCCGGGCCATGCTGTTGCTAACTAGCCAGACAGAGAAGCACATGGAAACTGACCAACACATTGAAAGGGAACCTTTTTAATCCCATTTGTTTAAAGTTGTGGTATTCACTTGTTGGTAAGCAAAATGCAATCACAAAATGCAGCAACGTAGGCCTAATCTACACCAAGCAGGATATTACAGAATGAGAGCGGTATATAAAAGGCAGGAGCCACACCAAACAGGATATAGCAGTGCGAAAGTGGTATATGGTATCTGTCAATGGGCCTATACTGCTATAAAGCAGTAGTGTGGCTCCTGCCTTTTATATACCGCTTTCACAGTGCAATATCCTGCTTGGTGTAGTTTACGCTGTGGTCAAAGCAAGAATCAAAGGTCAAAGTCTTGTTTAAAATTGTACTTTTGAATGGTATGATAAAGATTCATCTATTGCTAAAGTTACTATTATGTTTTAGACACATTTAGGAAACTGAGTTTTTCTCCTGTGGGGAAAATAGCAGCTTTGGGAGAGGAAGCCATGTAGATTAGGAAAACTCTGGTGTAGTGTGGTAATTTTGCCACTAGATGGCAATGTTTCATGGAACTTAATGGTATTACCAAGAGGGGAAGTTTTCAATTCAAAATCAAAACCACATGGTCACTAACTAAAGAAGTACGTAATGAACGTGGAAAGATTCCAGAAGAAAGCCCAGTAAGGGTGTGAGTTTTTTCCTCTTAATGTAGAGACATCCTCAGTTGCCAAGAAATACTTCAGAAGAATTTTACTTCTTCAAGCAGTTTTGTTTGTGTCTTAATTCTGACTCAGGAGTCTTTCAAATCTCCTGAGAGTTGTAACTTTCCAGGGAAATGCTGGGAATGTACGCCTGCAGGCATATTTTCCAAGTGGGAGAGAGAGACCTGGCTGAGCTCAGAGATAGCTATTTGCAAGACATTGTGGATGTTTCCAGCACCATATGGCTTTCTAATAGAGTTTCATCAGGGAAAGGGGGATATTTATTGTATAAATAGGGAAGGAGTGGGTGATGCCAGTTTGCATGTAAATTGTTATATTCTCGGCCAAGAGCATGCATTCCCCTAGTCCCAAGGATGTGACTGAGTGCATACAGTAAGGCAATAGCCATGCTGACTGGGGATTATGGGAACACACCCGGAGGGCACACCAGGTTGGAAAATGATGCGGTAAGAGATGGAAGTATTATTGTAAGATTTAATGGTGGCAGTATTGCCGTCTATGATTTGAGAATAGCAGAGTTGGAAGGGGCCTACAAGGCCATCGAGTCCAACCCCCTGCTCAATGCAGGAATCCACCCTAAAGCATCCCTGACAGAGGGTTGTCCAGCTGCCTCTTGAAGGCCTCTAGTGTGGGAGAGCCCACAACCTCCCTAGGTAGCTGATTCCACCGTCGCACTGCTCTAACAGTTAGGAAGTTTTTCCTGATGTCCAGCCGGAATCTGGCTTCCTTTAACTTGAGCCCGTTATTCCGTGTCCTGCACTCTGGGAGGATCGAGAAGAGATCCTGGCCCTCCTCTGTGTGACAACCTTTTAAGTATTTGAAGAGTGCTATCATGTCTCCCCTCAATCTTCTCTTCTCCAGGCTAAACATGCCCAGTTCTTTCAGTCTCTCTTCATAGGGCTTTGTTTCTAGACCCCTGATCATCCTGGTTGCCCTCTTCTGAACACGCTCTAGCTTGTCTGCATCCTTCTTGAATTGTGGAGCCCAGAACTGGACACAATACTCTAGATGAGGCCTAACCAGGGCCGAATAGAGAGGAACCAGTACCTCACGTGATTTGGAAGCTATACTTCTATTAATGCAGCTCAAAATAGCATTTCCCTTTCTTGCAGCCATATCGCACTGTTGGCTCATATTCAGCTTGTGATCTACAACAATTCCAAGATCTTTCTCGTTTGTAGTATTGCTGAGCCAAGTGTCTCCCATCTTGTAACTGTGCATTTGGTTTCTATTCCCTAAATGTAGAACTTGGCATTTATCCCTATTAAATTTCATTCTGTTGTTTTCAGCCCAGCACTCCAGCCTATCAAGATCACTTTGAAGTTTGTTTCTGTCTTCCAGGGTATTAGCTATCCCACCCAATTTTGTGTCATCTACAAATTTGATCAGCGCTCCATTTTCTCTGTGGTTTGGCATGGTCTCGTGATCTCTTGACATTTGAAGCCAGTGAGAAAGTGATCCATACAAAAAGGATGGTTTAAAGTTCAAGAACCATAATAGGAAGGGGGAGCAGCAGGGCGGGCACCCCACTCCTACCCAAGTCAAGGTGTATAGTACCCAAAGCCAGCCACATTACTTTGGTACAGAATATCCCATAAGCACCTCTGCCCATCCTTGGCAGTACAAATACAATGACAACCAAGTAAATAACTAACAATTTGCTGCCCTTTTATGACACCCAAAATCTACTGCCTAAGGCAACTGCACCGCTCTGCCTCATAGTAGGGCCGGCCCTCATATCTCACCACAGCCACAAACTCTCTGGAGGCCTTAGACAAACTTCTCGACTGCTTTGTGCAATATAGGGCTATGAATACTGGCCTATCTTTCACGGTTGTCATAAGGGTTGTTGACCTACTGAGTTGTCAAGTACTTTGAACACCAGAAACATGCAACCTGAATATTAAGCAGAGGTATTTCAATATCCCGAGGAATGCTTAGCTGACAGTCCCTGTTCCTGGCAAATCTTTTTTAGCTCAAGAGAGTTATTCAGGAGTCCTCCTATCTATAAAAACAAAAACCAAGCCTGATTTACAATGCAATGTATTCATGAGCATAACCATTAACTGTGTCCTTGAGGAGATCCTGCGGTCACATTCACTCTGACGCGTTATTACGACTGGCGCATCACAATATATTGTGCTCAGAGAACAGCTGAGCTTTAAATAGTGATTTTTGAGCACATGCCGCCTTATACTTCTTTTCAAAAGGCATTTTCATCTTAACACTTATGAGAAAACAGCTGGAATTGTCTATGTCTCCAAGCCAAAAAAATAAATAAATCTCAATCTTGAAAAGCATCCTCCCCCCACCCAAAAAAGGCTTGACTGAAGTGCAAAAGCAGGGTTTTTTTTAAATAGCAGCCAAGAAGTTATTTTCTAATCCTGCCAGTAGCTGAAATGGGAGAGCAGGTTGAGATTGTGTGCATACCGAATACAAGTGAAAGTCCAATAAACGTCAGAGGTGCAAATCCCTGAACCCTGAAGAAGGGAGAGGGCCTTTTCAGTGGTGGCCCCCCAATTATGGAATGATCTCCCCGATGAGGCTCGCCTGGTGCCAACATTGTTATCTTTTTGATGCCAGGTTAAGACCTTTCTCTTCTCCCAGGCATTTAACAGCATTTAACAACATATGCTGAGTTAGTTTGGTTTTAACGGACCCCAGAATAGCTGTTTTTATAAGGATACTGCTGTTTTTATGCTTTTAACGTTTTTAAAATTTGTATATTTGTTTTTAATGTTCACTGTTTTTAACTTTTGTAAACCACCCAGAGAGCTTCGGCTATGGGGCGGTATATCAATGCAATAAAGAAATATAAATAAATATTTACAAAAGAACACAGCCTGCCAAGTGCCTTTGCTGTGCAATCATCATCAAAATGAACATGACCTGCACAAACACCAAACGTGCCCTGACAAAACTCCTGCTTTCTTCAGCTGGGTTGGGTAGGCATTCTTATCAATGCTGGGTAGGATGCAACTGAAGCATCCAGAGAGAGAGACATAAGGAATTGCGGCATCCATAACTAATACAGTGTGAACAAGGCAGGCCTGCTTGGTTAACTGTTCCAGTATTCAAACCAATCTAATCCTGGGGTCTCTGATACGATGTCCCTGGACACCAGTGTGCATATACACAGTTCCATGTTTATTTCGTTTCTTAAGATTTTATTTAAAAAAAACAAACCAGGGAGGGGACCTACACTAGTATATGAAACGTTGTTTTTACAGTCATTGAATGTTTTGTTTTTGAACGATTTAAACGTAGCAGTTTTTAAAACGTTTACTTACTTTTCTCTTTCCGTGGGAATGCATTCCTTTTGGCCACACTAAGAAAAGAAATCCGTTTTTTCTTTCCCCCCGTCTGCCAATTTCCCCTCCCACTTCCTCTTCTCTCCAAGAATCCTCCACTTACAAATAATCCAGCAAGCAGCCTCCCAAAAGTGAAACTAAAAGTGTCTGCAAAAAAGAGGCTTGAAAGAAAAAAAAACGGCTCCAACTTTGGGCGTGGAAATTACATAAACATGCCCCCAGGAATGTGATTGGCTAATTAAGAACTACAGGAAACCCATTTAATATGACATCAAACCAAATAGAACGACTTATTTCAGAGAAGTTCAAAATAAAAACCAGAGAACAGACAACAATAAAAGCTTATAAACTGAACGTCATGTGGTGAAATACACACACTTAAAAATGGTAAGACACATTCTAACTTGACTAGTGTAGATCCACCTCTGGCATGCTGCAAAGCAAAGTGCTGCCCTGTAGCACCATCTTGATTTGGGTTCCAAAGAATGGTTTTGTGTTATGGAGGTCAGATCCCACCTTGGCCTTGTATTTACATTCTTGGGAAAATTGCTTTTCTTTTAACCTCACCAGTTTGCATTTTGGGAAATGAATGTTTCAAATAGAGCACTGTCCACTGTAAAATAGTACACATGGCCACCCTAGTGCCATATTATGGAAATCACGGTCAGGGCCTTGGTAGCCTATTGAATCATCCCGCTCTGATCAAAATGACCTTGATCTCTGACATCTAAATAAATAAGTGCAGCATCGAGTAGCAATATTCTTGACTGCTCCCAACTTTTCTGCAGACTGCCTGAATGAAGCTTCTGGACTACCAGCAGTCCACAGAGTGGTTTGAGGATCTCTGATCTAGGGATATCCCCCACCTCTTCTTAGCTCTGCTTTCTAAAGACCAAGACAACTGTACACTCTCTGGGGGACAAAGGCATTCTAAGGCAGAGAAGAGCAAGCCTCTTTAAGAGAAAAGCTTACGTACCTCTCCCTTCTTCACCTCAACTGGCTGGTTTGCACATACCGATTCAAACACTTGATCCCTACAACGTCAAATTATGACATCCACATATCAATGGGTCATAGACCTTTCTACAGTAGAGAAATCAGGCAATGCACAGGTGTGTGTGTATTAAAGAGCTTCAATGTAACAAGTACTCACTGCTCTGATGAACAGATGCCAAGCAAGACCTCTACGTATTACCTGAAGAATTGCCAATTCAACGTAAATCAAAACGCATCTTCATGAACGGAGAGCAAAGACCCAGTCTAGTCTATAGGACAAGGAGGGGGAAAGTGTGATCCTCCAGATGTTGCTCCCAAGATCCCTCACTATTGGATATGCTGGCTAGTAGGGCTTTTGGGAACTGCAGTCCAACATCTGCAGTGCCACATGTTCCCCACCCATCCTAAAAAGCATATGGGACATTAAAACATAAGAAGGTAAGAAGAGCCATGCTGGATCAGACCAAGGATCCTTCTAGTCCAGTGCTCTGTTCACACAGTAGCCAACCAGCTGTCAGCCATGGACCCACAAGCAACAGCACCCTCCCACCCATGTTCCCCAGTAACTGGTCTGTAGGGCTTACTGTCTCTGATACTGGAGGCAGCCCATAGCCATCAGGACTAGTAGCCATTGATAGCCTTCGCCTCCAGGAATTCATCCAGCCCCCTTTTAAAGCCATCCAAACTGGTGGCCATCACGACATCGTGTGGTAGTGAATCCCATAGTTTAACTATGTGCTGTGTGAAGAAGTCCTTCCTTTTTTCTGTCCTGAAAATCCCACCAAGCAGCTTCATGGGATGACCCCAGATTCTAGTATTATGGGAAAGGGTGGGGGAAGTCTCCCTATCCACATTCTCCACACCATGCATAATTCTGTCCAACTGACATATAACGAACTGGTATTTAATGAAGGCTTGATAGGTTTAAGGGGCTCTTTGGAAACTGCAATGTTGAGCTGAAGCGTCATAGGAGGAAGGAGTAGGCAACTTTGCCAGCTTATTTTTAGATTCCCCAACACACTACTTCCCCAACTCAGAGAAACCCATACGCACATCAGGCCAGGTATCACCATGCAGCATCCTTGGGCAGCTTCCAAGTCTCAAGCTGTCATGTGGCCCAGCAGTACCTGCTCCAGGTTTTGGAGGGGCCTTGAGGAAGATGTCCTCAACAGGCCCCACTCCCTTAGTGGGACTCCTTTCTTAGAACCTGGTGTTCAGAGGAGGGCAACCAGGATGATCAGGGGTCTGGAAACAAAGCCCTATGAAGAGAGACTGAAAGAACTGGGCATGTTTAGCCTGGAGAAGAGAAGATTGAGGAGAGACATGATAGCACTCTTCAAATACTTAAAAGGTTGTCACACAGAGGAGGGCCAGGATCTCTTCTCGATCCTCCCAGAGTGCAGGACACGGAATAATGGACTCAAGTTAAAGGAAGCCAGCTGGACATCAGGAAAAACTTCCTGACTGTTAGAGCAGTGTGACAATGGAATCAGTTACCTAGGGAGGTTGTGGGCTCTCCCACACTAGAGGCCTTCAAGAGGCAGCTGGACAAGCATCTGTCAGGGATGCTTTAGGGTGGATTCCTGCATTGAGCAGGGGGTTGGACTCGATGGCCTTGTAGGCCCCTTCCAACTCTGCTATTCTATGATTCTATGGTCATCTGCTCCTGCTTCTTTTCTGTATCATTGCTAGAGCCAATGCAGGCCATGGCATCTGTTGTGTCTCTCCTAATTTCGATGGGAAGCAAATGATGAGGCTTGCTAAGTAATCCACAAAGCTTTTATTAAACAACAAATGCCTCTTCTACCTGAATAAAGGCTACCTCTTGGAAACAACCCCTGAGGCAACACTATGCAAACTAAGCAAGACAATTGTCCCTTCAAGAAGAGAAAGAAGTTACTTCTCAAATGCCCGTAACTTCAAAGCACCTGGTGCGGTGAGCGGTTTTGGCACAATCTCTCCGACTTTCTCAAGGCTTCTTTTTGCGCCGTGCGTTTCAGCTTCCGGCGGATTCTAGCATCAGTTAGTGTTTCAGAACGCTCGCTGCCGGAACCACCCTCACTTCCCACTGAGTCTGTAGGATTTGGCCTTGAGGAGATAAGCTCTGGAGAGAGCTGACTCCCAGCTGATGAATCGCCCGTGAGAGCTTCCTCCCCAACTGGTACAGGCTGGCTAGTGTCTGGCGCTGCCTCATCTATTTCCAAATCTGATTCTGATTGAGTACCTGAAACACCTTCTTCCAAAACATGAGCAGTAGGGTTAGACATGACACCATCTACTGCTCCGCCTTCTCACCACCACCATTCTCTGGGTCAGAGGCGGGTGAACAAGCCGGTAAAGAGGAGGGGGCTTTTGTGGATGGGCCGCTGATGGAGTGTCAGCTCTCCTCAGATGTCCTCGATGTGGGCTCTGGGGCCCACTGCTGTGCTAACGCCACCTCAAACTGGGAGCCTAACCCTGTTTAAATTAGGAATGCTTGCATGTGGGAAGGCATCTTGGGAGAACACTTAGAGTAGGAAGACAACCAACAGGAGAAGAATGTAGTACACTCCCAACACCCTTATAGTTCCTCAAAATTAAAGACTCTCAAGGCTGCTTTCCTTAAAAAAAAAAAAAAAACGCCTGTTGAAGTTTTGTTAAATGCTTTACAAATAACTGCTAGAGTATCCCTAACTTGGGGCAAACTAGACAGATGTATACCAGTTTGGTCTCAGGAAAGGAAAGGAACCTCTCGTGCAAGCACTGAGTCATTACTGACTCTTGGAGGGACGCCAGCATATATATGCCAGAGCGTGTTCAGAGGAGGGCGACCAGGATGATCAGGGGTCTAGAAACAAAGCCCTATGAAGAGAGACTGAAAGAACTGGGCATGTTTAGCCTGGAGAAGAGAAGATTGAGGGGAGACATGATAGCACTCTTCAAATACTTAAAAGGTTGTCACACAGAGGAGGGCCAGGATCTCTTCTCGATCCTCCCAGAGTGCAGGACATGGAATAACAGGCTCAAGCTACAGGAAGCCAGATTCCTGCTGGACATCAGGAAAAACTTTCTGACTGTCAAGGCAGTATGACAATGGAACCAGTTACCTAGGGAGGTTGTGGGCTCTCCCCCACTAGAGGCATTCAAGAGGCAGCTGGACAACCAGGTATGCTTTAGGGTGGATTCCTGCATTGAGCAGGGGGTTGGACTCGATGGCCTTGTAAGTCCCTTCCAACTCTGCTATTCTATGATTCTATGATTCTAATATCACACTGGACACATATAGTAAAAGACACTGGGAAAGAAAGGGGGGCAACGTAATAGCCTCTTATAATAACCAGAAATACTTTATTATAAAATCTGCATGTAAACAAAATAACAAATTAAACAGTTAATGAAAGTGCAAATTAACTTCAAAAAATTATATTTAAATCTATATATTTTTATTTCAAATGCACTTTGAATGGCACCTCTCCAGCCCACATTTAGTTTTTTAAAAGATCATTGCTTTTTTTTAATATATATTTATATTTATAAGAGAAAAGATTGTACGAGCCTGCGTACAAGTATTCAAGTTTTGCTCTGCAAAGGAGACGAGTTTATGGCGATATGCTTTCGTGTGTATTCCATGTATTTCCATGCTTATCTTTGCATCCCTGGTATCCACAGAATAGCTAGCAAAGATACACAATGAGAATGTAAGTATACAAAGCCACTGAATTTGAAATCGGTTCAGTGGCTTGCACAGACTGAAGCTTATAAACCTTTTGTTAAAAACCCATGAAGACACAGAAATCTCACTTCCAAGTCTTGCTTAGAAACCATAAGGCATGAAGGAGATCATTTTTCTCCCACTGTGTAGCAGTGTGTTCAGAGTCTTTTTTCCCCACCCCTCACTCTTAACAGTCAAAGACACGTTCACAACCCACACACTCGCAGCGTCTGGTCTGGCGGAGAGCCATTTTTAAAGCACTGACAAGTCGTGGCAGGACTTGGATTTGGCCTTAAACGCCATCTTCTTATTGTTCTTTGCCACAATTCTGCCAAGGAACCGCTTCGCCTTCTTACTGATGCTCTCCCTTCTCTTGGTGTTGGCCATCCGTCGGGCGTTGTCTTCTTTGCTGTCTTTGCGGAGACGGATTTGCCGAATGATGCCCTCGAAGAGGTCCTTGACGTTGTGATGCAGAGCGGCCGAGGTCTCGATGAACTTACAGTCAAAGACGACGGCACAGGCCCGTCCCTCTGTAGGGCAGAAGGAGGGCACCAAATTAACTAAAACAATAGCGGTGGAGAGCACCACACACCCTCTGCTCCCAAATACTGATGGAAACAGGACAATAGGCTAAGAGTCAGAAGCCACAAGACAGAAGATCATAGGAACATAGGAAGCCGCCTTATACTGAGTCAGACAAGCTGGAGGGGGTTTAGAGGAGGGCAACAAGGATGATCAGGGGTCTGGAAACAAAGTGAGGAGAGACTGAAAGAACTGGGCATGTCTAGCCTTGAGAAGAGAAGGCTGAAGGGGCTTTCCCACACTAGAGACCTTTAAGTTGCAGCTGGACAACCATCTGTCAGGTATGCTTTAAAGTGGATTCCTGCACTGAGCAGGGGGTTGGACTCGATGGCCTTATAGGCCCCTCCCAACTCAGTGATTCTGATTCTGAGACCCTTGGTCCATCTAGCCCAATATTGTCGACACTGACTGGCAGCAGCTCTCCAGGGCTTCAGGCAGGATTCTGTCCTGGCCACACCTGGAAATGCCAAGGTTGAATCTGTCGCTCTGAGCCCTCTCCCAAAGCAAGAGGTCAGGCAAGCAGGCTGAGGAAGAGAGCTCAGAGAGAGGGAGGAGGTGGGTGGGTTCTCCATTAAGGCCGCCCACCTGCCTGCCCACTCTCTCACTGTGAGGACTTTCCCAGAGCAAAAGATGGGGCAGGCAGCTGCTCCAGAGGGACCACCCACCTGCCTGCTCTCTCACACTGGGAGAGTGCCCTGGATGAGAGAGGTGCCCAGGCCCAAATTTGGTGCTTTGAGGGCTCCTTCCTCCAAGTGAAGCATTACAAGGTGGCCCCGGAGATTGCTTGTGTAGTCACCTCACAATTTATTGTTTATTTATTTCATTTATATCCCACCATTTTTCCTCCAAGGAACCCAAGGCGGCACACATAATACTCCTCCTTCTCTCCATTTTATCCTCACAACAACAACCCTGTGGGGTGGGTAGGGCTGAGAGTCTGTCAATGGCCCAAAGTCACCCAGTGGGTTTCCATGGCCGAGTGGGGACTAGAACCCGGATCTCCCGACTCCCAGTCCAACACCTTAGCCACTACACCACACTGGCCCAAATGCCTGGCTTTGGGGAAGGACCCCTCAAAGCACACCCGATCTCTCATTTTGGTGGGGTGAATAATGGGGAGTGGGCAGGTGGGGGTGGCAGTGGGCATCCTCTTCCCTCAGGCAGCGGGACATCTGGCACCACTACTACCAAAATTCTACTATTCTAGTACTAGGGGAGAGAAAGAAAAGATTCACTATGCATTTTCTCTATGCTGTCTTCTCCCTTATTTCTTGTTGCTTTTTCCATCCCTTACAAATTTAGTCAAGGAATTGTCTGGGTGGACACTTCTTCCCATAACATTGATCTGACTCTGCGTTTAAATCCAGCCCTTCTATTTCCTCCCCCTCCGTCACCGCCCCATCTCTAGGCTCCTCCCAAAGTGTCACAGCTTAAGTAGAGGGGAAAAGGCAATCACTCAGGGTGTGGAACATGTGCTTGGCATGTAAAAGATCTCAGCCCCCCTCCCTCGTATATCCAGGTAAGGCTGAGAAAGATTTCTGCCTGAAACCTTGGAGAGCCCATGCTGTCCACTGTCAACGATACTCGGCTAGATGCATGGGCCCATGGCGTGACTCAGTAGAAGAGAGCATCCTAAAACCTTTTCTGAACCACCCTCCCTATCCTGCTCCTACACTACAGTCAGATCTACACCAAGCAGGATATGACACTTTGAAAACAGTTTGAAAACAGTATATGGAGTGTGTCCTGGGCCCCAACAGTTATCACTACTGTTATAAACTGTTTTAAAGCACTCATGTAGATCCTGCCTACCACCTATTTCTATACTGGCAAAGAGGCTGGGTCAGCAGTGACATCCACCAGGACCAATGGGAAAGTCAGTGCATCCTGGCGCATGGCTTCTCTTGAAGCATTTTTGTAATGCCTATTAAGACTGGACACCTTTGGTGGTGGGATTTCACAGGAAGGTGGGAGGTCCCCCAAGCTGTGTCGGTAGTTTATAGTGCTTCGAGAAACTTAGATACTGCCACAGATAATGTGAACAAATTGAAATTGAGCCAAAGGGTCCCTGTTTTGCCACTTTTGCCAACCCCGTTGCACACGCCCAAATCGTGATTCAGCCCTTTATCCAGTCTACATCAGTTAATTTGATGACAAAGAGCTGGTTGGCTTCTCTACACTGGACTGGCAGTTGAGCATATGAACCAGCTGCCAAGCACTATGTTTGTACGGATTTTGCCTGGTGTGAGATCTAGGAAGGCTCTTTGGCACATGCAAGGCATTACTTGATCCTGCAGCTGAACAGTGGAGCCATGCATGTGTGGACCAGGTCAAACAGTGCAGAACCAGAGTTTCTGGTGGAATCTTTGCTTTTTTCCCCCCTGTAGCTGTTCTGATTTGTTTTGCCCCAGTTCTGCTGCAGAGACAAATGCATCGCTCAACAATTTAGCGCACTGATTTAGGAACCACAAATCACTATCAACAGAGCCTCACTAACTCCAAACAAAGTGTGCCCAATACTTGAGCTTATAGTAGGGTAATTAATGCCTCTTACCGTCCACGGAGACTTCCCGTGATCGGACCAGGTCGCTTTTGTTTCCTACAAGAATGATGGGGATGTCTTCCGTTTGCCTCGCCCTTCGTAGCTGGATTCTCAGCTCAGAAGCTTTCTCAAAGCTCACTTTGTCCGTCACTGAGTACACGATAATATAAGCATCCCCCATTTTCATACAGTGGTTTTGAAGCCATTGGCTATCATCCTAAATTTAAAAATAGGGAATAAAGAAGTGTAGGAGCAAGTTAACACTGGGTTAGGCGTTCTTGACTTTTAGACCTTCCATTTTAAAAAAGGGTGCAAAATCCTATGTATGTTTAGACAGAAAAAATGTCCTACAACTTCCATCATTCCCCAGCCAGCATGAGTAGCTGTGGAACGCTGGGAGTTGTAGGACTTTTCATTGTCTTAGCATGTATAGGATTGCAACATTAAATGCTTTTTAGAGCTTTGCACCACTGTTATCTTCTGCTGCTCAGTGAGTCAAGTTCTTGCATTTAAGGCATGAATTAAGTGTCAACTTCTTATTCTCACTTAATGAGCAAGCTGCTGGCCAATGGGCCCAGGTGATGAGCAGTATTTGCTCATTTGAGCAGCTACATAATAGCAGGTTTAAAGCTTCTACAGCCTAACTTCACTTGGACTGCAATCCTATGCTTATTTACCTGGGAGTAAGCCCCATTAAACTCAATGCTCCTTACTTCCAAGGAGATACACACAAGATTGTGATGCTAAGCTCTGGAAGAATCCATCCCAATGTTGTTCTCAAAACATACTATTAAGTTTAGAATTTGGGCTGTAATTGAGTTGGTTTTATTTATTGATAAATCACCTTTTACTGCAAATGCCAGTAATCAATCCAAGAGTGTGTGGATATATGCAGTCCTATGCACATTTATCTGGGAGTAAACCCCATGAACTCAGTGGGGATTACTTCTCAGCAAACACACCTGGGATCAGGCTGCATAGGAGTTTTATTGCTATGAAGTTTAAGGCACAATCCTATGTATGTTTAAACAGAAAAAAGTCCTACAACTTTCAGCATTCCCCAGCCACCATGGCTGGTTGATGTGGGAGTTGTAGGACTTTTTTCAGTCTAAATATGCATAAAGACTTTTTTCTGTCTAAAAATACATAGGATTGTGTCCTTAAAATATTACCAGTTGAAACAGGATGCTAGTGAACTCAATGAAGCCAAGTGCTAGAAAACAGTGACATCAATATGGCCTTGTAGGCCCCTTCCAACTCTGCTATTCTATGATTCTATGAATATGCTTGGATGCCAGTAATCACCAACGAAAGAAAACATTTTGGGCTATGAAATGGAATACAAGTGTACATGAGATATTTAAACAAGTAACACCTTACCTGCTCCCATATGTCAAACACCACAAGAGAGGCCTCTTCGCCATCCACTATAATAGATCTGTCATATGTATTGCCTGTAGGAGAAATTTAAAAAGCCATATTAGAACAGTTTTCCCCCCCACTATGGGCGTCATCACATGGGGGGAATATTGGGGTTCCTTCACTTCTCTACCTGCACATTTGTCCCTCATTACTTCCTCTTTCAAAAGAGGAAGTAAACAATGTGTGCATGGCCCATTCAGTGGGCCATTTTGATCCCACTGCTTCTCCTGCACACAGTGGGGAATAGCAGCAAGTTCCATCTCAAAAAACAAATCGGACTTACTGGGGCATTTTTTGTCATGCAAAGAAGGCTAGAAGGGGTGGGAAGTGTGCGGGACGTAGACGACATCATAAGAGGGACCTGTGAAAATCTTGAGTGCCCAGCAATGAGCGTGCAATAAAACACTTGTCTGATGATGCCCTATGACATTGATTGTAAACTATGTTAAGAAATAGATGTGTTGGGCTGCATTTTTCAGCATCCCCACAGCCTGAGTGATCCTAAATATATATATACATGCAGTATGATCTTAAACACGTTCACTTAGAAGCAAGTCTACGTAACAGGGCATATGACTGCTTTCTTAGAGAAACTTGTTTTATTTCAAAATCCTGGAACTCGTTTCAAAGCATACATGTCTTGGGGTGGGATACCAAGTCACTTGAAATATAAAATGTATCAGCTTAACTGGGTTGTTAAGCTAAGCACCACCTGAACAAACGAGAGATGGAGATGGAACTCCTAATCTAGAATATAAACAAAGCAACAGCTGTTACCCTTGTATAGCTTCCAATTATTTTCCCCTTCCAAATCTACTGTTGTACAAACAGTTCCAGTACAGAGATTGAAGGAAAAATAAACGGAAGGAATGTAATGCAAGCTACGATTTTAAAATGTTTTTGTTTTTACTCAAGTTTGGACTGGGATGGGGGTTTTCAATTGCCCAAGCCAAAAATAGCATGGGTGTTGCCCAAATATATACCACCTTGTTTCTTATACTTAGATTCAACAAACAAAATTTGAGCTTCTCTGTCTATTTTCTCTCCCAATAAGATAAAAAGTACATCTTTATGTCTACACTAGGTGAGATTGGGTAAGTGACAGTTTTAATACAAACATCCCAACTGTTCAGGTACTTATAAATTAATTAGAACCCCAAAGAATCTCTCTAAAAATAATAATTAAGCATCATTGGAGGAAAAAGAAATGCTATAAAAACCCACAAGACATTCTAGTAGTTCTAGGTAAGAACTACAAATAGTGTCACTAAACTAGATTTATTTACATGAACTTTTTATTGTTAACATCACTTCCATGGATATTTGTCTCCAGGAAAACCATGTTTTGTATTTGGAGTGCAAATTTTGTGTTGAAGTTTATTTATTCCAGGAGGCAGAAAACTGCAACCTGTATCAAATCTGAATCCTTTCCTCCCTCACTTTTTTTTAGAAGGTCTCTGTTTTAGCCTCACAACAATTCCAAGAAATAGACTAGGCTGAGAAATGACAACCCTGGACAGGTCACTCAGTGAGACTGTTCACCAACAGGGGATTTAATTTTTATTACTGGTTTGCCTCAAAAACAGGGCAATTCAGCACTTGAGTTTTGCAACAGGGCCAGAGAAATAACACCTCAATATTATATGCAGTTACTTTGACTACACCCAACTGTCTAAAGTGGGGGAAATTGAGGGTAAGCAACTTAGTGCGCTCCAGCTGTTTTGTCCTGCAGCATCCATAATCCATAATCATTGGCCATGCAGGGCTAGGGTTTATGGGAACTGTAGTCCAAAACACCTGGAAGGCACCATGATGCCTACTCCTTGAGACCCTAACCTGTACTTTAGAAGCCCTTGCTTGCTGGGTGATGGAAAGGTAGGGGGAAGCACTCTACACATGCACAAAGTCATCATTTCCTTAAGATGCTAGTTCCAGAACAGTCCACCTGTTCTGACCGGCCACAGCAATCCAAGATCTCCAGAAGAATCTGACACAGAGGTGTGCAGAAATGCTTTGCAACAAATCCATATGCGGGATGTTTTACATCTCGCTGGTTGTCGTCCTGTTTAAGCTGCCTTGGAAGTCATGCGTGTCTCCAGATATTGTTGGACTACAACCCCCAGCAGCCCCCAGCACAGCCAAACAAGGATGATGGGAGATGGAATCCAACAGCATCTGGACTGGGACTCAGGAGAACCAAGTTCTATTATTATTATTTATTTATTTATATAGCACCAACAATGTCCTTTGTACAACAATGTACAAAGTTCTAGTCTCCCGCACAGCCATGAAGCTCGCTGGGTAACTTGGGACTCTCAGCTTAACCTGCCTCACAGGGCTGTTATGAGGATACAAAGGAGAGGAGCACCATGGAAGCCACCTTGGGTTCGTTGGAAGAGGAAAGGAGGCCAGATATGTCATAATAATAATGATTATCACTTCCAAATTTGCATCCATAGATCTCAATTAGCATATGCAAATCTGTGTCCTTTGGGAGCGGGTGTTAATACATAAGTGGCCATCGTAGACTTGAATGTGTCAATTGGGGCACTGGGCTTTGGGGTCTCTCTATGCTCCACAGTATTATTCTTTTCATTTCTGCCCACTTTCTTCGAGGTCCATAAGGTAAAACTTTGAATTCCATGGCCCCTTATAAATTCAATGCACCTCATTTCATGATGGGCACCACAAAAGGAAGTGTAAATATATATCATGTGGTGTAGTGATTAGAGTGTTGGACTGGGAGTCGGGAGATCCGGGTTCTAGTTCCCACTGGGCCATGGAAGCTCACTGGGTGACTTTGGACCAGGACCAGACTCTCAGCCTAATCTACCTCTCAGGATTGTTGTGAAAGTAAAATGCAGAGGAGGAGGGTCATGCAAGCCGCCTTGGGTTCCTTGCAGGAGGAAAAAAGGTGGGATATAAATGTAATAAATAAATAAATAAATAAATTGCCGACTCCTTTTCCCCATCACCCGAGAGACAGAACCTGTTTGCTTCCCGCAGCGCAGCAGCGTGCATGCGCTTCTCCGCCCCGCCGCCGGCTGCCCTTTTCAGCCTCGCTCACTCACTCACCGGCCTCTTCCGCATCGGGGCAATCCTCGACGCCGCCGAAGATGCGGGCCAGGCTGGTCTTGCCCACGCCGTGCTCGCCCAGCAGGATGACTTTGTAGAGATTGATGTCCGAGTCGCTGCCCGAGGAGATGACGGAGTCGGAGGAGCCGTCGGACGCCCAGCCCTGCCGGTTCGCCTCCTCCTCGCCCGGGCTGTAGGAGGTGCAGCGCACCAGGCTGGAGAGCTCCCCGCGGGGCGACGGCGGCAGCGAGGCCTGCAGCTCCCGCTCGTCCACCGGCATGCTCCGCCGGTGCAGGTGCTGCTGCTGCTGCTGGTGCATGGCGAAGGGCATGCTGCCGCGCCGCTTGTCCAGGTACCTCAACTTGTCGCCGCGGTTCAGGGTCATGGGGCCGGCCTGGCGGGAGCCAAGGGGGAAAGAGTTCTTAGCGCATTCACACGAGACGTCCACGACTCCAGAAGAACCCGCGTCCGGGCTTTCGAGTCATGCGTCTTTGACCTGGCCGGTACAAAGAGGCAGGCATGCAGGAGGAGTGCAACGCTCTTCCACTCCGAATTGAATCCGGAGTAGCCACCCCCACACCCCAATGCCATCATAAGTCACACGGGGGGGAGGCACCCTGCATAAGTGCAAGGTTCTTCCACTCCGAATTGAATCCAGAGTAGCCACCCCCACACCCTGATGCCATCATAAGTTACACGGGGGGCGGGGAGGCACCGTGCATAAGTGCAAGTTTCTTCCACTCCGAATTGAATCCGGAGTAGCCACCCCCACACTCCAATGCCATCATAAGTTACACGGGGGGGGGGGAGGCACCGTGCATAAGTGCAAGGTTCTTCCACTCCGAATTGAATCCGGAGTAGCCACCCCCACACCCCAATACCATCATAAGTCACACGGGGGGGGGGGGGGAGACACCATGCATAAGTGCAAGGTTCTTCCACTCTGAATTGAATCCGGAGTAGCCACCCCCACACCCCAATGCCATCATAAGTTACACGGGGGGGGGCACCGTGCATAAGTGCAAGGTTCTTCCACTCCGAATTGAATCCGGAGTAGCCACCCCCACCCCACATCGTAAGTCACACAGCCACAACTAACAAATGTGTGGGCACATAGCCATGCAAAGAAAAAGGTGTTGAGGAGGGGGAGCGGGGTGTCCTTCACTCCTCAATAGGCAAGATTACAAGAGGGGCAGGGCAGTGCGTGTGTACCCAAAATCACACCGTTCTGCTCCAGGTCAGGCCATCTCCCGAAGCGGCGCCCACAAGGTCCAAGCCACTAATCCGGATCAGAGTTCCGACCCTCCCCGCGACGCAATGAGAGAAAGTGGGGGAAGGAAGGCGCCCTCGAAGCCCCCCCCCCCCCATTGCACACGCTTTAAATCGCGCACACAGCCGCAGCAGACCGAATTCTGTCAACGACAACCCCCTCCGAAAGGTCCTGGAGAGAACGGACCCGGGACATATCCGATCCTCTTGCCTCCTTCCCAATTGCTAAGCCGTCGAAACAAGCGCGTCTCGTCCCCGTCCCCCGATTCCCAAAGTTGCCCCACATTAACAACTACGCGTGCAAAAGCAAGCTTACCTCGGAAAGGCTGCGTACAGCGGAACTGGGACTTCGCGAAGCGCCCGCGACTCACTTTCCTTGCGGCTACTCAGCTTCTACTCCGCGCGTCACCAATAAAAAACCTTCCCAACTCCTCTTACCTTCCCGGCGCTTCTCGCTTGTATTTATAAGGCTTCTGCTGGCCCGGCTCCTCCTCGCATTGTGACGTCAGCATGAACCACAGGCCAACCAGGTTCTGAATTAGAATCCCTGCCCTCCCCTCCCCCCCCCCACTGCCTGGAAAATGGGAGTGGGGGGAGTGCGGGTGGAAGGTGACAGACAGCAACGTGTTTTAGTCACCGACATTTCTGCGCCCAGCGGAAAACCCGAATCGTGGAAGGCTTCCCTGCTCTTTTTAAAAATGGATGGAAAGAAACATGATTCCCAGTTATAAGCCATAAGCAGGTAAGCCACAAGAGATCTGGCAAGAAAGCAAGAAAGAAAGAAAGCAAGAAAGAAAGAAAGAAAGAAAGAGCAAGCTTTGGGAGTTACACAGAACTCTCACTGGCCAGAAAACGTTGAGAGCAAATAGGTAAACAGATATAAACATGGTTTTATTATTCAATGGATTTATTTTTAAACAAACAAACCAAAGTACAGAATCTAAGAATAGGACTATATGCCCAGAGTTCTGTGATGCACTGCTTCTTAATTAACAAACATTTGCATTCTAAGTAGTGTATTCATGCTGGAAATGTTTTCAGAGATTGCTTTAAATTTATGAGAATCACAACAATCAAATCATTAATACAGAGCTTACAAATTTAAACATGTAGTTTTAAGAATAGTCTTGTCTTTATAAAGTGACTGTCTTTTTAGTTACTATAGACTGATTGATCAATCGTTCTCAAGTTGGGTAACATCTTAAGCGTATATTAAGATGCATCAGGCAGTAATAGAAAGTGAAAAATTACCCTTGATTTGAACCAGGGTTACTGCAGCTTAAAACCAGAATGTGATGACACTGTCTCTGAGCATATACAAAGTAGTGTTTCCCAAATGAGTCATTTATGAGTCAAATGAGTCATTTATGAGTCAGGCATAGTTTGAGCCTCATAGTTATTTAATAATCATCCGGTACTTTTGAGTTGACCAAACAGGCCTCTGTTGTTACAGTCTCAATGGAGGGTAAAATACGCTAAGTGACTTGGCCAAGGAGATACAGCAAGTCTGTGGCAGAGTTACAAGTAGATTTTCTAGTTTAAAATCTTATGCTCTATCCACTTTACAATACTGCCTCTTGTGTACTTGAAAATGACAAGCTTTTAGAAATATTTGTATTTGTAACCACCTTAGCTCTCTGTAAAGCTGAATAACAGGTGCCTTTATTTATTTATTTCATTTATATCCCACCGTTTTCCCTCCAAGGAACCCAAGGTGGCATACATAAGCCTCCTCCTCTCCATTTCTATCCTCACAACAACCCTGTGAGGTAGGTTGGGCTGAGAAGCTGTGACTGGCCCAAAGTCACCCAGTGAGCTTCCATGGCCGAGTGGAGTCTAGAACCACTAGAAGAGGCAAATTGTTACCACCATGCCTGAGGGAGCTGGTCACCTTGAGGAACAGCCTTTCTCTCTTCCTTTGAAAGTAAATCTGGAATGTTACCATCTTCTGACAAATTGATTGCTGGCTGTTCTTGCTGCAGCTCTGGACTCCTTCCTGGTGCTCCTCATTCCAGAACGCATTAGGACACCCAGGTGGGGAACCTCAGGCCTCTGGTGGACCAGATCTGACCTTCTGGGTTCACAATCCGGAGAACCAATTGCCAGTCACTCTCAAGGGCCTCATGAAGTGTACTGGTATTTTGGTGGGACCCTGGACTGGAACCTTGGGTCTTAAGTCTGCACTGCTGTCCTAGAACCACATTATTCAAGGATTTGCCCACCTCTAGGCCCCCTGCCCACCATTTGTGGGGCACGTTGCTATGTATTATTTATTGTCTTGCTCTGTAGCTGCCTTATCGCATCCCTGCGATGGGAAGCTTCTGACTTGCTCCACATGCAGGGCTGGGACCATTTCGGCCCCATTCGCCTGACTGATTACAACGCCGAGTGTTAATGTGACAAAGAAAGGTCACAGGCCGCTCTCAGCAAGAGCCCTTGTCCTATCTCTCAACGAAGAGATGGGCTTGTCAGTTAGAATTAGTCGGAGCCACTGGTAAAGTAGGTGAAGACTTCCCCAGCTCCGTTAGATCAACTGGAGATGTCACCCTGCCAAGCTGTTCACTTCAACGGGCAGGGGTAAATCTCGCTTGAACCGACACGGCGCCCCGTGCACCTCCTAATGCTGTGCTGCCGTTTGCAGTTAGCTGCCATTCAAGCACAATTCCAGATGCTAGAATTAGGACCTTGCATGTTTTAGGCTAGGAACGGGCATGAGTAACTGCAGGACAGCGACAAGGACATACTCGCCATTAATGTATGGAATTCACCAGAGCCACAAGAGGTGTTGTTGCCCATTACCTTAAATCAGGGGTGGGAAGATTGTAAATCCAGATCTATTGGCAGTTACAGGAAGCCGGATTCTGGTTGGACATCAGGAAAAACTTCCTTACCCTTAGAGCAGCAGGACAGTAGAACCAATAACCTAGGGAGGTCATGGGCTCTCCCACACTAGAGGCAGCTGGACAACCATCTGTCAGGTGTGCTTTAAGGTGGATTCCTGAACTGAGCAGGGGGTTGGACCCAATGGCCTTATAGACCCCTTCCAACTCTACTATTCTGTGATTCTATGCTTTCCCCCATCCCTGCAGTAGACTCTGCAAAGCTTTCTAATTCCCAATTGTTTAACAACAAAAAAGGCTTAATTGTTTAACAACAAAGCCCACTCCTACCCCCACCTTTTCTAAATCAAATGGCTAAAAAAAAAGAACGCTTGGAGGAGGGGTGGTGGAAAACCAAGAGTGGGGTTTTGTGTGAAACGGCTGGGAGCTCAGCTCTATGGGCAGAGCATGTGCTTAGAGGCATTATTTATTTATTTATTTATTTATTTATTTATTTATTTATTTATTTATTATACTGCCCCTAAAGCCGAAGCTCTCAAGTCCATTAATTTTCAGTGTAGACCTCCCCTCCTTCCCCCTCCCCCCCACACTAATTCACACCTGGCACAGGTTGATGCAAGGTTCAATTAAAAAGTCAAAGTAAAACCTGCATTGCTCACCTTTGTCCATCCCTGGCTTAGAGTATTCAAGAGGGGCAGCCATGGTAGCCTTTTACAAGAAAAACAAAAGGGCATCTTGTGGTACCTTAAAGATGAACAGACTTATAGTGGCATCAGCCTTGTGATTAAGTGCCACGTGACTCCTTTATTTGTTTTCAGCTCAATTTTGAGCAAGGCCAGCATAACTTTGGCCTCGTTGTCCAAGCGGCTTCTCCTCTGTGAACCTTCATAGTCCAATGGAACTGAAAATGATCTGGAGTTATGCTGGAATGGTTCAAGATGCAGAAACCATCTATAGAAATGAGCTGTTACGTAACTCTCTGTTTCCAAGGAAATGTGTACCCTTAGCTTATGGTTACGTCTGACAAAGAGACTGACACACAGATAAACAGTTAATAAAGAAGGCATTTGCCAATTTGGGCCGGAAAATCAGAAATGATAAATAAGAGCCTTGCATTATTGTTTATTTATTTTGGCATTCATTTTTACTTGAGGCAGGGGGTCCATGCAGATGTATTCCTGGTCGTACTTCCATTGTAGGGTATCACATTATCTGGGTACTGAACAATAATTTATCACTCGGGAAATGTGGGGTTCTCTTAAATTCTCCTGCTTTAGTGCATCCAGTGGCAAGACACTCAAGCTGCAGTCCTAGGCATACTTACTTGAGAGCAAGCCTTAGCCTATGTGCAGATGTATATAAATTGAATAGTGATCCCACTGTAGAAGTGCATTCAGATAAACTTCCACCTTTCCTGGTTCAAATTCAGGGGGAACACTGCTATATATTTTTACAGTGGAGACTAGCTGTGCACAGCATTGAATGGCTGGAACTGGTGCTGTCACTAACCCATGCACCTGTTCCTCACCAAAGCTGCATTTCAGCATTTTTAACTAATATGTATGTATGTATGTATGTGTTCTTTTAAGGGGGATAATTTGACCAATGAATAAATGCACATGTACCACTTAAAAAAGAAAAGTGGATAGCCTGTATGAATCATTGGGAAGGGGGCACGGCAGATCACTGAAACTCTCGGTGTTTGATTTGCTAGCCACCTGTGAATGTTTGTTCAGCCTCTCCAGAATCAATACTTAGACTTTTGTAATATTATAACAACAGCAACAACCATTTTGAAGGTTGTTTTTCAACAATCTTGTTAAGATATTGCTTAGTGTTTGCTCATATTCATTACCTTTTAAAATGTCGTTTTTATTAAAATGTTTTCATGCTAGATCTTTTAAAAACATTTTATTAGGATGCTTTTGTTTGTCAGAATAGATGGGAATAGCAAATAGCTGGGGGGAAATGTAAAAGGGGTTCCAGTCTGAACTCTGCAAAATGAGAAACATCATTTCCATGGTATTACTCTGAGAGAGTCCATAGTTCCTCTGTTCTTTGAATGAAGCCTCCTGGGACAATAGTTCTCCCTGCTTCTTCTTCTTTTTTTTTTTTTTGTAAGGGCAGAAAGGATGAATCAATCAATTGGCACAAACCATTAAAAACTAGCCAGTCGTATTTTTTTTAATGGATTTCGTATGAGGATCTCAGCCCTTGCATGAATAGCCAACGCTGCTTTGGATACTGGACAATCTGCAGCAGAACCCTAACAGCCAGGTTTAAAATATATGCAGAACGTTTGGACTACGGTTAATTTCCATCTTCTATTAACTCATAATTTGCAACCCGAACTGTGGGTTGCCTGCTTCATGATCTCCTTGAATGCATTGACCCACCACTCACCCACCATCAACGTTCCTTGACTAATTGGGCACTTGCTCATGTCTGTGATTGGCTGCAGGGCCGCCAGTCAAAGGTAGGCGTGGTTTGGCACTTGCCAGCGGGGCACTGAAAAGACCTCCCTGGAGTTTCCCCTCCTCATCACCACTGAAACCTGATTGTTTGTTTTATTTATTTATTGTATTTATATACCACCCCCGTAGCTGAAGCTCTCTGGGCGGTTCACGTAAGATAAAACATTTAAAAGCAATATACAAAAATTAAGAACCACGAAAACATAACAAAATGTGCATACAATTAAAACCTCTGTAACAACTTTAGAAACAATGAGCCAGAAAAACAGGCCCAGGGTCATTACATATTGCTAAATGCCTGGGAGAAGAGAAAAGTCTTGACCTGGGGCCAAAAAGATGACAATGTCAGCGCCAGACAGGCCTCGTCAGGGAGATTGATCCGCAGTTGGGGGGGCCACCACAGAGAAGGCCTCTTGCTCTGGCCCAGACGATGGTGGTGGTGGAAAGGAGGAGGAGCAGACGCCCCTGCCGCAGATGCCCCTGCCTGCTTGCCCGCTGGCTCTCTGCCTGTCAAGCAAGTAACTGGTAGCAAGAATGAAGAAGAGGAACAAAGAGCAGCTCATGACAAGGGGGGTGGAAGAGAAGGTCGACTCACTGAGGGAGGGAGGACCATTGAGGCTGTCTCGCCCAACGATCCTCCAAAGCCTGGAGCCGGCACTGGTGGGCAGCATAGCTATTGGGACCATGGCACCCAATGCACACCACAAGGACAGAGCTGTGCAACAGCACCGTGGATGCAGGCACAACCGCTCCCTCTAGAAGCAAACTCAGCCGATGGGTGCCCACAAGACTGTAGCCAAAATGAGGCCGCTGAGGGACAAGAGGGAACTCCAAGCCTTGGAGAAGTACAATGAAAATTGTTTGAAAAACAATTCTAAGGAAGCCAAAAAAATAATAATAACTCCAAACACAAAAAGCGCAATGAAGATTGAGTAGGGGAGGCTGGGGGCTCCCATTGCAGTGGGGCAGTAAATCCGCTCCGGGTTTCAGTCAGAACTCTAAAGGAGCTATCCACCTTGGATAGCTCTGTTAAGAGTTCTGATTGGTTCTGACTGAAACCCGGAGCGAATTCACCGCCCCACTGACATAGGAGCCACCAGCCTCCACTGGGATTGTGCGTACTCAGTAGTCATTGGATGTGGAAGCAGAAAAGAAGAACAGGAAATTGAGCAGGGAGGAGACAGAGGGGAATAGCATCTCGGAAAAGGGCATGGAGCCCTGCCTGGAACCCTGAAATAGGAGCACTCCTCTTAGGTGACGAGAATATGTTGCAACATTTCGTTGCAGGTCCTGTTTGTTCCAGTTGTCTGCCTCTCAGTTACTCGCCTGCGGGAAATGGCTGCCGGCGGATGGCGAACAGCTTGGCTGCTCTTGGTTTTTCGAAAGCTTTCGGCGAAGCGAGCGTGTCACAGTCTGATTCCAGGCCACTGGTTATTTTTAGCCTTGGTCTTCCGTGATTTATTTATTTATTTATGTTCCTGGCGCGTGGCTCCAGATGATGTGCCCGAGTGTCAAAATTTGGGAAGCCTCTTGGTGCCTTGGAATGTTGGGCAGCTGATTCATAGAGCAGCCCTGGCGATGCGATCATCCGTCTGCTCCGACTGAATTTCACGGCTGGAACAAATTCAGAAGATGAGCTCAGAGTTGGGGTGGTTTCCCCCCACACACCCCATGATTTTCTTGTATACAATTTCAGGGTCAGGGGGCAGAAAGCAAAATATACATCATCTCTACCTTAGGTATGGATGGCATGCGAAGCATATTGTTACGGCCATTCAAGAACTGCATTATGGATTGTGCAGAATGGAAAAGAAGATGATCTCTTAGGCTAACATGCATTCTAATAAACCAGCAGCCTTCCCTCAACCTGGTGCTTTCCAAGTATGTTGGCCTGCTACTCCTTGTTGAAAAATCATACAGCAGAGTTGCCTTACACAGAGAAAGCGTGGCAACGCAGCATTTAATATTAAAGGCAATAAATGCAGACTAGAGCCAGCTGAAAAGGAGTTCAGATCAAGTTACTTTAGTAGTGCTTTTATACACTTTGTCAGAGAAGGCCATCTAATACTGTTTACCTACAAGCACCCGCTAAAGTTGGGTGCGTGAGTGTAAGTAAGCGAAGGTATGAGATATGGTTACTTGCTTCCTTCAGGGAGAGACCACATGTTGATTGTTGCAGAGGAAGGAGGAGGAGGAGGAAAAGGAAGGGGAGGGATCGGGGAAAACAACTGATCAGACAACAAGGAGGATTTTCAAGATAAGCAGTTGTTGATGCAACACATTCTCTATCGCGCTCTAGTGTCTGGAAACATGCGGAATTCCTATTACCCAACACTCTCATCATCTTCATGAGATTGTCATGGTGGCTGGGTAAAATGAGATTGTAGTTCAACATATAGAGGGTAGTACCCTGACCCGTCCTGCCTCACAGATCACGGTGTCCAGATATCATGTATTCCAGGACCTTGTCCTTCAGCTGTGGAATTCACTCCCCTTGCTGTTGTGGTTAACCGAGAGCTTGGAGGTGTTCAAGAAAGCTTTGAAAAACCTTTCTCCTTGAATAGATAGGTCTGTCTGGTTGTTCCTGAAGGAGAGCATGCTGATGGTCCTTGCGGTGGGCACTGCACACTTTATATGGTTTTATTTTAAGGTTTTATTGTTATAAAGACGCTCGGAGTGTGGCAACGAGGGACAGGGCCTTTTCGGTGGTGGCCCCCAGACTATGGAAAGATCTCCCTGATGAGGCTCGCCTGGCACCAACGCTGCTATCTTTCCGGCCCCATGTTAAGACTTTCCTCTTTGCCCAGGCATATGGCGGCACATCTTAATCACCCACATGTTTGGTTTTTTAAACGGTTTTTAATGCTTTATGTGTGTTTTAAAATTTTAAATTTGTATTCTTGTTTTTATCTTAATTTTAGAATTTCTGTAAACTGCCCAGAGAGCCCTGGCTATGGGAGTGGTATATAAGTGCAATAAATAAATAAATAAATAAATAAATAACCTTTTAAATCCAGTTAAGGACTTTTATTGGAACTATTGTATTTATTGTATTTTTGTAACCTGCTGACCTATTTTAATTCATGTACAGTGCTTTGTAACAAAGCGCTATATAAATGATGTTTATTATTATTATATTATTATTATTATTAGTAGTAGTAGTGGTAGTAGTAGATTGGAGACAGCCATATGGAGTGGAGTCGGGTGTGGCAACGCCAGTCCTTCTATCCTGCACATTCATTTTAGCTCTTTAGGTCATCCCAAAGGGGATAGTGCCCAAATTTAGTCTCCAAAGGTGAACAGAGTCTTCTATAATAAAACTATAATGTGGTTTTAGCTTTCTGATTGCAAATTATTTGCATTGTGGTAGCTGAAAGCCTTTGGCAATATCAGGCAGCCACAATGGATACTGATGCAAATAAGAACATAAGAGTCCTGCTGGATCAGACCAAGGGTCCATGTAGTCCAGTATTCTGTTTACACAGTGGCCCACCAGATGCCCATGGGAAACACACAAGCCAGTCACAAGTGCAACAGCACCCTCCTGCCCATGTTCCCCAGCAACTAGGAGGCTGAAACCATCAGCTGTTCATATCTTTGGATGCTCAGTTATTTTCTTTTGAAACAATTACTAGACATGATCTCAGACCCCGTTTGGGATTCAGATTTCATGATCAGTTCAGAATCAAAAGCTGAACTCCCCAACCTGTTTGGTTTGGGAAGTTGCGGCTTAGGTCAGCCTCCAGAAATGATTTGTGTTCTCACCCGGCTGTTGTGGTGAGTCAGCCCAGAAATTGATTCTATTTTGCTATCGGCCTCCTGCGCTGTCAGTCAAAACGGCTTCCCAGATTCCAAAGCCATGCCATTATGCTCCAACGGAATCTTTCCCATGGGGATTTCATTATCCACAGGGTCAGGTGGGTGCTCCAGGAAATTCCGTTTCAGCATTCTCAGGCGCTTCTCCATGTGTCAGTCTTGATGAATGGGGATTTCCAGTTGTATTTTTAAAAATATAGCACCAAGTAAGCACTTGGCTATTTATGCGTGGTTTTTAAAAAGAAACATAGTGATTATTCCTCACAACTGCAGTCTCACTGACCCTTCTGGTAAAGCAGGTTGTGCAGGGTTTTGTATTATATAAAAAACCTACAAACATAAAAACGTAAGAAGAGCCCTGATGGATCAGACCAAGGATCCAACTAGTCCAGCACTCTGTTCACACAGCGGCCAACCAGCTGTCAACCAGGTAACCACAAACAGGACACAGATGCAACAGCACCCTCCCACCCATGTTCCCTAGCAACTGGAATAAAAGGAGACTGCACTCTTCTTTAGTGAAGAAAAGGTAAATGGTTTACTCACAATATTCGTGCTTAAAAATGCAGGTACAGTGCAGCATTTCAAATCGAGTTTGTTCAATCCATTTCTTTGTTCTATAGTACCACCAGGAGAGTGTGAGAGCAAACACACAGCAATGGAGGAAGTCAGAGAGAGAGAGAGAGAGAGAGAGAGAGAGAGAGAGAGAGAGAGGAGCAGGAAACCACACTGTAGGCTATAGAGATCCTAAGGCCAGCTATGCCCCAAATTCCCACACATTAACTAGCTAGCCGCAACACTGCCCCCTGCCTGTAAGTTGCAGACAGGTTGCAATATTCCCAGCACACCAAATTTAAGCACAGATTTCAAGGGGCAAGATTGAAGCGCACGTTTGGTCACCCCACTGAAAAGGGCAGAGCGTAGAAAGTGCTTCATTTTAGCAGGCTTGACTATCACGTTTTCAATGGGCAAGATTTAAGCACATGCTGAGCTGTCTGTTAAAATTGACGGGACACAGAAACACACTTAATTTTATCTGTATTGGCTATAATCACCACACAGAAAGCAATGTCACTGTTTGCGGTCTCAGGATTTGGAGGCAGAGGCTGTAGACAACTGTTTTAGTCATCATGGTCTAATTGTATACAAAATAGGCACAGCGTAGCCTTGGTGTACTGACTGGTCACATTTTACGTATTTCCTCCTGACGAGAAACCAGTGAGTAGAAGTTCTTCAAGAATGAGGCAAGAATGAGGCAAGAATTCTATGCCTTTCCCCCCTCATATTAAGACAATTAGAGACAAATAATATTTCATCTGATTTCCCAGCTTTCCGAGGGTGATGGACGTACGTAACTAGGCAACAGCAAAGACTGCCGGCTTTTTCCAAGCAAGGCTGTTTGGACTGATCACGCACAGATGTAGAGGTGACGCCTCTACCCTTCTAAGAACATGTTCACTGAATGGAACAATGGACGTGATTTTTGTCATGTGGATATTTGTCTTCATGTTGCACAGAAAGAGGAGGCAGATTTTAGGGGGCTGGCTCCCGTACCGTACCATTTCCCGTGGAAGGTGAGCAATCCTATTTCTGAGTGCCCCCTCATAAATGCTCCCTGAGATTAGTAAACTAGCACATCAAGGAGGTGACCCCTAGCAAATCTTTCTCTCTGGAGTACTGGTTTACTATATGTCATGCAACAGTGGTACAGTCTGGAATTCTACCAGCATGTGTAAATCAGCTCATACAGTAATCAAGTCACACAAGGAAGTGTAAGATTGTGTGGTCCTTTTAACAGCAAACACACCACCATTGCTATCCATCTGATCAGGCCACATTGGGAATACTGTGTGCAGTTCTGGGTACCACATTTTAACCGGAGCATATGCAGAGGAATGGTGTGCGGTCAGGAAGCTAAACTCTACGAGGAAAGTTTGAAAGAGCTGAATATCTTTAGCCTGCAGAAGAGAGGACAAAGGGGTGAGATGATAGCTGTCTTCAAATATCTGAAGGAGCTGAGTTGTTCTCCAGAGGGTAGAACTAGAACAAATAGGTGGGACTTGCAAGGGAGTGGAGTTCAGTTAAACATGAGGAGAAATGTCCTAACAGTAAGAGATGTTCAGCAGTGGAATGCCTCGGAAGATGGTAGGTTCTCCTTCAATGTTAGTATTTAAGCAGAGATCACATGGCCATCTGTCAAGGATGCTGTAATTGCATCCCACATTGTAGATCCTGCATTTAAAAGGGTTGGACTAGATGACTTCCTAGGTCACCCAACTCTGTAATTCAATGATTAATCTAGTGCTGGTGCCCTTTGTAGCCTTCCTCTGCGTCAGCCAGGTTGTTCCCTGAGGTCATCTTTGAAGGTTCTCCACTGGGCGATTCCAAGTGGAGGCTGGTGGCTCCGATTTCTGTGGAGCTGTGAATCCATTCTGGGTTTCAGCCTGAAGGAGCTATCCAAGGTGCTGGACCTGTTTGGTGGATAGGGTTAGGCAAAGTGAGATGGTCATCTCAGGCAGCAGATGTTGGGAGGTGGGAGTGGCCAGCAGCCCCCTCACTGTTCTTCTCTGTGGGAGGACAGAGCTGTGTGAACCATGCAAGCTGCCCTGCAACCCCTGAGCTAGCGTACTGCTCTCAGGTGAGGAGGACACTGTCCCACCCTCACTGTTGAAGTATGGTTCAACTGTCAGTCCAGTTGACTTCAGTATGTGGAATGGGAGGGCGCCATCTTGTCCTTTGCCTCAGGCAGCAGCATGACTTGGGCTGGACTAGCTTTGCTTCCCTGTCGCTTGGAAGCTCTGGGCCAAATTATAGCTTTGTACGGAAGAGTTTGTTCTTCACCCATGTTGAGGAAATCATTACTTTGGTGTCTGACTGAGTGGTGACAGGGGCTGGGGGTAAACACTTGATATGTCCAGTTGCTGGGAGAAAAGACAAGTAAGGGGAGACATGACAGAGGTTATAAAATTATGCGTGGTATGGAGAAAGTGGATAGGGAGACATTTCCTCCCTCTCTCATAATACTAGAATCCAGTGGGGTCATCCTCTGCAGCTGATGGGTGGGAGAGCTAAAAGGAAGTCCTTCGCACAGTGCTCAAGTAGACTATGGAATTCTCTACCACATGACATAAGGACGGCCTCCAATTTGAATGGCTTCAAAAGGGGATTACGCAAAATCATGAAGTATAAAGCTACCAATGGCTATTAGTTCTGATGGCTATATGTTACCTCCAGTATTAGAGGCAGTAGGCGAATGTACACCAGTTGCTGGGGAACATGGGTGGGAGGGTGCTATTGCACTCATATCCTGCTTATGGGTCCCTGGTCGACAGCTGGTTGGCCACTGTGTGAACAGAATGCTGGACTAGATGGACCTTTGGTCTAATCCAGCAGGGCTCTTCTTATCTTTCCACATTCTTATGCTCTAGGAACAGCCCAAAAAATTCGGCATGGATTTGTCTTGCAAGATTTGATACTTTGGGCCTGTTCAGACAACATGTTAAGTCATGGTTAGGCCGCTAAACCTTTTGCAGCAAATGGTTAGCGAGCATGTTTAAACCATGGTTATGTAGCCACCATAGTTAGGAATGGTTCACATGATGCTGTAAGCCATAATGTTTAGCTCAAAATGCTTAACCACCATAGCTTAGCTTAGAACAGGGTCTTTGTGTAATTCTAGGTGACCCTAAATGCAGTTTATTCTGGCCACCATTTCTATGCTGTTGTCCAGGGTAAGCTTAGGGCACTAGCCAATCTCCTCCTCCTTGCTGAAAATCGTGATGTGAGTGAGGTGAAAGAGATGTGCCAGAAGTGGGACAATTTATGAACCAGGCTTGCTGCCAGACGAAGTGTTTATATTTTTCCAGAATGAATTCCCACCTGCATAAATCTCTAGCCCCATCTGGTGGTGAGACAGTCACATCGGAGCCTGAGCTACTGACTGCATCCTCTTTAGCTCATTTCGTTCATGATTCTGGGAGAAAGAGACCCTAAATGTGCCTCCTAGGAAGTATGTTGCTCCCCTAAACTCAGTAGGGACTTACTTTTGAGTAAATGTGCTCAGGTCAGGCTGTACTTTTGAACTACACAGAGCTCTTTGTAGATGTAGGTGTCTGAAAGAAACATTTTTAAATGGCATTATGGGTGCTCCCAGAGCAGGCTTTTTATCAGGCCATGACCTTGCTTCATTCACAGAGTCTTACAGGTGGTCCAGATGACGTCTTTCCCTTGTAACTCTCCCGTGTTTCCTTCCCGCCCGCTCCCTCGTCTGTCTTTTTCCATTCTGCAGAGAACCCATCAGATGGAATGGACTCAATGCAGACTCCAGGGCCATGTCTATACCACATGTCTATGCCATGTCTAAACCACACCGCTTTGCCTCCTGTTTTCCCCAAACCCCGCAGCGTCACTACTGTGAAGTGGTGGCAATAGAGTGACTCAGGAGGAAGCTGTTTTCAGCTGTTTCTTTTCCCCCAGTGGTAGGGGGAGGCTTCCCAGCCTGGCGCTCTCCAGAGGTGCATGACCACAACACCCATCATCCCTTGCATCATGGCCAACAGTCAGGAATGCTGGGAGGTGAAATCCTCTCTATTTGACCCTGGTTAGGCCTCATCTTGAGTATTGCATCTGGTTCTGGGCACCACACTTCAAGATGGATGCAGACAAGCTGGAGCGTGTTCAGAGGAGGGCAACCAGGATGATCAGGGGTCTGGAAACAAAGCCCTATGAAGAGAGACTGAAAGAACTGGGCATGTTTAGCCTGGAGAAGAGAAGATTGAGGGGAGACATGATAGCGCTCTTCAAATACTTGAAAGGTTGTCACACAGAGGAGGGCCAGGATCTCTTCTCGATCCTCCCAGAGTGCAGGACACGGAATAACGGGCTCAAGTTAAAGGAAGCCAGATTCCGGCAGGACATCAGGAAAAACTTCCTGACTGTTAGAGCAGTACGACAATGGAATCAGTTACCTAGGGAGGTTGTGGCCTCTCCCACCCTAGAGGCATTCAAGAGGCAGCTGGACAACCATCTGTCAGGGATGCTTTAAGGTGGATTCCTGCATTGAGCAGGGGGTTGGACTCGATGGCCTTATAGGCCCCTTCCAACTCTACTATTCTATGATTCTGTGATACTTTCTGCCCAACCCTGCGATAGAATACCAAAAGTGCATTGGCCATTAAACTAATTCCCTTTTGCCCAGAAGATGGCAGTGCTGCATGTGCTACTTCCTGTGCGCCTCTGCCTACTTCATTGTGCAGCGCACTTGAAGTGTTGTTGTTGTTCGCTTTTACTGTCAGACGAAAATTATATTCTCCTTTTACAACCTTTCTGCTAATATGGTTTGAAAAGCTCATGTTTCAGTGTGCTTGTATAAAACAAATAGCTAGTTGTTGTTTTTAACCACGGTAGTTTAATATAGATAGTTCAAAAATATGGTAAGTGGAATAGAAATCTATTAAATAAAACAAACATCAGGTCTGTATGGCCCCAACCCATCCTTTTCTTGGCGTTCACTTGAGCATACAACTTGTCTAATTTCCTTGAGCCAGCTGACGTTTCTCTGCTTGTGGAACACTTAGAGCCACGGTGATGTAGTTGTTAAGAGTGTCAGACAAGAAGCATTTTTACACCAGGCTTTTATCCCACACCTTTACTGAGGCTTCTGCTTCCCAATTCTTTGTGGGATTAAGATTGGTTCCTTTACACGTGCTCCCCCCTCCCCGCCCCCAGTGTGGGTGTTTTTCTGCCTTCCTATACATTTCATTATACAACCACTAGATGACATTGTGGTGCGGCAGAATTGTGCAGTTTACACAAGACTTATTCTGCCATTTATACCGGTTCCAGGTTTTTGTGGCTCTTGGGCGTGACTCGCTCCGTGGGCCCCTCTCTCGGTGAATCGATCTCCCTTCCATTGCCATCAGCTATCATTGCTCTTCATCCTTTTTCTCGTCATTGCTACCGCTTGCTTGCCAGCCAGTAAGCAAGTAGGCCACGGCATCTGCTGCTCCTCTTGACATCACCACTATTAGGCCAGACCAAGAGGAAGGTGAACAAGCAGGGTGCAGTAGTGAAGAAGTGAAGCAAACTCCAGGGGTCTCTTGTCAGTGGGGCCCTACTGGAACGTGGACCCTCAGCAGGTGCCTGAATAGGCCTACCCTTGACTCTGGCCCTGACGCCCACGGCAGCCCCTACCTGGCTGTTCATAGAATAGAATCATAGAATAGTAGAGTTGGAAGGGGACTACTCCTTTCGTCGCCAGCTGAAGACCTTTTTATTCTCTCAGTATTTTAACACTTAATTTTAACTTAAATTCAAATTTTACTGTTCTATTTTAATCTTATATCAATCTTGCTGCGTGGTTTTATCCTGGTTGTGCTTTTTATACTGTATTTTGTATTTGTGCTTTTAACATGTTCGTTGTTTTATTATGGTTTTAATTTTTGTGAATCGCCCAGAGAGCTTCGGCTATTGGGCGGTATAAAAATGTAATAAATAAATAAATAAATAAATAAATAAAAGACCATCGAGTCCAACCCCCTGCTCAGTGCAGGAATCCATCCTAAAGCATACCTGACAGATGGTTGTCCAGCTGCCTCTTGAAGGCCTCTTGAAGGCCCACAACCTCCCTAGGTCACTGGTTCCATTGTCGTACCGCTCCAACAGTCAGGAATTTTTTCCTGATGTTCAGCCGGAATCTGACCTCCTGTAACTTGAGCCCATTATCCCGTGTCCTGCACTCTGGGGTGATCGAGAAGTGATCCTGGCCCTCCTCTGTGTGACAACCTTTTAAGTATTTGAAGAGTGCTATCATGTTTCCCGTCAATCTTCTCTTCTCCAGGCTAAACATGCCCATTTCTTTCAGTCTCTCTTCATAGGGCTTTGTTTCTAGACCTCTGATCATTGTGGTTGCCCTCCTCTGAACACGCTCCAGCTTGTCTGCGTCCTTCTTGAATTGTGGAGCCCAGAACTGGACACAATACTCTAGATGAGGCCTAACCAGGGCCGAATAGAGAGGAACTAGTACCTCACGTGATTTGGAAGCTATACTTCTATTAATGCAGCCCAAAATAGCATTGGCCTTTCTTGCAGCCATATCGCACTGTTGGCTCATATTCAGCTTGTGATCTACAACAATTCCAAGATCCTTCTCGTTTGTAGTATTGCTGAGCCAAGTATCCCCCATCTTGTAACTGTGCCTTTGGTTTCTATTCCCTAAATGTAGAACTTGGCATTTATCATTGCTGCACAAAGAGCAAAAAGGCTGCTTGCTGAAATGCAAGGCTGCCCTGAGAGATGCCACCAGTAGCCTGGAAGCTACATTCAGCTTGGCAGTTGCCTATTTTGTTAATAGGCCTCTGTTTCTTCCAAGCCTTGTGGCAATGCATCCTTCCGGGGAGCAAGCACCAGCTAGAAGGGAAGGAGATCCACGCTGGGAAAGGACGGAGGCTCGGGCCGGTTGAAAACGGGGAGCAGGTGAGTAGCCGGGTCAGCTGGGATGGATGGTGATGCTATCTGCAGAGAGAGAGAGAACCACGTGTGCGTGTGCATTTGGATGTGGTGAGGGTGTAACCTGTGCCAGGAAAACGGATAACAGAGGCAGATGTGAGGGAGAAAATAACAGCAAGGCCATAAAAATCCGCAGCTGAGGTATTGGCCCACACAGACTCCGAGAGGCCCGGCCCAAAGCCATCCCCGTCGCAGGCAGGGAAATTCCGCGCTGGCTGTAAAACAGCACCCTCCCTCAGCTGGTGCTTCTCTTCAAGCCCACAGAAATAGCTGGACACCAGGAGAGGAGATGCCAGCAATACTCTCCCTGAAGGAGACGCAGAACTCTACCCAGACGGGGGTTGTCGGCTGGCATTTCCCAAGGTGCGAGCAGCGCCAGGCTAAAGGACAGCCGCTGGACCTGCATCTGGAAGCCCTGCATGGCAGAGCTGTGGAGACCTGCCCTTATAGACCGAGTCTTGGTTCATTTAGCCCAGCATTGTTTGCACCAGCTTTCCCCAACCTAGTGCTCTCCAGATGGATTGGACTGCAACTCCAAGTCCCATCATGCCAGGCTGTCAGCTGGGGATGACTGAAGTTGTAATCTAACCCAGCGAGAGGGCGCCAGGTTCTGGAAGGCTGGTTTGTGCAAACCAACAACGGCTCTATAGGGGGACTGGGAAAACTGGAGGGTTTGAACCAGGGAGTGTCTTCATGCAAAGCACGCCGCCTGCCACTTCTCTGCAGCCCTTCTCCACAGTGGCAGCATGCCTGACCCACATGCAGCTTCCCCCCATTTACCCAACAGTCATAGAGGGCCACTGAAGATGGGCCCAGGAGATGCCCTACCCTTGGTTCTAGCAGGGAGGCTGGGGGATTTGGGCCTTCATGGAAAGAGGAGGAGCCAGTGTGATGCAGAGAGACAGTGTGGCGTAGTGGCTAAAGTGTCGGACTGGGAGTCGGGAGATCCGGGTCCCCACTCGGCCATGGAAACCCACTGGGTGGCTCTCAGACCAACCCACCTCACAGGGTTGTTGTTGTGAGGATAAAATGGAGAGGATGAGGAGGAGTATGTATGCCGCCTTGGGTTCCTTAGAGGAAAAAAGGCGGGATATGATGATGATGATGATGATGATGCACTCAGATATATTTCTGGGCCTACAGCAGCTGAGATGCAACCCCAAGGATGTGGTTCCTCAGGTTGGCTGCAGAACATGGAAAACAGAAAGAGTTTATTGTAGGCGGGTTACATCTCAGTGCTACGTACAGAATTGCATTCCAGTATAGCGGGAATCCCGTAGGTTCCATTTTATATCAAGGAGCTCAGAGTCAAAAGCCTCTTTATCCAAGGCCAACCCAAGGCCCTGCTGTCTGAGGCGAAGGAAAAGTGGGCGCCCGCTCCCATTCCATGTACAGAATCTGTCGGGAGAGGCAGACAAATCGGTCGCCAACACTAAGGATGAGGCAACATCCTGAAGGCAGCAGGCTAGACAAAGGGCCACCGGGTAGGCTGCAAGGCCCACGGCTCTCTCCTCGGACACCTTGCTGCTGCGACTGCCTCACCCTAACGATAGGACTGGCCCTGTCCTAAGCCCAACCGAGAAGGTTTGGGTCTCCTTGAGAGCTGAAGAAGGTGCGCGTGCAGTTAGAGGTACGGTGCTTAAAAGGTACAGTCCTTGCAAAATGATTAGAAGTAGCACTTTATTTAATATACTGCTTTTCTTGTACAGCACAGAAGCAGTGAGATGGTGGCATAGGGCAGCCGTATCCAACCTAGAGCCCTCAAAATGTGTTGGGCTACAATTCCCATTATCCCTAGACAGTGTAGCCCACGTGGAGGCTGTAGTCCAACACATCCGGAGTGCTCCCAGCCAGGGAAGCCCACCACAGCTGCAAGTGGCGAGTGAATGAGGGCTATGAGCAATAGAGGCTGGCGGCTACGATGTGGGTGGGGCTGTGAATCCGCTCCGGGTTTCAGCCAGAACTCTAAAGGATCTACCAAAGGTACTGAACCCGATCCGCAAAAGGGGTTCTGCACCTTGGATAGCTCCTTCCGAATTCTGGCTGAAACCCAGAGCGGATTCACAGCCCCACCGACATCGGAGCCGCCAGCCTCTGCTGGCTACGCGATACTCTCGGAAGCCTGGGAACGGTGGGTCAGGGTCGCCATCTTGTTCCCCTGACAGAAGCTCGGTGCCTTTAACAGCAGCATGACAGGCAGACGTTCAAAACAAACAAAGCTTTCCCCGTGGTACAGAATACTCCCGTTATTAGCACTAGTGAGCAGAGCAGGGTGGGTGGGAGGCAGTGTGTGTGTGTGTGTGTGTGTGTGAAGCTACAGAAGCAGAGGGCAGCTGTGGGAAAGGGTGGTCCAGAGTGACGTTCAGGGAACGAAGACATCTGAGGTATAGAGCAGGGGTGGGCAAAAAGCAGGTCTCCAGATCATTCTTCTTCAGGACTTCCAACTCCCAGCAGTCCTGGCCATCGACCACGCTGGCAGAGGCTTCTGGGAACTGAAGTTCCCAACATCTGGGGATCTACCTTCCGCCCACCCCTGGCGTAGAGACCCTTGGTAGGTTTCGTAGGAGAGCGTCACAGACGTGCAACTGGGCTTGTGTAACATTGGGAAACCAACACAGGGCCTGGTCGGACGGCAGCCGCCTGGGGGCAGGCACCCCTTCCAGCTCCAACTCCAAGGCTGGGGGAGTAGGCCTGACGAAAGCCGAACCCCCATGCGGGAGGCGTGTCATTAGGGCGGCCCCTCCTCCAGACGGGCACGGGGTGGGTGGGGGGAGGGAGGGAGGGAGGGGGCAGCTGCTCCTATTTCTTCACTTTGGCGTCGTACGTGCCCGCGTGCTTGTAGGCCGACACGTAGCCGCTGGTGTCCACGATGTTCTCGCGCCCGCTCTTGCCTTTGCCCTTCCCGCTCTCGTCGAAGCGCTCCTTGTGAGAGCCCGTGTACTTGGTCGTGTCGGTGAGCCTCTCCACAGCACCCACGGACTTGGCTTTCTGCCAATTACAAAACCGAGGCAGGGGGTCAGAAGCAGCCTTTGTTCAACACGGCACCCGCCCCACCACCTTGGAAGGCTGTCACCCTTTGCTACCTGTGACAGCCTTCCCTAGCCTGGGGCCTCCAGATGGGCTGGACTGCAGCCATAGCAACTGAGGAAGCTGCCTTAGACGGAGTCCAGCCCAGTACTGTCGACACGGGCTGGCAGCAGCAGCTCTTCAGGGTTTCAGGTCGGTTTCTTTCCTCGCCCTACCTGGAGATGCCAGGGATCGAACCTGAGACCTTCTCCAGGCAAAGCAGGTGCTGCACCACTGAACTACGGCCCCATCGCATCTAATAGAGGCTGTGCCAGACTGAATCAAGCCACTGATGGGGCCAGATGAGTACTGCCTATCCACCAACTAGTAACAGCTATCCAGAATTAGGTTGCTAACCTAATCTACCTCACAGGGTTGTTGGGAGGATAAAATGGAGAGAAGCAGGATTATGTATCTCACCACGGGCTCCTGGAGAGAAAGGTGGGATATAAATCTAATACATATACAAATTGGGAAGAAGACAGGCAGACAGAGATTCTAAAGAAGCAAGCACAGTTGCACATACATGAGAAGTGAAGGAAGTGTGTGTATGTGTGTGTGTTGCTATTCCTATTCCCTGCAGACCTATGCAAAATGTGTATTGCACAAATCAGCGTGGCATCACACGCAGGAAATTTAGAAAGCAATGCAGGTGCCGCTTGCAGAATCTCCCTCGGTGAGCTTAGATTTGAACCCAGGACCACCACTATGAAAAGATCCAAACCCAGTCTAGCCCTTGCAGCATCACCCATCAATGCTGTGACTCTCCTTGGGGATCACATCCTTCTCGGCTTCCCAACCACACTTGCCCTGGTTCCGACACTCTTGTTTCCCACCCACCCCCACTCCCACCGGAGGACTGATTCCTATGCCCCTCCCAAGGGCGTTCTTTCTTTCCCCACAGACCCTCCCTCCCTCCCTCCAGCAGTGCCAGAAGCTACTCACAGTGACGCCCACGTTGGTGGGTTCTTTGCCTGCCACCAGCTGGCAGATGGATTCAAACGCTTCCTCCTTGCCTTTGTCCTTAAACCTCTTTGGGGCCAGCTCCTCCAAGGCCGTCTTGAACTCTGCGTAGTTTATGACTCTGGCCGTCTTTCCTCTGGAACGGAGTGGGCACAAGGGGTTCAGAGCCACCTCACAAGACACAGCTCCCTACAGGCCGGGCGACGTCTACGTTCACCCCTCAGCCCTCTGAAGCAACACAGAACACTTCTGCTCATCTTCTGCATGGCAACCCTTTCAGATATTTGACGTATTATTTTCTTCCCGATCCTTTGGAAGCGTGTGCGTATTAGCCTATGCAAAGTCTCGCCTTGTCAGTTTCGTAGAACATGACCTACTCCATTTTGGAACTTCCTTTGACAAACTGTAACGTACAAGGAAAGTGACAAGGCGAGACAGGAGAATCTGCCTTCTTGCAAAGCATTGTGGGGAAACCAATAACAAGAAGAAGAAATCTGTGGGGCTCAGAGAAACCAGATAATCAATAAATGGAATGGAAACTTTAAAAAACACCCGGGATTAAAAAAAAATGAAATGAAAGATGTAAGAAGGAAACTCTGTAATCAACCAAGTGTGGGGAGGGAACGGGGAGAGATATAGAATAAGTATTGATGTGTATAGTTTTATGTTTTATTTTTATTCTTGATTTTTGAGTTCAATGTATTTAATAAAATATTTTTAAAAAATAATAAAATTATGAACCCACTTGATTATTCTTGAGGCACCTAAAAAAATATTTTTAAGGTGGCAAACAAAGGAAGAGCTCTGAAAAAGGAGATCAATCCTTTTTCCTGGGAACGTTTCCTGCTATACTGCAGCCTTCTTCAACCTGGGGCGCTCCAGATGTGTTGGACTGCATGTGTTGGCGCTCCAGATGTGTTGGACTCCAGATGTGTTGGACTTTAGTCCAACACATCTGGAGCGCCCCAGGTTGAGGAAGGCTGTGCTATAGGGATGAAGAGACAAGACAGGCTGCCATGCAAAAGACACTGCAAGCCTGAGGGGAAAAGAGGCCGTGCCAAGTCACCGCACACCTGCTCGTCTGTCAGAAGTTCCGTGGGTTATTCAGTGAGCAACCAACCCATCGTAGCTTGTTCCCCAGGGTGGCTTAGTGTGACATGCGAACCGGCCCACTGACATCAGGGTAGTGGAGGGGAAACCCAGGGGTGCAGCTCTGGGACTTTTTTCAGAGCACGAGTGAATACATTGTCTGCCAGAACCCTAATGTAATTCATGGACCCTCTTTGCTCTGGCAAGCGAATGAGCTGATAATGAGGCTTCACAGTTGTTGGTGACAAATCAGCATATATATAATCAGACAATGGGGGAAATAATCAGAAGCTGAACGTTCCTTTCCTTGTCTTCCATGGGGCTCGCAGTCCGAATGCTAACACTTCTTTGCAAGGTTGTTTGCATTTTTAACTAAAAGTGAAAGGTTGCATTTCAGCTGGCTGAAGATATTTTTTGCTAAGTCTCAATGTGTGTTGTTGTTTTTTACAAGTGGTACCTATGGAACCTGCTCAAACTGGGAACCTTCTAAATGGAACCTTCTCAAACTGGGGAGAGGCAACGAGTGGGGTACCGCAGGGCTCAGTCCTGGGCCCAGTGCTTTTCAACATTTTTATTAATGATTTGGACGAGGAGGTGCAGGGAACGCTGATAAAATTTGCAGATGACACAAAATTGGGTGGGATAGCTAATACCCTGGAAGACAGAAACAAACTTCAAAGTGATCTTGATAGGCTGGAGTGCTGGGCTGAAAATAACAGGATGAAATTTAATAGGGATAAATGCCAAGTTCTACATTTAGGAAATAGAAACCAAAGGCACAGTTACAAGATGGGGGATACTTGGCTCAGCAATACTACAAAAGAGAAGGATCTTGGAATTGTTGTAGACTGCAAGCTGAATATGAGCCAACACTGTGATATGGCTGCAAGAAAGGCCAATGCTATTTTGGGCTGCATTAATAGAAGTATAGCTTCCAAATCACGTGAGGTACTGGTTCCTCTCTATTCGGCCCTGGTTAGGCCTCATCTAGAGTATTGCATCCAGTTCTGGGCTCCACAATTCAAGAAGGACGCAGACAAGCTGGAGCGAGTTCAGAGGAGGGCAACCAGGATGATCAGGGGTCTGGAAACAAAGCCCTATGAAGAGAGACTGAAAGAACTGGGCATGTTTAGCCTGGAGAAGAGAAGATTGAGGGGAGACATGATAGCACTCTTCAAATACTTAAAAGGTTGTCACACAGAGGAGGGCCAGGATCTCTTCTCGATCCTCCCAGAGTGCAGGACACGGAATAACGGGCTCAAGTTAAAGGAAGCCAGATTCCAGCTGGACATCAGGAAAAACTTCCTGACTGTTAGAGCAGTACAACAATGGGGTCAGTTACCTAGGGAGGTTGTGGGCTCTCCCACACTAGAGGCCTTCAAGAGGCAGCTGGACAAGCATCTGTCAGGGATGCTTTAGGGTGGATTCCTGCATTGAGCAGAGGGTTGGACTCGATGGCCTTGTAGGCCCCTTTCCAACTCTGCTATTCTATGATTCTATGCAGTCAAAGAAGTGATCACCACTGAGTTCAGTGGAACTTACTTCCAGGTAATTGTGCACCTGACTGCAGTCAGGCCCTGTAAACTTCATTGCGAGATTTTATTACTGGTTTGTTTTGGACAGCTGTGTTTTATGACGGAGTTTTTATAATGAGAGTGCTAGTTCCTTTGAGTACAAATAATATATAACATTAGTGCCCAATAGCCGAGGATATCTGGGAAGTTTACAA